>NC_137435.1:11702500-12045000 GCF_964374335.1 Astatotilapia calliptera
TGCTCCAAGTCTTTCTTTTAAAATACGAACTCTTGTTAAGCTTCTCATTTAAGAGATATGCAAGTAATAGCAATCTTTTCATTTAACTATCGCCAGTAAAGCAAACATATTTCATGCAAGCACATCTGATAATGCGGAGCTATTGCTTTGAATATGGATAGTTAAAATGCAGCTACTTCAAAGCTGCTGTCATATTTCATCCTCTAAAGTACCTGTCCTCCATTTTGTACGGCCAACAGACATCATATTGTGTCCTGCAACATACTATCAACCCCACAACACCCCGCCGTGCCTTGTAAACACTGCCACAGAACAATAAAGCACTCCATTGGACTCATGACCCCCATTGCCACACAATAGAGGAGGACTCATAAAAAGTCAGTTATCTCGGAGCTGGGCCACCTCTTAAAGGATGCTATTCAGGAGAGTTTTGTTTCTTTGGCTTCTGTAGTAATTTAAGCTGCAGGGAAGCTCAGACTTCCACAAACTAAAGTTAGAAACTAGGGTTTCTAGTCTTTTTGACGGCCCAGTCAAGAAAAAAAACTGCAACTTGCTTTTTGAGAGCAGGGGGAGGGCGAGAACTTCAGGATGGGAGTGGTAGCATGGACCTTCAGCAGGTTTAAAAGCCTCTAGCTCCCTGTGTGACCCATGTAATATCAAAGCCTGCCTCCCCAACCCCAGGCAGTGCTCATTGTAGTGCCGCTGAATATGACAGACCTCCTGGGTCTCTGCAGGACGTAGCCAGTCTCCTCTTTGTAGCACTCTGGGAGCACTGGAAAGTGCAGAGCTAGGCCATTCCTTCTGTGTGTGTGTCCCTGTTTTAAGCTAGCCTGAGGTTACAGAAAGCAACACAACCCACACATGCTACTGTATCTGATCTGGAACTTCTGAGTTTGCTAGTTTGGTAACGTGCAGAACAACACAGTTCAGCTTACACAGCGCAATTTAGCTTCAGCTGTCAAATTACCATCAATCTAAAACACTCCATCACAAGCAAAAGTTGTCTATTCAGAATCCTGCTTAACAAAAAGACAAGCATTATCTTCACAAACCAGGTTGCGTGATTGATCCGATTTGTTTGTCTGCTTGTTAGCAGAATAACTCAATAAATGACACGAATGTTTTAGCAGCTTGGACTAACATGCACGTGATTCGCTTTTGTCCATGGAAATCTGAATTCATGTAAGATTGCTTTTACATATTCCTATCAAAGTAAAACAGAATAATTTAAAACCACCATTTTTAGAATATATTAAAATCTAATACAATCCAGACATCCTTCTGGATCCAGGAACTCAGTTTGTGGAGGGAATTTTTAGCCTTGGTGGAGCCATGCAGATACTGACTGCTCCTGCTGATAAAAAAATGACTTTTTGCATAAAGAGTAAAAGTAACTTTCATGCTGAAAACTCCCAGTTTTGTTGATGAAACTAACAGTAGCTCACTGTTAGGTTAGCCTCACTGTAAAAGGGTATACAGAAGACATCAGGCTTTTTTAGATTCAGCTTTAAAAAAAAAATAATTGTAAAACGCAGAACTTCAATACAAAAATTTGGATTTTTGAATGATTTTCATTCATTTTTATTTTTTCTTTGGCCAAGAAAATGCTGATTGATAACCATACCATTTTAATGACACCTATAAATTTGTTTGAGGAGCTCCTACTTTAAAGAATAATGGCTAAATAAGATGCTTTTGATAAGCTCAGTAAACATGAGTGGATGAATATTAGGCACTTATTACATGGGACGACACAGACGGCTGCTATAAAATACTGTAAGCAATCTGCTTGAAAGATCAGTTTCATTTCCTAAAAAGGTCACCACCAAAAATGCACGTCACACTGTTTGACTGTCTATCCAGTTGTGACCAACTGATCAACGAACCAAAGCAAAATCAATAAAAACTCCCTGACTAAGAGGAGTTCCTTTGAAATGACCCAGAAGTGACCTCCCTTGTAAGACTGAAGGTGTGGCGGCAGTTTAAGGAGGGGGGTTACCAGCTTTCTCTATAGGCGAAGAAGGGGTCATCAGTCCTGTCTGGCCAGAAAAGAGCCAATACCACAGTGGACAGCTCCTGCTGCTCCAAGTCTGCGACCAGCCTCAGCAACTATACTAATGTCCATGAAGGTGAGGAGGGGGGGCTTTAAATTCAGTCCTCCTCCAGGCCCAGCCAAGATAAATGAACCTAGGTTACAGTGACTGCAGTCTTCTAATACACCACAGACAATGGGACCTCCTGCTGGAGCAGAGTATAGAGAGTAGAATCAGAGGAGCCCCTTATCAAAGGCCTGGGAGATGTAGCAGCAAAGGATTTTAATTGTCCATTAAGCATGCATAATACAGGCCGTGCCCTAGCAACGCAATGAGGTGCCCCACTGGGATATTATTGTCAGTTCAGGGGATGACACTGAAAAACAGCTGATGCTGTCAGCATGATGCCAGCAGGACACCTTGTAAGCAGCCAGCAGAGAGATTTTGGTGAAACAAAGTGCTCTCCGCCATGCACCAAACCTTCCTTTCTTTGCATCCTGATATCCAGGCCTGCTCAGGTGTTCTCAACAAAAACAAGGAGACAAAAAACCTTAAGCAAATAGACAATCCACAAGTGGGACCAGTTTATGGAAAGGTAAAAGAGCAAGACAAAGCAAACCATTAGTCTCCCCTTCAAAGCTGGACTCGTGTTCGAACACAAGAGGCTAACAATGGGATCTGAGTGAGTCTCTGAACACAGAGGTTTATGGAGGGTGAGTGATGGCATGGGGATAATGCTCTGTGAGCCCTAGCTGCTTTGTTTTATGTAGTATACGCAAGGTAAACTCAGTCAATACTAATTAGTTTGGATGCAAACATAAAGGCAAGGTGAAATGGTCAGAGCAACAGTCCACAGTCTTCTCCTTGTTTTGGCAACTCCGTGAGTCCTTAGAAAACTCGATGGAAGGAGGAAATGTGGAAATGAAGGTGGTACATCGAGGTGATGTCTGTTCCCCCTTCTATGACCCTGGCCTGACCCTGGCCTGTCACGGGGTTGCTGCCCTTTGTATCATGCCTCTCCATGCTGACTTTGGAGTGGAGATTGCAGGTACAATGTGGATTGTTCTCAGTGTTTTCAAAGATCAGAATAACAATGCCACTCGCTCAGCTCACTCACTCACGCTCATTGATCACTTGTCATGTCTTTCTCTGGCTCTCTGATCACATCAACTGTGAGCCTCTGTGCTTTCCTCAAAATAGTTTTACACCAAAGAAAATGAAATCATGCACCTTTTGCGCCACCGTCATCAAGTCTCCCATAGGCTGATGTTAGCATGTGTAATCTGCCGAACCGCTTGCAAAGCATCACCACTTGACATCTTACTTGGAGGTGAAGCGCTGGCCTGGGGATGATGCGGTGAGCCATGAGAGAGCAGAGGGTTGATGCCATGGCTCGGAGCAGTGATTGCATCCATGGCCAACTTCTGCCTGAAGGCTTCCTCTTTACGCCGGTTGGCGAACCAGTTGTAGACTCGCACTTCCGTGACCAGATTAGAGCCGAGGCCTTGAGCTTTGGAGGGGGAGACACCTCTCTGAAGACACTCAGCTCTGCGGGGAACAACACCAGGTGAGAATGTGGTGGTAGCACTGCACGGGCAGCATTTTTGTGCTAAAAGTGGCCTCATGTGTGTCTACCTGTTACACTCCTCCACCAAAGCCTCCCGCTCCTCCTTGCTGGGGTTCTTCTGCCGCTCGTAGGCCTGGTACAGGATTTGCTGGGACGCAGGCCCCCATTTGAAGCGGTTGCGCCTCATTTTCTTACAGGAGGGTTCGATGCCCACCTCTTCGCCGGGCTGACCCATGCTCTGACCGGATGGATTGAACTCTGCAAAATAATAACCCTGATCTGGATTTCCTTTGTCAGCCATACTGCTGCCAGGACCATGAGCTGCCTGGTTGAACTCTGAAAATAAGAAGAGGCTTGTTCAATAACACTGATATCAAAATGCTTTCTTATACAAAGTTTGGCACTTTGAATGTATAAATTAGATGCATTTTCACTTTTGATGCATAATGAAAAATAGTTGCATGTACATGCCATTCTTCAGGGTGAGGAAACATGATATCCCTACAGGTTTCAAACCCAAATAAAGCAGCGTGCTGCTGCCAGCTAAACATTTCAGGCTGTGGCCAAGCTGTGAGAAACTCAAATATTAACTTACGTCGTAGAATTTCCCGCTGTTTCCTGACATACCAGGTGTAAAGGGCCGCTCGCTTCTGTGTTTTCATGGGCGTTCCTTTGTTGAGGTGCTGGGAAAGGTGAGACTGGTTCAGCCCTGTGATGTCCACCACCTCGCGTTGGGGGATGTTGTGCTGCTGCATGTAACCTTTGATCATGCGGGCAGCACGCCATGGATCCTCTCTGCGTTCAGTTAGAACAACAGGGGCAGAAAACATGGTTCATTGCAGCACTCAAGTACGTGCAGCGTTCAGGGGAAAGTTATGAAAAGAAAATCCACCATTTACTCAAACTTTGAGGCTCAAATAAAGAGTTCTGGAATAGTCATGCTATTAAATCACTAGTTCATGTGAGATTGTATCATTTCAGATGTGGAAATGGTTTTAAAAGTTCATATTTAAAGTAAATATAAAAGTGAAACAACTAGTCATGAACTTGTTCCCTTTTGTTGTTTCCCTGTTTTCAAAGCCTGGAGTTTAAGGGGTTTGTAAAAATAAAGAGTCTCCAACACAGACAACCCATTTATTATTCCAGCCTGCTCAGTGAGCTGTAAATATTTCCAAAGGTTAGTTCAGCTCAGAGTAGATTTAAGCAGCATTGTTACCTAAACTCTTCGATTTAATATAGAAAGAGTAAAAATCGAAATTAAAACCATAAAACAAACTTTACATAGGCTGTCTTAACTTTAAATATCTGATCTACTCAAAGTATAAAATAAAAAATAAAACAAGACATAATTTAGTATAGCACAAACAGCAGGATATTCTTTAAAAATGTAAAAATGCAGAATTTCTTAAGATGATAATCAAACCTTAGGTTACAGTCATATATTAGGCTCTAAAATTAAAATTTAACCTCAAGGAAAACTCCGTTAAGTGATTTAAAAAAAAAAAAACTACATTAAGTTGTATGGAATTTATATCATATATAAATTTAACTTCAAATTTTAAGTTTAAGTGGTAAAACTGTACCTTTATATTCTGGTTAATTTTTGTTGCAGCGGTGTCTATTTAAAAAAGAGACGAGTGGAAATTGAGCCTTACCGTGCAATCAGACACTAACAGGCCCAGACACTCGGACATCGGTAATTATTGCAAATCTGCGCACGTCTGTTTGTTTTGGAGAATGTGGAGGCCTACATCTAAGTCTGTGGGTTAAGTGGGAGATGTTAGTTTATAACTTTTGACAATGAATAACCAGATCTCCATTCACTCTAATCACACGCCACTGTGTATCTTTCAGTTGATGATTTATAGAATAAAATTAATAATAACTTAACTACACGTGGGTTCGTTTTGATATTCTTCCGGTGCTGTTAGTGGATGATAGAGCCTCAAATATTAGTTCAACGACGATGAGTGGTTTGAACGGAGATAATTAGAAAGAAATGGCTTCGTGATGGGATATTATTTTTCCGTGAGAGGGGTTTACAGACAGAGGAAGAACCGGAAAAACAAAAAAATTGTCACAGTCAAATTGATTTAATAATAATAATAATAATAATAATAATAATAATAATAATAATAATAGAAGTTGTATCGTTACTTTCTTTTTGTGGAGTCCGTGCGCCCGGCGTTTTTATCGTCGAGAGGTGGAGTAGCTATAGTTAATAATAAATAGAAGTAAGTTCAGCTGATATTTTGCAAAGGTAAAGAAATAATAATCCGTGTGGATAATTAGTAACCAGAAAGTGAAAACCTAATCGTGGCGGGTTATTTTAAAATTGTAAACAAAGCCTGAAAAGTGTTTTAGGGATATTACTGCCTATTATTATTGTATATTTTTTAACATGTTAAAAACCTGATTTGAAAAAGGCGTAAACTTCTAAATTAAGAGCACATTGGGCGAGCTCAGACGGATAAAAGTAAGCGAGCATATGCGCAAATTTCACTTTCTTGTCTTCTCGTCTGCCATAAAAAAAATAAAATTCCAAAAAAATAATATAAACTTTTTAGAAGATAGAAATTTGTCAGGAGAACTTACGCCAACATGCGCTCCACCTCCGCCCTCTGCTCCGCGGCCTCCTCCGTGTTGAGCGATTGGAGTTCCTTTAGTATCGGCGGGGTGTCGTAGTCGTCCCCGTCCTCGGAGCCCTCGTCGCCGGAAAGCTTGCCCTTGCTGTGGCCGTTGGTGAGCGTGAGGAAAACGGGCTTCGTATCTGCGTCCCCTCCGTTCATCTTGCCGCTCTGAGGCGACATGGGCAAGTTCTCCAGTTTTACTCCAAAGTTCGGCGGGCTGGGGTCCAGGTCGTCTAAGGCCTGGATCAGAACATCTTTGGTAACTCCTGAGTCCAGCAGGGCGTTAAGGAGCTCCTGCTGCAAGGATGTCAGTTTCGACACCATTTTAAAGAACATTAAAAACACCACATAGGCCTACTGTGTGCGCGCTGGAGCCGAGGGTTGAAAGGGAGGATCGTGGGGAAAAGACCAAAAGGAAAGTCAAAATAAAGTTCCTTTCTCCCTCTCTGGCTTTCGGCTGCTGACACCTGCTCCGAGAAGCTGCTTCACTTCCCTGTTGAAGGGGAGGGATGGAGCTACTTTGCCATGATGCTTTCTGAGAGCGGGGGAATATAAAACATGGTAATGAGTGGGCCGGCTGATGGGAGCTTTTATGTAAATCCACAGAATAAGGGCCGCTTTGCGCCGAGGCAGACGTGTTTACACTGCTGCACGGCTGCTTTTATTGGCCCCCCTTATCAGCAAAACTTTCGTGGACTTCGGACCCTGTTGTATATGCCATAAAGACTAAGAAGGGCTGCGCATATTCAGCTGCGCTGGATCAGTAGTTTTATTCCATAAAAGCACCGAGACAGTTAGGGACAGAGTTCAGCTAGTACAGTACAAGTACTTTTTTGGCTATTTAACTTTATTTGTGTGTTGGAATTTTTTTCTCCGTGTGTGGGGTTTATTTTTTGTTTGTTTGTTTTTGTGTTTTTTGTTGTAAATTAGATGTTGTTTATTGTTAAAGCCTCTAATAAGCCATCTGTTTTTACATTTTTTGGAAATTATTGCCACATATGAGGTCATATGGATAGCTGAAATGTGTCTCCAGCTTCAGAGTTGCTACAATAACTTATTTTACATTTATATGAAGTTTAAGATATAATGTAGCGACAGTATGCAAATATATTTGCCTCCTTTTAAAAATCATGCTCTTGTCTTTTCTGCGCACATCAACCCTTCCAAAACTATCCATGTACCTTAAATTGTCTCCGTTTTATTTTACTTATAAATCTTAAATTCACTCAGGAGTAAGACAAACCCTGAGTCAATACCGATAAGCGCAGAATGACGTTTTGGGGATCACAATTGACTTTACCTCTTCACCTTAAAGCAATAAAACAATAGCTAATAAAGTTATATTCACCTGTGCTCGTCCCATGGGGGTCACCATGCAGCTCTGACGCACTCACTCAGCCAGGTACAGCGCGAGGACGAGCTAGAGCAAAGCATGCAGAAGTCACACTCTATATTTTTTACGTGAAGATAACAAATGATTGTAATTTAAGATATAAAGATATAAAGTAGTGAAGGTACGCAAATATAATTTGTTACAAGACTCCCTTTAAAAAGAATGCACTTGTCTTATCTGCGCACATCACCACTTTACAAACTATCCCTAACCCCTAAATTGCCTCAGTTTTATTTTACTCATAAACCTTCAATTCACTCAGGAGTTAAACAAACCCTCAGTCATTATCGATAAGAGCAGAGTGGATTTTTGTGGGGGGATCGCCTTTTCACCTTTGCTTCCAAATATTCAACAAATAGCTATTAAAGGTGCGTTTACCTGCGTGAAGCTCAAACGCGCTCACAGAGGCAGGTGCAGCCAGATGATGATGATGAGGGAGAGCAAACTCTGAAATCAAATATAAACTTTAATAAAAGTGGCGTGAAGAATATACACGTCAAAAATAACGAGATATGACAAGAAGGAGAATCAATTCTCAAATATAGGATACTTTATTAAGCGGGGAGATGAGTTCGCAACATTTCACTGTTGATGATTTCTGGGTCTCAAATTTTCACTTCTTCAAAGGTGAATTAATATTTATCCGTAGCTGTTAATTCAGAGCAAATGATCTGTGACTTTAAAAAATATCTTTAACATTAAGACTTTTCGAGAGGCTATTAAACCCAAAGACTTACTCATATCATTTCTTGGATGAGAGATTCTTTGATCACAGGACGACGCTTAAATAAAGACAACAAATGAAAAGTTTAAAGCTGATATGGTGCCATGTAGTCCCACAGCATTACTGTAGAGGTCTAATATGCCCCAGCTGTGAACCCTAACCTGTAAACGATTAAAAAAAATGCAGGTAAATCTTTGAAAAGAGGCACTCTGCAGTTTAGAAATATAATATTAATAAATTATTTATAAATGAAATAGAAGTTATTCCTATTTGAGACACCAGAATCACCGATCTGGTGCCAAACGTGTTGAGTAGATTTCTGTTAATTAATTAATGATCTAATTGTTTCAGATGTACCCTTTAAGAGTTAGAGCCTAAGAATTACATTTTGTATTTTCCGTTTAACCTCCTAAGACCCGAACTCTTCCACAGCATGCATTTTTAATTTCTCTTTGATATTTGGGCATATTGGGGCCCGATGAATGTAAAAACAAAGAATGACCAGATTTTTCTTTTACCTTATTTTGTTTTTAAGAAAAATAAGAGCCACATATGAGGATATTGGTTTAAAATTTTGATAGAACAGTAGCAGTATAATGTCCTTGTAAGTGGATATCAAGCCCATGTAGAGCAAAATTGAGTATTTTAATCTAAATAACTCAAAATGTGATGTCCACATATGTGGACGCCAGGACCTAAAGGGTGGGAACTCCACTAGTCCTTCTTATATCTTTCATTAAAAACACATTCAAACTGCGTCTCTTTCTCTTTTGATGAAGATAAGAGATAAATAAAAAACAAGCTGCTGACTTCCACTGTGACTATGATGGTTTACAACAATCTACTTGGCCAATTATTGGTCAAACATAATCCTTTAGTGTAGTATCAATGTGGTTGATCATTAGTAATATGCAGGATTGCCCTTATTAGCATTATAGTCGTTATAATTCAGTGAGACTTTAACCATGAAGAAAACTACTGTGATGATCCTAATGTAGGTTGCAGGAGAACACTGTGTGACTATAACAAAAAAAATGTCCTAGTTGCATTACAGGAGGCAATAAAAATATCATAAAGTTCAAAAAGGTCATTAAAATTCAATGCTGGGTCTGAGAGACACAGAGAAGGCCTCTATAGGAATTTTAATTGTTTTACTGTAGTTAGGTTTCATTAATGGAACGTTTTGTTCTAATTAGGCCTCACAGTTGTTTCTCTCACATAAAAGATTGCCACAGGTTCCGGTGTCATTGCACAGATTCTCTCCTTATCTGCAGCTGCTATCATTGTATAAAGTTTCCCTTAGATGCACACCTTAGCTGCCCTTCGCTCTGTTGTGTAATAACCCAGAGGAAACAGATAAATTGCAGGCTGTCTGCACCTCCGTCATCTCTGCTGACAAGTTCATCGCTGAAAAAACGGATTGATTTTGTTAATAACAAAACAAATTATCGTGTTACACCAAAACATTTTCACACAGTCGCAGGGGAACGGAGGGTTTGCTTGAATTACACATTGGTTTGAAACTGTAGATTTGTTGGGTTAAATGTAAATAAGAGAAAAGAATCACCCATAATACATGTATCCTCTGCAAAAGATACCGTATGTGTTACTAAATGATGGAGGATAGAGACATTACAATTTTTTTCCACTAATTTCTTTCCCAGAAATAACAGATCGTACCACAATGTCTCACAGTAACATTAACAGGCGCTCATACCAATCCAAACTTTGACATGCATTTCATTTTGGACTTTCACTTGTGTCCATTTTAAATCTGTCAGCCATTAACAACAAATAATAACAAGAAGCAGAAACAGTTTATCCAGTACACAGACCATCGAGGCTGTTGTGAAAGCAGCATGTGCACTGAAGCGTGGTGAGGAACGCACACTGCCCGTCACGGTTTCACACACAGGTTGAGCAACAACGGGTCTGGATCATCCTGGACCCTTGACAGTCCACCGGTCAGGGGCCCAGGAGGAAAGACTCGCATAGGAATGAATTTAGAAAAGACTTTAAAACGTTTCTCGTATTGTAACAAATTGGTGACAGCAATTATACACACACACACACATTATGCACACAGCAGTTGGGCATTGTGTTGCAGAGGGTGACATCCTTACTGACTAAAAATATCTACACCTTTATTGCTTCCATAGGAATTAAGAGGGTCAGTAGCAGCCAGGTGCTGATAATCACGTGCACCTGATCTTGAGCGCCTCTATAAAAGAAAAGGTTTGGGCAGTTTGCTAGTCTGGAGCATTCAGGTTTGTGTTAATACAATGGCACAATGTTCCCAGGAGTGTACCTTCCAGTAAATTCACCCCAAGGTCAGACTGTGCAATGCTCAGAGAAAGAAAACAAAACAAGACCTACATCTCAGACTCTCTCAGTTATCATGTTAAATGCTTTTTGTTTTGTTTTTTAACTGAACAAGTATGGCTTGTTTGAAAGGGTTGCCGAGAGAAAGCCGCTTCTCTTTAAAAACAACATGGCGCCGTGGCTTAGACGTGCTGTTTTGCAGGACCTGGGCACGTTGCAGCCATTGAATCGACCATCAACTCCTCTGTATACCAAAATATTACAAACCTAAAGCCCAAATGACCCCAGATATAAAACACATTTCTGCTCTACAAGATCATACAACATATTCTACAGAGTCAGTTTTGATTATGCCATTATGTAGATTATGGCATAATTTTGTTAACCTTTGTTTCCCTTTATTATTTTCAAACTTTGTACATTTTCCAGTTTCTATTCCAATAAAACAGATGACACGTCTGAAACAGAAAATTACATTTTCCAGCTTGTATTTTATATTTCTAAGGATTTTAAGAATCTAAAGTCAGTGATGCACTGATCCAGCTTTATCAATTTCAGATTTCTGATTTGATACCCAGACATTGACTTTAATTACCAGAATTACCTGTGTTAAAGTAATGTGCAGGAGAGACTGGGACTAATTGTGTCAAGCGGTTAAAAGACGGCAGAAGGATTTTCTTCAAGAATAACATCACAGTGTCATCCAGACTCAATATTACTCTTGGACAAACACTGTGTTATCCCAAGGAAAAAAATACCCAGACATTAGCTAAGCAATATAGTGTTTTCTGAGCATTTTAGTAAGTATGCACCATTTTTTACACAAGAGAAACACTCCACAAATTCCTAACACAACATAGGAGAGCCACTCAGTTGTACACTTGCATTTCATGGAAGATACACTTTAGAGGATGCCAGTGTTCACATTTCACAAGAAGACAGAAAGTTTGAGAGAGAAATAATCAAGGCCATCTATGTCCACTGTTAATAACCAACCTTGAACAGAGGTGGTGGCTCACAGCACCAACTATCAGCCACCTAAAATACAGTCTTGGTGACCTCAATTAGCTCAAATGTTGGTGGCGTGGAGAAATGTGTTATAAGGCTTTACTCCTTGGCCACTACGGTAATGACCCACACTTTTTTCCACACCTTGACTCACGTGACAACCCACATGATTAATAATGGGTCAGTGACTCTCGGGACTTCGTCTAGACGCCACTAACCTTAAACCAGGAGCAATGAAATTGGAAAGGTTTTTTTTTTTCCTTCGTTCTTTCCACAAAGTTTCATCTTTTCAAATTGTTGCTCTAAACCAGTTGTTTTAAACCTGAACCTGATGTGAGGAAAAAGTTGTCACAAACCTAAAGAAGTCCAGTTGTCACCATTTTAAACAGTGATTATTACCATGTCCTCAAGAACCTACACAGGCATATAGGAATTGGTTCTTTTATGCGTAAGGCAACATCAGGCTTACGTTAAACATTGCTTTCTTAATTTGTAAAACAGAGCATGATAAATAAATACATCCATTTTCCAACCTTTTTGCGCTGAGGTGACTGGTCGTTAGAAAGTCTATTTTGGTTATTTACCTCATTATTTTTCCTTTTGTCATTTCAGTTCAGTGTGGAAATCTTTACTGAGCTCATCATTTACAGACAGGGAAGTTCCTCATCAGGGACATCAGGCAGAAAAAACATCAGCTTTTCAGTTTTGGTCATTCACAAGAAAAGCTTGGGGTTAAGAAGAAAAACCTCTACAAATGTTCACTTGTGTAGCAAGTGTGGAATAACCCCAAACTGTTGTGGCTTTTTGTTGTAGGGTCCTTGATGTGTTAGCTCTCCTGCTAGCAACCGATGCACTGCTGCTGACCTGCAGTGACAAAAACACAACAACTAAGTATGTATGGAATAGATCAGCCCCAATCATCAGCTCACTGCAGGCTTTGTGATTCAGGATTCGCCTCATATTCCATCCAAACATCAGATCAGTGCAATCCCTACACTCCATGCATGTTAGATTAAGAGAATTGGCATCCATCATACTTGTTAGGGATATTATCACAAGGCTATTTTTTAAAATTACATTAGAGTAACAAATAATACATATTATAATAACATATCATATAATATTATTACCCTTGAGGTTTACCACATCTGCCGATGAAATGAGCCTGTGTTCACTCTGACTGACCATTACAAAATGAGATGGAGTTTGAGTTATCGTCATTACAAAGATCAACATTCATGCAAATCTCCTGAGACCAGGTGTGCAGTTTGGTTGTATAGATTTTCTATTTTGGGTCAGGCTGAGCAGTTGGAAACTGAGGATAGGCCAGTAAAGATATTAAACTGGTGCACAGATAACATAAGTTTAATCAGTTTTCATTACAGGAAAGCACAACTGCCAAAAGCTTTACTAACCTGCGCTGTACGAATGACATTATGAGCGGGGGCCCCTTAAAACCTTTACCCTAGACTCGTCCCTGAAATCCTCACTAAAAACCAACTTGAAGACAAAAAGAAATGTGCCAATTAGCACGTATAGTTCTACTTTTTGTAATTCAACTGAGATCATCCTGTTCTCTCTCATGTGGGGACATGCAGAGGATACTGATGATGGCTCAAGGTGTGCTTTGCTGCTCTTGGTGTCTTCAGCGATCTATCATGAACTCTCGCTTCCCAGCCCACAGGTCGGTGCACAGACCGGAACATTTGGAAAGAGGCTAAGAAAATAGAAAGGTCAAGGGCTACACGATGTGTGCGTGAGGTTCAGGAAACCAGCAGCGATGTGGCGTTCCACAGGCTGATCTGGACCTTACCCTCGACCTGAACTCAGCAACTGCTCCTCTCCTCGTACACTAAAGATGACACCTGTTGCCAAATCCTGCTATTATTTAATCGTGTGATTGAATCGTCGGCTTCGTGATTCCTTTAACCACAATTTCAATTTCAGTTTTTAACTTTAAAGTATAATTCAGGGAATATTAGTATTCACTTTACTGCCAAAATAACTACAGTGTTCTTCTTTGTCTGTTAATTATAAATCCAGGAGACATTAGACGAGCCCAGATTAGCAAAAAGACTGAAAGCATGACTCTTTGGGTGTTTTTGGTGAATTTCCACTGGAAACATATTTTGTGGGTCTGACACTTTTTCTTTTTCCTGATGTAGCAAAATAGTATATTTTTTAGAAATACTTAATAGATGTAAAGTGACACAGAGGTTTTTGGCTATAGGAGCTCTTTTTTATGAAGAGGCAGGTCAGTCAGCAGTGATAAACAGTCCCCAACACTTTTTTATTCGAGACGTGGATGCCATCAGGCGTAGATCAGGTATATATCACTTCCTCTAGAAATCCAATTATACGCCATGTAGCTACAGTTGGGGCTACATTTGTCACTTGAGGCTGATGTCTTGTTGCCAATAAGTGGCTCCATGACTGTGACCTGTTACTGACATGCAGATGTGTTTGTGCCATAACTCTTAGCGAGTGTCAGGAACTTGGGCTAAACTGAATAATGTAAATTTCTTTCAAGCTAATTTTAAGGATAATGGATAATTCTCTTCATCAAAACTCCACACGCAATTGTTACGCAAAAAATGGCATTGTTAATTAAAAATATCTCAATCCCTATTACACTTTAAGGTTTAACTCCAAGACAAATGCGAGATAAGATAAATGCCATAAATGCAGCTGCCGATTCTGATACATCTCCACACAGGAGCATTGATTCGGGGTTTATTGGGAATGCTGAGATGGAAGAGGAAGGAGAAAAATCATTTTAAAATACACTAAGGTCTTTGGATCATTCAGTGCAGGGCTGGGCTCGATCTACCATAAGCACTAACCCTTGATTTGTAAGCCAGATGTAAAATGTTTCATCATTGGATGTCCTCCTAGAGCTGAAACTGGGATGGAAACTGGCATCACTGAGGGCGCAGTCTCAATTAATTTGAATTGAATTCATGTTTTATTTATATAGCACAAACAACATTTGTCTTAAGCTGCTCTTTATCACAAGGTAAACACATTAGAATATTAGAGAAAGAGCTTCAACAATTAGATGATCCACTATAAGAACTATTTGGTGAAAAGACTAAATTCTTAAGTAGAAAATAAACATTAATTAAGGCAATACAGGTAATCCAAGCAATATTAATCCAAAGAGAGCGCACAGTAGGGTGGACAACAAGGAGACACTATAACTTGGCAAAGAACAGGTTCATATTGAAGCTTTGAGTAGACACAGGAGGTAATCAGGTAGAATGAAAACACCTGGGCAACAGCACAATGCTAATTTCCTCTGCTACACGTCGATTGTGCTTGTTTATATGTTCTCAAGATCACTGACTTCTAGTATCAATCTCTTCTGTCAACTTCCCACACAAGACCTTATTAATCATGTAAATTCTCTGACTACCTTACTAGTTGTTGTCACGTTGCCCCGCCTCATTCGTTTATCGGTCATTAATCTCCCGGTGGTCAGACTGATTACATCACAGTTTCTTCTCACTGGATGGGGCAGAAGCTTTGATCACTATCATTGCAATAAGATTTCATCACCATACCCACAAATCACAGGCTGAACCGCGAAAACGGTTTAAGAGTGTGCAGCTGACTGATACAACGAAGATAAAGAAGAGGAAAGTGATGGAAGATGCTGGCATCCATCCACTCCTCCCAGTTCATAAACATGACCCGTGGATGATCCTCCTCTGGTAGAGATGGGATGGCCTGCGGCTGCAGGTCTGTAGCTGCATGTCACAGCGACAGTGTTGGCTCTGTAAACAAGCACCGCAGCGGCGTGTGCGCATACTTGTGTGACTGAGGTTCTCTGTGGGTTTGAATCTGGACCAGGACTTGAAAGTCTTTGGGCTGTGTGTGCTCTTGAGACTACACAAGGCATGTGTGTAGTCAGGGATTGAGCCTTTCCTCTTCTCTTTTGTTAAATCCCATCAGATTAGAGCGGCTTTGAGGTCTGGCTGTTAGTCACGCCACAGCAAACTGGTTTCTGTCTCACTGTTGTTTGGTTATGTCTCAATGCCTATTATATCTTTATGTTTTTTTATTATTTGCCTGCGGTGATAAAATATAATGTCACAAATTAGATGCAACAGGTTTGAGGTTTTCCTTGTGAATAAAAATGTTTGAAAAGGATTCTCTAACATGATGCAGGGTTTGCTTCATCAGGGCAGCCTGACCCTTTGCTTTATGTATGCCCCCTCTATCCACCATTCAGGAGTCTGGAACTCCCACACTTTGACTGTAACTAAGCCAATACTCACTGTGATTTTATGCTTTTGACTTTACAGGACCAGCACGGCCGTCACTGCCCGTTGAAGAATAAAATATGCTTGTTACTGTACAGATTGTAAAGCCAGAAATATATGTACAGAACATTTTTAAGTCATATTGACATTGACCCTTGACCTTATACTTCATCTTTGAGGCACAGTGAAAATGTGAGCCGCATTTCATGATATTCCCTCAAGGTGTTCCTGAAATATCACATTTAACACATTATATGTAGAGTGACATTCAAAAACAATTTTCATGATACCTCAATCTAACCTGGTTAGACTCATGGATCACAGTCTGGCTTTAAAGCAGGTAAAATGAGCTTACAACACTAAAAAAAAAAAAATGGTGCACAATCAAGGAATATTATGGTCACGACAGACAGTCTTTCTCAAAAACCACTGGTCAAGAAATTACTATATAGTCACCTTGGTTGATCCATTCATCCAACCCCACCCTCCTCCACCGTACCTTTACCTTGTTGTAAGGACAATACATGTTTCATGGATTTGTGCTGTTGTTGGTCTCTTTTATGAGACTGAACAAGCACCACATATTTATTCAATTCAATTCACTTTTATTTATATAGTGCCAAATTACAACGACAGGCAGCTCAAGATGCTTTATAGTTTAAGGTAAAGTCAATAATAATAGAAACAAGAAAAGAAAGAAAATCCCAACAATTGGGGCGACCGTGGCTCAGGGGGTTGGAAAGCCCAGTAGGTCGCCAGTTCAATCCCTGGGCGTTGTGTCCTTGGGCAAGACACTTCACCTACCGCCTACTGGTGATGGCCAGAGGGGCCGATGGCGCGATATGGCAGCCTCGCTTCTGTCAGTCTGCCCCAGGGCAGCTGTGGCTACAACTGTAGCTTTGGGTGCCTTGAAAACCGCTATATAAATGCAATCCATTATTATTAAAGGCAGAGATTAAGAATAACTGATGATCAAATGCAAAGTGCTGTATAAACACAGAGAGTGAAAATGAAGGGTTGAGGGTCAACTAATCCACCCCTGACTTTAGGAAACTTTAAGCCTAATCTTAAAAATAAAAAAGGGTTGTTTCTGTCTCCTAAATCCAAAACTGGGTTTCACAAGAGTCTTATAGCTCTGCCTCCCATTTTACTGAGAGTTCTACGAACCGCAAGTAAGCCAACAGTCTAAGAGTGAAAACTACAAAAGATGGCCGCAGCCACCATGATGTCACCTATTGTTTTGTATTAAAGCCTCTTGTTATGAAGCCTTAGGATCAGTGTTTTCAGTGTCGCCATCTTTTTTTTAACTGGACATGTCGAGCTAGGGTAGAGCTTTGCTTTTTCTTTTTATACCCTCTGAGGCCACTGCCATTATATGGTATATGGAGAGGTTTGTATAGGAGTCATGTTTCTTGTGCCATGTTTTAGCATAGACTGTATAAGATCCTAGTCCTCACATGACCCATGCCCTCACACTTTCCTGATGTGTTTATGGTCTTGTATCAAGTCTTACTGAATATGAGTTGATGTTAATTTTAAAGTCACAATGCAGGATGAAGACTACTGTATGTCGTTTCTCTCTCAGATCCTCTCCTCATTTATCACACCTACATACTGATGGCCGAAATGCTTTAAGATGGGATTTTACTGACCAAATGGTGACATCCTTTACATCTGTATCTTTTAGAAATCGTTTCTATTAATTCTTTTAAATCTTTTGTTTTTTTACATGATAGTATTCTCTGGTTGAATGTAAAGCTTAAGTATTAAGAATCCTTTTAATTAAAGATGAGCTTAGTCTGGTTTGCTGGTCATGCCAAGCTAAAATGACGTTTTTTCTTTTTTCTTCTTCTTTTTTTCTGATAATAGTTGGGAAAGTTTTGGTTTTCCTGGGCTTCTGCTGCACAACAATGATTTATATAAAGTATAAGAATGAATCCCAGCCACATGCCGCTAATTAGCCACCACATTATACTGAGTGTAGTAGAAGTTTTTTGTTTTAAGTGTGTGTGTTTGTCGCTGATGATGGTCTTCTGGTGGTCCTCCTTCCAGCTGCTCCTGCAGCTTTGCTCACCTCTTGGCTGGTGGTCAATATTGACTCAAGAATCGAAGCAACAACCACTTTATCAAGTATACAGGGGGGCTGACCTGCTATCTCTATGGCATCAGGTGGAAACACAAAAACTCTGGTCTTCATTTGTCTGAACTAAAGCAGGTAAGAAAAAAAAATTAAAATGCAGTAAAGTTCATCACAACATCATTTTACAATACTGGTTCCTCTAATTGCTATATTCAGTATTCTTAGTATTAGTACTGCATTTTATTTCTATGTTTAAATGTAAGAAACTGGGTTGTTTTTTTTTAAATTTGCCAACTTATCCTAATTTTGGCTGTAAAGAAATCTAAAAAGCTTTTAAAAGAAAGACTCTTGCCTGCTAACATGGGCAAAGAGGTTGACAGCAGTGCTGCAGTCAAGCAGACTGACTGAAAGTAAATGAGCCAAAAAACACACTCAGGCATGAAGAGAAAGCTGCTCTTCAACGACAGGAGAGCCAGACAGATGTTTCTGAGGTGAGGTGTGGTGTACTCTCAGAAACATCTGTGTTCCTCACTAGAACAGAAACAGATTCACTCTTTTCACACATTTATTAAAACTCCAACTCAGAGTTGCTAAAGGCTTACTGTCACCATTAGACCCAAGAGGACTCAACAAACAGGGACCGTTTCAGTGTTTCATTTCACTTCTCTAGAATAAAGCATCTATTTTTTGTGAGTTTTTGTACCTGAAATCATTTGCACAAGTATTTCCGGCATCATGTAGTTCTTCCTGAAAGGATAACTGTACCCAAGTGTTTCAGAGAGTGTGCAAAGTATGCCGATGTTCCATCTACCTGCACAGAGAACCAGAATTTATTCCCTAGTTATGTATTAGCAGCTGTTAAACGGGTCAACTCTGGGCAGATTTGCATGGCTCTGACAACAGCTCGTGAGTTTTCAGGATGGCTAAGAGTTCCAAACCAGTGGTTCATTTTGCATAGTTCTGTGCTGAAAGCAGAGATGCATAAGACTACTTTTGTTTTAGGCTAAAAACCTGTATGTGGATGTGACGCTGTGACTTTGCTTTGCACCTCTTGTTGGACTCGCTGCTGTCACCTAGTGAATGATGGGACAGCTACAAGTACATCACACAGGTAAGACTGCAACATACCATACCATGCAGCCACAATCCTGCATGCTTTTCTCTTTTTCTGTCATATTGTTTCCGATCTGTCAACTTAATCTCTTTTTTTTTTACTAATATTTAAAAATGAAAAGCTCACGCACATACACACATGTATGCATGCACAGTATTATCACCCCTGACCTTATTTTGATCAGACAAACTGTGCCAGCTCCATGTAAGGTGTGTCACAGAGCAATAAATCTCCTGAGAAAAGAACATGTGAATCAGATCCAAGCCGCTGGCTGCTGTATTCAGCGGGACGTCAAACACACGCCTACAAGGAAGAGTTTCTGAACATGATAAGACCTTTCTTTATTTAGCAGAGTATTTCAAAATGAGACTGCTGCTATTCTCAGATTAAATCATTAGGCCCTAAATACTTTTGGTTTGTGAGCCCTCTTTGTGTTCTTACAAAAATGTGCACATTTTAGTGTGACCTGTAGAGAGCCACAGATCTGGAAATGGCTAGAAAGCATTACAGAACTATTAACATCCTTCTCTGTTTAAAAAGGGTTTAAGACAACAGCTGCTACTAAACTATGTTGGATTATGAGCTCTGTATGACAGGGATTTCTCAAAAGCTTTGCATTTGAAGTCAGTGCTTTATTAAATTCACACTTCTATTTCCATGTGCCACTGCAACAATATAGATAGTAGATGTATATTTATATGTGTTTTGTGCATTTTATCTAGTGTTTAGGCCTCTATGTAAAAGGTCTGGATAGCTTTTGGGGAGTCCCATTTCACACATGACTATTTTATATGTAATCATGTCTGTAAATGTTACTTAATTGATTTATGAATAAACTACATGAAACTGTGGAATTTCAATGAAACCATTATTCAGCCTGTGGAAAGTTTTTTTCTATTGCTATGACCAAATTCATATAATATGCTGTCCAGCAGTGGATTGCTTATGTCTTTCCACCTTAAAATATATTGTAAATAACTATATTTCAATATTGAGATATTCAACTGCCTTATTTTAGTTTTACCATTACTATCATTTCTCTGTTTGCACGCCAAAGCCTTTTTTGTAAGTGTATTTAAACCACTGACAAAGCGTAAAGTCACACCTGTAGCTGAGTACATGCTGAAAAAATTTTTTCACTGGAAAAAAATCATAAGAATTAAGAAATGTGGCAAGCTTGAAGTTGCCAAAGCTATAAATACTGTTATTAAAACTGACTGCAGCACATGCTTAAACAAAATGCTTTTTTAAATTGTTTGAGACCTGAAGAGATGCAATATTCAAATATACTGAATGGTTTTTGTGGACTTGGAAATGATCTGTGACACCCTTGTGGGTCATCTTGCGGCCCCTTTATGGGACCCAAGATTCACTGAACTAAATCACTTTGAGCTTTACACTCAGCCATCGATCAAGAGGCTGCACGCTTTAAAAGTGTTCATTTCTGAGGGTAAAGTAAATACAAGCAACATCTTCTGGTATAATAGTTAGTATAATACTAGTATTATACTAGAGGCATCTATGTGTGTAAGGGGACATAAACTATAGCTTTAAAGTGACCACAAAATTTCCAGCTTAAAGTTTAAAGAAAAAGTGTGCATTAGAAGCAGCGGTGGGTGAAATATTTTAGTTTAACAAAAGCTAAATAACTAAACATGATTAAAACACCTCCTTTTACTTAGTTCTCATTTTAATTTCAGTTTCAGTACATTTAAATATACAGATTAAACTATTGTCATTCAGCGTTTTCACTATTTGAGCCACTGTTTGTATTTCAGTAATTAAATCTATAAAATTAATGATAATGGTTAAAACTGGTAAAGTAAAACAAAGACTGGGGGATATATAATTATTAGATGTAATTAAAAGGGCTAAACGAATTAAACAAATAAAAATAATAGATTTTTAAAAAATCAAAATTAATAAATAAATACAAAACATAGAAGTAACAGCAAGAAAGACAAAGAAAAAAGAGAAAACTCCACTGTGGCGTTAATTGTTTCAGATTTAGGTCAATTCACCGAGTCAGGATCACTACAGCAGGATTCTGCTGTTTGTTAGTTATGTGTGTTACATGCATCTGTCTAACGTCTCAAAGAACATTATTTTGTTCTATCTCATGGACCTCTTGCACCAACGTAACCCAACTGTTACTCGTTGGGGGATTGAGTTTGAGCCATCTAGCTGCGATACACTTGAGTGCTACGGTGAGCAGTATTCTTAGAAAATATTGTTTTTGCATGTAGTGGCCACAGACTGTCTCTCCTCTGGTATTTGAACCAAAAGTGCCACAGTCAGATCCAGCAGAACATGTGTCACCAATACGTGACCGACACTGTCACATGTATTAGCTCATAAGACATAACAGACATAGATTTTATTTAATACAAATTCAAATTCATTCAAATTCAACTGTTACAGCAGCACAACGAATGGGAAGAAAAGTGAAACTGATATATTGGAGAAAATTTTAAAAAAGAAAAAATAGATAAATAAATAAATATGAAAAACTAGTGTACAAAAAAAGACCAAAATGCTACACTATGTACAGATGGTTACTATATTCAGAAGAATACAGTCACGTTATTAATGTTATTAGTATTATTTGTATATGTACATAAAGTGCAGTGGGGGTGATAATGATTTGCATCTATTTTTAGACAGTATTAATCCTGTGTGGATATTTTATAGTCTGACTGCTGTCGGGATAACGACATCCTCCTCTCACCCACCTCCTCTGTGGGGTCTAGTTGACTATCCAGAACCAAGCTGACCCTCTTCACCAGTCTATTCAGCAGTGTATTACCATAACTAACTTCCATTTGAATTCTCTCCATGCATTGCAGGTTATTAGGTGCATTTTTGTCCCACCTATCCTTTCATTTGAGCTTCCTATCTTGTTTTTATCCAATGTGCATTATTATTATTAATAATATTATTAGTGTATATTAATCGCCCTGGTCCTTAGTTTTATATGTCAGGTAAAGGTAAATTACTGGAGCATGTTCCAGGGCTCTTGCAGTGCTCCCTCGACTTTTCCTCACACACAGGAGGACTACAACAGATATGGATGGATAACCTCCTTGTGTCTCCTCTGCTGTAACAACATGTATGGCCATCCTGAAGGGGTTGTCTAGTTGTTGCCCCTCCATTGTACCTATTGTCACTTTGATTTGCACCAGAGTAGCTGAAATTGATTCAAGCTGTTGAATGCTTTCTAACTGGGCAGTATGTTATGTTACTTAAGTTTAAAAGAATTGTTCTTATACTGTGATAATCAGGTTTATTGACCCAAAAAAACGGGGAAAAATCAGTGTCTATTTTTCATTGTAAAACTTAATGTAAATGAAAAGCAGAAAGACTATATTTTGTCACCTGTATTGATCAGTGTCATGCAAGGACTTAAGGTACAGCCAGAAATCAGACATAGGCTACACAAGATTTTGTCCTCTTTTCATGGCTGCCTCTCTGCCCGGTGTTTTTCTTTCTCCTGGTCTCCGTGACTAAAAATTCAAAAGTAATTACCTGCTCGGCTTCCTCTGCAGGTTCACAGCACCCTGATTAATGTAGAGGCACGCACACCTGCCATTAGCGGCCATGAGAGGTGGAATGTTCTGACAGGACACATTCGCTGCTGCCGAAACCTGCGCACAGAGTTACACAGAATACATACACTCAGTGGTCATACAGTCACATTTCTGAAGGTAACGTCAACTTCATAAAATCCAAACGTTATTGAACCAGTTTTCAGTGTTTCTTTTGTGTTAATTTTACAGTGTAGTATTGCACACTAATTCCCAGCTTCATGTTTTCACTGGGGACACAGTTACTACTTTATTTAAATGTGTAAAGGTTTACTTCACTTGAGTTTAAATTTAACCTAATTTTAACCCGCTTATTCTATAACATACCATGATTGTTGCTGCACAGCAGTGAAATGCTGGTGATTTCTCTGTATTATCGTAGGGTTTTTACCGTTAGAATATAAAGCACCTCAAGGCGATTCCTGTTGTGATTGTTGCTAAATAAAAATAATTGAACTAAATTGCTTTTGGGAGTATTTCTTTGCTCTAAGGGTTGTCTGTCTCGGTGCTTGGCTCCAGTGTCCACTTCCTGTAAGATAATGTGTTTTAGATCCACAATAATGAAAATGTGACACCCTATCCTGAGAATTAGCCTCAAGTTAAAAAACTTTTAAATTCTAAATAACATTAATTTTAGAAATCTAAAACCACTACTACATCAGTTTTATTAATAGCAGTACCCGTTGGCCTAAACGTGCCACGCTTTGCAAATTTAGAAAAATGCAGCTTGGTTGTGTTTGTATAACAACCACGGCCTGGTTCAGGTGCTGGATCCTGCTCTTTAAAAGGAGCTGAAAATAATTTCTGATTTTTTGTCTCTTTTTTTTGCCCATTTGTTATATGTGAAAGAGCAGATTTTAGATTACTTCAGCATTTCCAGGTTTCAGTGGGGTTGGAAAAAAATAAAATATAATTTTAAGCACCTCAAGCAGCAGTGGGCTCTGTTAAGTCAGAGTTAACAAAACAAAAGAAACACTTTGAAGTAGCAGGAAGAGCAAATACTGCAATAAGTATATGGACTTCATACTTTCAAAGAAATCATATTCTTTACTCTGCTTCAGTTTCTTTTATCATGCAGATAAAGATTTTACACACCAACCTTGCAGCCATCTATAACTGGATTGGTGTCAAATAAACTGACAAGCACTGTATACTCTTTAAACTAGCACCACGCACGCAGGCTGAATTTCAAATACTGGAGTGACTACATGTTTATATCTGCACAGTTATGTTTTCAAGCCTGAAGGCAAGTGATGGCTGTAGTAATATATCAGCCATCACATCACATTGTTATTTCTTATGTATGAATGATATGTGGATTTATTATAGGCCTGTTTGACAATTCAACCTGACATGTCAAATAAAAAGCTTTATTTCTGTTGATCCCATGACATAATAATATTATGTTATTACAAAGTTATTAACATAATAATAAGGCCTTTGGTTTGCACTTCATTTTTACTGATGATACCTTTATATTTTTGACTTAAGTGATGTGACCTTGACCTGCAATCGAGTTTTTTTTATGCTGTGCTGTTCATACTCACTTTTGTAAAAATTCATGACTGTAGCCATGTGGCCAAGGTTGCTGTCAAGGTTGCTCCTTCGTTCACTTAGAGGTGAACTCTCCCATCTCTCCTCCCGCTGTCCAAAACCCATAGATTTTTATTTTGGGTAATAAATGTGCCAATACCACGAAAATGTGACAGTAGCAACAGTAACCTTTAGTGTGAAGATCATTTTTTCTGTCAGCAATTTATTTGCCTGGCTTGTCAGATGCAGTAGCGGGTTATCGGTCCAAGTCTATAAGCTCGTTTTATTTCTTTTTTGTTAACAGTTAATGTATAACCGGGTGTACAAGGAATCAGCACATTTCCTTTTACCGCATGCACAGATCGATGCTGGTGTGGCTTCGCTGCAAGGGAGCTAAATGGGATCATTGTCAGGAGAGCAACGCTTCTCATGCTGGCTGGAAAAGAGAAACTGAATATACATTTACAGGTGTAATCATGTAGTACTGAGTGGTTTGGGGGTGTTCTTACAGTAAACTAAAGAGAAATATAACTCCAATTATTTAAGAAAATGCCGAGAATTAAGAAACGTCAGCCTCTCAGGTTTCTCTGTGCCAGCCTGTCATGATGAGCCCCGATCTTTCCAATAAAAACTGTTTTTACTACAAACATGAACTTTGATAGCAAAGGCCTCACAGGAGCTCCTCTGAATCCACTTTGTTTATATAAGTCAGCTTTTGAACAATTAAAATTCTGGCCTCATGCCACCTAATGTGAAACCCAAGTTATCTATTATTTCATGAGTAAAGAGAAAAGCTTCACACTCAGTCAACCATGGTGTCTGTCTTGTCCCCCTGTGAGTGCTTAAAGTACCTGCCTTTTTCCTTCCTTGTGTAGCTCAGATGTGACTCCCTATTGTGGTAATCGTAGAAAAAAAAGATTTATATATTTCACTTCTTTAAAAAAAATCTAATTTATTGATTTATTTTGTCACAAGAAAGGTAAAAGACAAGTATATCTTACAGAAAGCTGCATACTTTCACTGTTTTGGCCTCGAGAGACTACCACATATGAGTAGATTTGAGCTCCTTATTATATCAGATTTAGATTTGGATTTATTGATCATTTCACTTTTTCATTTATTTATTTATATTAGTGAAAATAGTTTCACACATGTTAACGAACAGCTGGCATAATGGCTATGTATTAACCCACTGCTGCAACTTTAATCTAATATCCAAAATTACACAATTAATTTTGCCCATTCTATTTCACAGTTTAGTGCAGTAATGTCAAACTCATATTAGATCGTGGGACAATTACAGCCCACTTTGATCCTAAGTGGGCCAGACCAGTGAAACTCTTCTTTCTGTTAGTGTAAAGAGATTAGCTACACATTAAATCCATGAGATATTTTAATATGTTTGAAAAAAGTGGTTAAAAAGAGTTTAAGTGCAATCATACATCTCAGTTTTCTACATGCCGGAGTAAATGAATCTATGACCGCTTAGGATTAAATTGTCAGAGAATGTGTTTTATAAATGTAAATGTGTCAGATTACACGCAATAAAGTTCTGGTAGCTCACTGACTTGCCTGTAATTATAAAAAAGAAATGTATTGTTAATGGTAAATGGCCTGTATTTGTATTGCGCTTTACTTAGTCCCTATAGACCCCAAAGCGCTTTACACTACATTCAGTCATCCACACGTTCACACACTGGTGATGGCAAGCTACATTGTAGCCACAGCTGTCCTGGGGCGCACTGACAGAGGCGAGGCTGCCGGACACTGGCGCCACCGGGCCCTCTGACCACCACCAGTAGGCAACGGGTGAAGTGTCTTGCCCAAGGACACAACGACCAAGACTGTCAGAGCCGGGGCTCGAACTGGCAACCTTCCGATTACAAGACGAACTGCCAACTCTTGAGCCACGATAATTTACTGGTTTTTTTAACAATGGACCCACTGTAATAAACAGATTTTTTTTTTTAGCAGATAGCAGATGCCATTTAATTGTTTATCGAGTACTTAATTATTCAGGTGTAGTATGGATAAACTTTCTCAGTAGGAAAAGCTGTCAAACTTACACAAAAATACAATAAAAAATAAAAAATGATGCCTTCTTTCACATTTTCTAAAGCCATCCAGTGGGCCAGATTGGAGTCTTAACCCGCCCAATTCTGGCCCCCAGGCCTTATATTTGACAATCCTGATTTAGTGGTTACGCACATCTACAAACTATATAACACAATTAAAATGGCTCATTTAGGGTGTAAAATTGACTGAAATTTACATATCTGTTCAAATTGAGCACTCGAATGCTTTCTTACTACAAGCCTCATTCTCCCATTCACACAATCAATGAGGGGGGCAACTCATCTGTAGGTATCTTGCCCAAGGACACTTTGGGCAAGATACTAGAAAAGGCAGTGATTGAACCACCATCCTTCTGATTGACACATGTCTGACCTACAGAACCACAGCAACCCTTACAAAAACAATGTAAAGCTGAGGCTGATGGGAAGGCCATGTATCTTTAGTTGCTAATGATCAGCATATTTATATGAACATCACAATAGTTGTATACATATGCACACCTCGGACTTTCAGTACAACTCATGCCACCTATAGAAATACTATGACATTACTTCAGTTCTTGGATGTATTAGCAGGGCAGGAGCAGGAGTACAGAGCACTGATCTGGGAGGAATCATCTGCTTCTGAATGTGAATAAGAATCAAGAAATTGTCATCTTCAGATAGAAGAAGAGGTGCAGGTGTTGATGCACCTGGTTATCCACATCGACAACAGGAATATCATAACATTCATATAACAAGCGTATCGAGTGTGTCTGTGGACGGCTACTATGCAATCAGGTAAGAGTGGGTTTTGACTGCTTGGGGACAATTCAGCTTTATATTCAAGTATTCATATTTTTTTCACATTCTTTGTTTGTTCCTATAAATAATGACTGCCAATTGAAACAGGTGCTCGTGGTCCATAAATTGTGCTCCAATTGCTGTCATCAAAAAGCAGCTGGTGAGTTCTCAGGCAGTTGTAATGGACAAAGTGACCTGACAATTGCCCCAGGTAAAAGAGTCACAAGACACATGAACTGGTAGGCGTGAATACCTGTTTAAAATATTGTGCCACTACTTGACACCAAATTTCCTCACAGGAATTCTTGGTTACCACGTGATGCAACTTTGACTTTTTGTCTAGAGCCACCATGTGGAGGACATTTGTTTTGTTTTGTTTTGTTTTTTGTCTGTCATTTCTGAGTTATTCATTTATTGAAATCTTCCCTGAGAAAATAATAAAAAATTATCCGTTCTTTTTTTTTTATGTGCAGAGGCTTATGACATTAAAATGACATTGTAGTAAAGCTGGACATGGTGCCAACAGATCTGCACTCAGAGACCCATTTTCCAAACACCGCCCCCATTCTCAGCAGTGGACTCTGGACCTCTGTCTCCACGGTCCTCTGCTCATCCCTAAAATTAATTCATCTGCACATCTCTGTCCGCAGAACACCACATTAACCCCGACCGCAGGAGGCATCCTGACGGAAAAAATGTCCCTCGCTGGCATCATGGTGAAACATCAGTTTGACCTTTCCACCTCGGACCCTCTCTCTGCTATTTTCCCACCCTCAAACCCAGACTGTTCCCTCACACTCTTTAGCGGTTTGAAAGAGTCAAAGGTAAAGGACTAAATAAGTCCAAAATAAAATGCCATGCAAAAACTAACATGCAATTAAGTCATCTCGCTCTCTAAACATGTCATGTGTTGCCATGCATTCATTTCAAAGGGTCACGCCACACTGGCTGCTTTGTGGAGGACAGAGAAACTGTAATTGGGGGCCATTAGCTGCTGCCCAAGACTGGTCATGCAGGGTCAGTTTGTAGATTGAGACACGGTGACTGCACAGTCCCACCACCTCCATCGGCGTCCTCTACCTGTGAGACTTCCCCACCCTTCTGATCTCCATCACCAAATCCTGTGCATGCTACACACAGACACACGAAGTAACACACACATACCACATACACATGCCTCCCCAAGCCCTTTTTTTGTATTGTCTACAAACAGACCTTGAGACACAGCAAAGAACACCCAGCAGCAATCACATAAAAACCCACTTTTATAACAGCTTTAAAATTCTGTCAGAGCAATCTAAACCCCATCAGTAAATCCCTGACAGCACCTGTACCACCCTTCTGTGATCCAAGGGTGGGTCTGCCCTGTGAATGTGGCTGTGTAGCATTTTTTACATATCAAATATCAGAATAGAGGAAATACTTTGATTTGAAGTGGATTTAGGATTTCATTTAAAAAAAATACCATTATTTGTGTCGAATATGAGAGTAAATCAGCATGAGAAAGTTATAACCTTAGCTAAGCTATTTTAACTAAGAAAAGCAAAACGAAAACATTTAACTAAAGTTTTAACTAAAGAAAAATGAAACAAGTTATGTTAGGCTATAAGGATAACATGAAGCACAACTAAATGGCAAATGTTGCTTAACAGCTAAAGAGTGCAGCGGCAGTGATTTTGTTGCACAATAATTGTTTTGTTGCACTGCCAATAGCCTCACTACAGTCATAGCTGTGATCTGATTTCCCCATGCTGGTGCTGTTCCTACATCATAACAATGTTGGTCCAGGATCAACATCTGTTGCCCACTTGTGTGGGCATTTACTAAGAAGTTAGCTAAAGAGCACCACTCAGACTTCCTAAGCTGCCCAGCCTGCTGATGCTAGCACTGTGCTCCTGTAACCTTAAGCTACCTATAGCTAGCAGCTATATAAGTACCCATGAGCTCCACAGGAGGCAGAGGTGTAGCATCAGTATGAAAACTGCTATGCTGACCAGCTAAGTATCCCTTTCTCCTGCAGACTGCCCATGCTGTGTCCAGATTGACATTTAATTTGTAACTTCTGTCAAAATTATGTGATTTAATTGGCTAATTAGTAACCATACATACATTCTAGTTTACAAATCACAACAACAGGCTAATAGTATACACGTTTAATATAAAATCCTAAGACCGAAGGCCCCATTAGCTCCAGGGCCCTGGGAATCTTTCCACTTTCCATGCAATAATTCATGAGGATAAACTCAAACTGAGCCAAGTTTTAGCACCAAAATGCTAAGCTATAATAAAACTAAAATGATATTATTTTGTTTTAATGAAGTTTTTGTTGTAGGGTCTTTACCTTGCAATACAAAGCTCCTTGAGGTGACTGTTGTTGTGATTTTGCTCTATATAAATAAAATTGAATTGAATGTTGAACTAAACTGCTGTATTTAAACTAACCTAAAATAATCTTGGCTAAGCTAAAGCAGACAAAGATCAAATTAATCTTTAGCTAAAACAGTTTGTGAATTCAATTACTAAAGGTCTCTAAATCAGGTCTATTCTTTACTAATCTTTATTCTTTGTTTGGATCCAGAAACAAAAACTGAAAAAAGAACTGCAAATATATGTACTGCAGCCACAGAGTCAGTGCAACTGCAGTTTCACAGTCCGTCTCATAAAGAACTGCCCTCCTTTATGGCCCTGTTGCCCAAGATCACATGCCTTCAGAGCTGGGATATGATCTGAGATAAGGAAAGAAAGTACCGAAACAGGCTGAATCACTCTCCTTCCTCCTTGTGCTGCTTACACGGGTGAAAGAACTGAATGGTAACTTGCCAAAATTTAGTTTTCAGATTTTTAGGAATAAACACAAACTCTACCAAATCAAAAGAAATGACTTAAACAAGCTTACATCATCATATCTTAAAGCACTTTTAAGAGAGACTTAGATCACACTTCTTTGGAAGATATCAAAGAGAGTCTGATGCCCTCATTGCATTTAAGTTTTGCAAATCATGTCTTCATGATAAGCTGATTGCCTTATCCTTGACGGCAGCGCACAGTGAGAGCAGTAAAGAAGCAGGATTACAAGGTGATGGTCCATAAAGGGTTTGGCTTAGATAAGATGCTTTGTGGGAAGAAGAGGGCCAGTGACTTTAGGGCAGGAGAAAACAGGTTTTCTGATTTAGAGTCAAAAAAGCCAGAGTTTGCGCTCACGTTTTTTTAAATTTAAGGATCAATCGTGAAGTTCAGTTTAACCAGGAGAAAAGTTAGTTTATGTGTTCTCAGGATGGTCTGAGCAGACAAGGTCATAAAAAATACCGCGGCCCATGAAAGGAAGCCATTTCAACCTTTAGCCTGTTCCTTACTTAGTCATCTCGAATGTTTGCCAAGACGGGAAATTACTTTAAAAGTGTTCTCTGAGCTTCTCGCATAAGTTTTAAAAACATTAAAACTGAGGTGTGTGTGTATTTTGGTTGTTCCTTCTCCTGCAGTGTTTTGCTGGCCTGATTAACTTTGTGTGTGCATTGTTATGCCAGTAGTCTCAATAAAATTCCTCCCCGCTGAGGTCCTCCTTTCTAATCTTCAGAATGCCTCTGTTAATGAGCCTAATAGCATATGAGCGATAGCACACCTAAATGAAGCCGCACAGGGTGACTGCTTCAGCAACTTCCCGCAATGCAATGCACACCTTCATGGCTTCAGTCCATTCAGAGGAAACCATTAGAACAAACTGCTCTTAGGTGCAGCAAAGCAGACCGGGCATGATCATTTATGAACTAGATCACCTCTGGGTGCCCTACGGAAGGACAAAGCACAGACGGTCTGCATTAAAACTCTCACACGCTTCATCTAAGGAGCAATAGAAGTGGTGAAGTCATGGAAAAAAATGTATTTAATTCTCATGATCAGTGTAATCAGTAACTAAGTTTCCCTTTAGTCATGGGAATTTTTTCCCCTCTAAAACCTCTTGTAGCATTTCATAATTATCCATTAATGTGAAAAAATATTAGGTTAGAATATGTGAAAAAAGTGCAGGATGTGCAGGGTCTGTATAGTTTTTTGGTAAAGTCTGTTGTTGTGCGCCTTAGTAATGTAGACAGATGACTAAATGTCAACAACCTCATTATGAGGTAGGAAAGTTTCCTGGTCTGAATGTTTGTTCTGGGGATTTGTGGCTTTTCACAGGGAAATAAAAGGGAAAATTCAAATGTCTGAAATTCTGAGGAATCACGAGGTCATGCATTTACTGACACTACAAAATAAACTTAAAGCTGAATACTTTTTCACATTTAAATCATAATGATTTATAAAATGTTATTAAAAACTGTTTAAAAACCAGTTTATTCTCATTTTATATCAGCGATTGAGTGGAGTTCTTTGCAAAGAAAGAGAAATACTTCCCTCATCTGGTCAGAGTGTGGAAGTGCATAAAAGACAACAATGTCTATCTACACTACATGGACCAAACTGTTGAGCCACCTACACATCACACCTACTGGAGCATTTTCAATCCATAGATAATAATATAGAGCTGGTCCTTTTGCTGCTACAGTAGCTCCCAGTTTTTCGTTTTTGTTTTTTGGGGCGAGAGGGCTTATACAATATTCTGAAGTGTGTCTGTGGGAATTTTTAGACATTCTTAAAGAAGAGCATGTGGGCGGACAGACACTGGCTCCAAGTCTCCATTCTAGTTTGTCCCAAAGATACTTAATGGAGGGTATCCTTGGTATCCTTGATGGATACTTGGTGGATCACGCCTTTATAGACCTTGCTTTGTGCACTTGGGCACAGTTGTGCTGGCAAAGGGCCTTTACCATATCATGAAGCTCAGGTTTCATGGCATGGGGAGATTTGGAACTTGCAACTATTGAGTGAGCAGTATTGGTGACTTTTGCACACTTAGCTCCTCAGCACATGGTGACCCTGCCCTGTGGCCAAAGGCACAAGGTTGTGGTCATACTATAGCCTTTAAGACTGTCAGTCAGGTGTTATTCAGATTTCACTAAATAAACAAAAGAATACCTGAGTCACAGTTGTATCAAACATCCATGTTAAAGTTTGGGGGTTTAAGTCATAGACTGTACAGTACTGTGCAAAAGTCTTGAGTCACTCCTCATTTTAGGGGTTGTCCCCTGCTGGCCTTCAAAAGGAATAAACAGGGATGGAGGTTTTTCTGGTTCTAAAAATAAACCTGCTTAGGAGAAACCAAACCTTACAATTGTTATTATCTAATTGCATGTATTTTCACAAGTTGGTACTGGTGATAGTCCCAGACCAGAACTGGGTCTGTGTATGTTATTTGTGAACTGATTATTGTGTAGCATTGACAGCAGAAGTCTGTGTGATTTCAACTGAAAAAACACTGTGGTGAACAGAATCTTTGGACTTCATCTGTCAATCATTGGTGAATTTCTTACAATAGACAGTGGACTTCAAACTTTGGGGCTAGCAATTTATTGGGCAATCAGATGTAATTGTGTGGGTATAGATGGGCACTTAACTGAGCTTTTGTTAATTCCACATGTGCTTTCCCTACTGTGGTACTGAGGTGATAGTGATTATGTTTCATGTAAAAAATAAATTTTAAAAACATGTATGAAAATCACTATGGGCACTATGCAAAGAAGAGCCAGTACATGTTCATCTCCACACTATGGCTCAATATAAATAATTCAGGGCTTCTTGTGAACCTTTTTTCAAACACTAGACATTCATCAATCACAACAATAGTGGACAAAAATGTTCAAGGATTTTCATCCAATGATGAATTCAAATTTGACTTTCCCGGACAATAACACCACATACTTCAACCTACGCGCAATGTAATTGCAACCAGCGAATCCAGTAGCTTCTATTAACACATGAATGTGTTTCTCAACATCCCTGATGTTTGAATCTGAGTCATTTGCCTCCTTGTTGTGCCAGCGTGAAATACGCCCACTGGTCATCTCGAAGTCTATGAGGGAGCTGCAGAGCATAAACATTCACCACATCAATGAGAGCCACGCTCTGAACAAAAGAAAGGGGTATTTTCAGCCAGCGCCAAAACATCAGCCTCTTTAGAGCAATTCAGGTTATTCACATGCTTTTCATATTGAAGCTGTGCTGAGCTGAATAGAGCTATTTAAGTGCAGAGAGGTAAAAATGTTGCCATGAAAGAGTCCTTTTAAGACTTTTTGCAGATTTGGATATGAAAGCTATTTAATGACAGTGTGAGATGGAGCTGGATTTAAATGTGCTTTAACACTATGAGAAAGTTATTTGGTAGAAAACAATACTCTTTAAACTGAACAAGCCACAGTTCAGAAAAATACCCCGAATTTGTGTCAAAGTGTGAAACATGGCTCTAGATATATATTAACTGTGTGACTAGTTTTCAAGCAGCAGGGGTTAGTTTTTGGTCCAGTCAATTATCTGTGCTGTCTACATGTGAATGTGCTCCGACCATGAATTACAGCTCTGTGTGGGAAGATGGATGAAGGCAGCCAGAGGCTATGAAAGAGAAAGCAGTCAGGTATGTGGAAGGGAGGGGGGGGGGGGGGGGGGGGGTGCTGATGGGAAAAACAAGAATGTAAAACAGCAGCGAAGGCTGGGTAGAAAAGCAGACGGGCCTCTGACGCACTTATGTTTAAAGTGTGAGTGAATGTGAGACTAATGATACATCACGTTTTTAACAGCATTCAGACTCCTTATTCGTGCCACTCACTCGTGGCTTTCTTGCTCACTAAACAAGGGCTGCAAGTGAATCCCAAATATTTTTTAAAAAGAGGAACTTTAGAGCGAGTGTGATGCAATGATAAGTATCAAAAGAACAAAGCCTTGCTTAACTCCAGCGAGCATCTTATTTCATCCACTCTGACCCCAGTCTGTCGCTACGAATTATTCATTAGTCACTTGTTCTTTGATTTGTCTGCTTTCTCAGCTCTGCTGGCTTCGTGAGCTCTTGTTTCTACAGATTTCCACTTACAGACATCACGTAACTGCAGCACGTTACACAAGTGCCACCCGACTCATGCAGTTTTTATCAATGAGAAAACAACAGCCAAAGGCATGAACAAGATCTCTCTGCAGATGGTCTTTTTTGTATGCTGTAGTGCAATCACAATTTTTGCAGAGAAACAAAGCACACAATAAAAAACCCCATAAAATCTGCTTTTCTGTGATATTAATACACAGTAATGCATGCCATTACACCAGCCCTTAGCCTGACACATAACATCTTGGCTGAAGGAGTTAGTTTCTTCATCTGCCACCTGTCATCTGCCGACAGGTTTTAATGCACGCCAAACAGAACCGGCTCTGGCCGACTGCATGCGAATCAGTGAAATCAGCTGATGTAGTATTTAAACATAGATTTAGAGAGTTTGGGTGATTGCAGTGCATTAACTGAAAAACAAAATGATTCCATAATGACTGAAATATAGCGAAATATAGCACCACATTGTTGATCTGTTGAAACATAACTGACAGCTCATTTGAAATAGCTGGACTTTAATTTGCTTATTTTAAAAGGGTCAAAGCTTTTTAGTTCTACAAATGCGCAAACATAAACCCATCAGCCATTTCATTCAAGGTGCTGGAAAGATTCCTGGAACATTTTGGTCCATATTGACATGACGGTATCACACATTTGTCAGCTGCACATTCACGATGAGAATCGCGCGTTCCACCACATTCCAAAGATGCTCTGTTGGATTAAGACCTGGAGAGTGCCGAGCCCGTTTTAGTACAGTGAAATCAGTGTCATGCTCATGCTGAAAGGGACGGACATGGTCAGCAACAATACTTAGGTAATCTGTGGCATTTAAATGGCACTCAGTTGGTACCGAGGTATCATCAGGAGTATCATTTTGCTTTAAAAATGCAGCCTGGTAAGTCACCCTCAAGTTTAAAAATAAAAAATACTGTGAACACCAACAGATTTAAAGTCAGACACTCGCATGCACGGGTACAAAAAACACTGTTGAAGCTCAGATTTGCCTCAGAGGGACAGAATGAAAGACCACAGTGTAATAAGTCAACATTTTATTTTATCGAGTTACATGGTTTTGGTTCTGTAGCAACCTACTGTATTTATTTCTGATGAAGTGCAATTGTACTCAAGCCAGTTACATTTGAGAGCAATGACAGGCACACGTTTTGTGCAAATTTAACAGCATTGGAACGGCTCCTACATATACACAGCAAAAATACATGCCAGAGGAAAACAATACTAAATCAGTTTACATTGACAATAGTTAGGAAGACGTCCCTCAAAAAAGAAAGAAAAAAAACTTAGAGAGAAACGATGTCAAACCAAGCTAACACTTGAGATACACATTTCACACGTAGCTCACATAAAGGAGGGAACATCTGAGAAACATTCGGCCTTTATCTGTCATCTGGCTCTGTGCACGAAAACCCTCAAATCTGTCCTCACAGACAACATATTTAATCAGAACGCAAACACTGTGCATCGCCATTTCAAACTAGTTATGCAGACATTACAAAACGAAAAGCCAAAAATCTGAGATAGACAAGAGGAAGCCTGCTTCTTGTTGCTTTGAAAAGTCCCAACTCTGAATGCTTTGTCCTTACCTCATGTCTGGCAGTACACTGGCAATGCAGAACTAAAGGCATTGTGGGGGGGATGCAACTTAAAAAGGTAGCCACAAAAGACGTCACAACCTGAAACACATGGGCGTTGGTAGCCTTGGTGGAGTCGGCTGCAGATGCTTCATCTAAACATTGTCCTAATGCTGCTTTATAGCAATTACTGGGACAAGACACACTTAGCCCAGGCCATTATTCACAAACTCAAAGGTTTAACAAAAATAATAATAAAACACACAAAAGTGTCCAAGAAGAGCTTCTGTTTGTCTCCTATATAACGTTTAAATAATCTGTGGTAAAACATGCAGGAACACAGGATTATAAGACTCGAGTCCGAGTAGTTGAGATGGGAAATTTGGGTAGCCAGTCTCTAGTGTTACAAGTCGTACATTACAGGTTAAGGTCTGTGTATGGGAGGCTTATCGGCCCCCATCGTTCTTCACAGTGAAAATTTAAGAGCGTTCGAACTGAAAATCCCTGCAAATGATTGCACTGACTTGTGTTGGGTCCAAAATGTGACATCTTTTCTGAACACGGCTGCAATAATTTCACTTCTGCTGTGGGTCTGTCTTAAATCCCAATTGAAAACAGTGGAGATACTGAATGGCGTGCATCTTCAAGCAACATAATTCCTTGGAAATTGGCAGCAGAGATAACAAACCCCATTATTTGTTTTCTTTATATGATCACAGGTTAATGTGGACGATGATTTGCTAAACCGGTGCACGCGGGATGGTTTTACCACCAAAATCAACATTGTCTCGTAACGGGGTCTGGCAATGCCACTTGAGAAGGAAAGCGGATGCACCACTACATTCTACAGCTTTCCTTTCACGTAAAATCAAGGGCCACATTGAAATCTTTTACAACCTAGAATTTAACAGCATCAACAAAAACTACTTCCGTTGCATTCAAATGGCAACTATCAAAAAGTAAACTTACTGTAACATACATATTAAATAGTGTATAGTCCATGCAATTGCGCATGGCCGGTTTTGCATCGTTATGGTATGTCGTTATTAGTGTATGGGAGACATCAGCCACCAGTGCATTTCCGATTTAGGTTCAGGGAGAAAAACTCCTCAATACCCATCAGAAACTTCTCAGCCTGACTTGAAGAGCAAGATGGCCACCTGGCCCAGATAAAAGTAAATGAAATGCTTTGTCTCGTGGGTGACGTAGCTGCCGAAGTTCCTCCCGACAATGCAGTGCCAAGTGGGGTTGTACTTCTTGTCAAACTCCTGAAAAGAGTCAAGAGGACGACAGCAATCAGGGTCCAAGTTACTTTATATGGATTGGATGGATTTATATTGTATAGAGGTCATGCCCAACCTTAATTTTCCTGAAGGACTAATTAAAATATTATTAGTTACAATGACATTATAGCACATTTAATCCCTGCTTTTTTCTATATCAAACCAGTTTTAGTTTCAGTTAAAGCTATTCAATAAACTGGATAACTGTCTCCACACTGTGGTCCTCAGCAGGAACATGGGAGTTGTATGATCTGCAGCGGGAAATGCAAAAATAGTTGATAATCTGTAAGCACTAATTTGTTATTTAGATCATTTATTTAAACAAGTTTAACGTTCATGCCAATATGCTGCAGGCAAGTGTGTATGAGAACTAGAAACAGACTTGCAAAAGCACACAAAAACCTGCTTAGCCAGGCTTTTCATAAGAAAAACATTATTACTACTATTGCTTTCCTTTTTCTTGTTACTTTGTGCATTAGCAGCCAACAGTTTGAAGTTTTTGTACTTCTTCTTAAAGCACTCTATAAAGGTTTGAGTTCCACTCTTGTATTGGGAAATTGATGCACATAAAAACAAACAAATCAAAAGCTTTTTTTATTCTAGTTTATGTAATTTCGTGTAAGAGCATGTGCAGAGGGGGCCTTACAAACATTACCAATGGGCTAGAGTGGAAAGGACCAAGGACACATAACTTATTTACCATCAGTTTTAATGCATTTCTATTAGCCCCTTTCCCCTCCAGTATATTCTGGATTCAAATGTTATACTTCAAACCATTCATTTTAAATCTTTAATAACTTATTTTTGCTTATTTTAATCTACTGATGTCCTATAAGTTAAGTTGAAGCCAGTTGACCAATTAAAATCATGTCCAGTTGACACATTAAAGTAAAACACACATTAATGAATCAATGATTGTATGTACAAACTGTATAGGTTTGTGCATAGTGACAAAAACTTTTGTATTAGTACTCAAGTACGATTATGCCTTAAAGTAAGAAGTCAGTGACTGCCATACAGTCTTCATGCTCTTGTGTTGCCACTTCTAACTGTGCCATGTTTCACCAAATTCTAAAAATCCTGGAAACGCCCCTGCTTTGGAGGAAGGATTTTTAAACGTGCCAAATAAAAAGAAAACCCTGACTATGTCTTTGATCACGTGTCTCATCTCCACGCTGGGCAAAAATAGATGTGAGAATGTGTTAGTGTCTCAATTTGCTGATCATGCTCTGTCGGTGAGAGCTCTGCTTGGATCCATCCAAGCACCCCCTCCTGTCTCACCTTCTTGATGTAGGCTGCAATGTCCTTCTCTATGTTGTACTTCTCCATGGCCTGGGTGGCACAGTCCACCGCGTCCTGCTGCATGTCCTCGGACATGTCTGCGTTCTTGATCACAGCTTTCCTGTCAGTCATGGTTGAGGATGTCTGCGGAGGAAGAAGGGAGCACGTTCACGCACGTACCGCACTGAAAATTAACACCGCACGTGGTGATGGGGACGGTTTAGGCCAGCCCGGATCATCGCAAACACCACAAGCAGAAAACTGGCCATTTGGCAAAGCGTTTCCCACCAATCCCACTCATCTGAATCTACAACTCGTGGCTGTGTATTTGTGCCTATATGTTTGATCAGACGTTGACTTGAGCGTTTGCAAAGATTGAGTGCGAAACTTGATACAGGTGGAGTTAAATTACTTGGCAAAAATCACTTTCGGATTAAAGCAGCTTGTGCATCAGGAGGGCAAAAGTATCAAAATATGCCCACTCAAATATAGAATCCGCCAAAATACGCCAATACAACCTACATATCCAATCATTCAAAATGCAAAGAGGCATACAGGAGCAGATCATCATATAAGAACAAGAAAAATAACTCGAATCAGAAATATGTCAAGACATGAGAGTCAGTCTTTTCCCCCCCCTCAGATTATGAAAAATATGCAACCCACCTTTTCTCGAGCCACCTGAAAACACTCCTTTCCAAAAATAAGTAGCCTATTTCACCCAGCCGGTGGGTAAGGTTAGGATGATGCTGCGGGTAATTGCTTTTTAAAGATTTACACAATAAGCATGTAGGTAGGTTGGCTCTCCGCTGTGCTCCAGCAGCTCCCCGCCCCTCTGCTGTATGCTGAACCCTGCCATTGGCTGGGCAGCAGCTTCCCCGTGTGTTGCAAGCGTTTTTCTCCAGCTCCTGTCTGCCGGCATCTTATTTCATCCCACAATGCATCATTCACGGTATACACCACCGACTGTGGGCTAAAAGGAAACGAGACCACGGCGCACGGCAGGCATCACTCGGCTGTGCGTAAAAGGCCCTTTCATCAGTCACCGTCACAGCTGAGGGACACGAGAGCTTTGAATAATGAACACGGGCAGGCTGCTGTGGTGGTGTTTCATGTCCACAGCTGCTGCTCTTCCTTTGTTTCCTAACTCCATGGTTATCCTTAGTTGGTTTGGTTACAAACGTAAATGTAATGAGGGAGATCAAACAGGTTTATTTTATTAATGGTAAAGAATTCGTGCTTGGGTTTATGTTGGAAATAAAGACAAACTAAATGTCCTTGTTTCAAAGTGTTTTATTGAAAATGCTAAGAGGAAGAAAAAAAAGATTAAGCAAAATTAAAAACATACAAACTACACCCATGTGAAACCCCTTTCCCAACCTCCCCAATTTTAATTCCTTCATACCAGGCATCTACGACTCCATCCTTTGATCCAACTTCCTGGTCCTCAGTTTCGTTTTCTTCTAATAAAGCCATTATCCCTGAAAACCTTTAAAAGATAGGCAGGATGGGGGCCTAATAATAAAAAAAATGTTCTGAGACTCCCATTTGTTTGTTTTTTTTCTTTGTTTTTTTTTTAAGTTCTGATATCAACTCATCTGAATCCTGGAAAACTGATCCCGTTCCGAGCATCCATCCTTGCCTATCCCTTCCCTAATCGATCCACTCATCCAGCTCCAAGGATTGGGATCCACTGAGCCACTCCTCCAATCAAAACCTTGAAATACCAGGAAGAAAATCAGAGGCAGACCGTTAGAATAAAATGTCAAGATTTGGGGGCCTATTTTTTTGTTTTTTTTTTAAGCCATGTTGAAGCACTCATGTCAGATTCAGATTTTTAAATGCCACTGAGCACAAAAACAATCACTCCCTGAAAACATTTAAAGCAATGAGGATATTTAAGTGAGACACTTTGCATCAAAGTAGTGAATTCACTTTTTTCCCCCACATTTGACAGCAAAGATGTTACACTTACATCACAACACTTGATTTAGGACTGCTTATTCTGTCACAGGTCAGAAGTAGCATGTTAAAAACTGTATATATAACAAAGTACAGTACGTGGCTTTGTTAAAATGACATGCATGATACAGCAACCGATCAGAAACGTTCAATTTATGGAATATGAAGCGTACCATTGCCTCGACCTGATTGCTCCTAGATGTCCTATCCTGACCATACAAATGAAATGTTCTCCACAATGGTTTTATTCCAAATCACTTTAATCCTTCTCTTCAGATGTCTAAAGGAAGACACAAGGGTAAAATACAGTTAAGCATCGGGCTCCCCTTTCAAACAGCCCACCCCACATATCCAATGAGAAGCTTTTTTTTTTTAATATATAAGAAAAAAACAAAACAAAACCAAAAACAAAACTTTAAATTTTCAGTACTTGCAAAAACATTGAGTGAAGGTTATAAACAACTCAACATTTTTGAAGTTCGACACAGCACAACTTCTACTTTTGCAAAACTTTAGGACAGAAAAAAGGGAGCGAGAGGTGGAGAGAGAGGGGAGTGGGAGGGAGGGGGGGAGAAGAAGGGACAAAGCTGCAGGAGACAGAGGGAAGGGTTGAAGCACGGGTGGGGGTGGTACAACTACATACCAAGATCATCCACAAGGACACCAGGACAAGAAAAAAAAAAGGGGGGGGGGAGAGAAATTAAAATCAATAGCTGACATCTGGAGAAACTCATAGGAGGTAAAAACAGGAGGGTATACATCAAAAGGAGCAAAACATCGACGGCAGAAAAGCTTAGGAACGGGAGCGAGAGCGGCTGTGACGGGGTGAGTAGCGGGGAGATCCTCTGCCACGACCACGGGAATTGCTGCGACTGCGGCTGGCGCTCCGACTGCGGCTCCTGCTCCGGCTGCCACGGCTGCGAGAGCGTGATCTTCCATAACTTGGGCTGCGGGGACCGTCTAATTTCACACGAATGTAAGCAGTCTCTCCCTGGCGGACACAAGAGAACTTGACATTGAAAAGGCATACATTCCTGCCTACGGTGGAAATGCCACAGATGGAATTAAGGGCTGGCTGTTGTTCTCGACACGTCACATTTCCTGACGTACTCACCTCAGCACAGCAAAGCATAGAACAATCATCCATGATGCTAAAAATCATACACATACCTCATGGGAGCGGAATTTGGTGTTGTCCAGCTTGCGAACGGCATAGGTCATGTCTTCTTTGCGCACAAATTCTACCACTCCAGTCCCGTCTCTGTAAACGTCGGCGTAGCACACGTCGCCTGCCTCACGCATGTGGTCCTTCAGGTCCTGCCAGCTGCCGCTCTGAGGGAGCCCTGAAAAACACCAACATTACGTCAACACACACAGTGAACCCTCCAGCTGTGTTTATGCACACAAGGATGAATGTTTAAGAGCCCCAGAGCTGGTCTGTTTCAGATTTAGTCATTTAACACCAAGATACACTAAGATTTGCTGGTGCATTAATAAGTAAAAGACATATTTTATTTAAAAATGTACTGGTTCCGAATACTTTTACATATTTAGTGTGCACTGCAGCCAACTACCATGAGACTGTTTTCTTTTTATACAGATTAAGGGAAATTTTACTCTATGGCCAGATCTACTCGATAAAAATAACAGCTCTCTGATGTCTGCTTTTTGTGACTGTCGACTTGTCCACTGAGAATTTACATCACAATCCACCCCCTTCTTGTTATACTTCAAAGCAGTATTACAGGAATGATTACTCGACCGTCAGTATTATCGAAGCCCTAGATGTAGATATCAGTGGCTGCCACCAATAAAGAAAATCACATTTATCCTTAGGAGTTTTTGAAGTTTTCTTACATTAAAACATTTTTACCACAACGGGCTACCTAACACATACACAGAAATATGAATTTACTACCCCAATCATGAAGTCACGTCACTGGCTCCCAGTTCAATACATAACTACCTTTAAAATCTTTCACAAACATTTAACCGTTTGGCCCATCAGTATGTCTGACTGGCTTAGTGTCTATAACCCAGTTAGAAGTTTCAGGTAATCAGGTGCAGATCTTTTAAATGTTCATAAAATTAGACCCAATGATGCTGAGGGTGCCTTCAGTTATTGTTGTCCTGTTTTTTGCAACAAAGCCGCCAGCTGTCCTGAGGTCAAGTTCAACTGTGTCTACATCCAAAAACTTTTTATTCTGAGTGGTTTACACTTAACTGTGTGTTTGAAATGTAGTCTTATTCCCTTGTAAATTTCTGTTGTTTTTTGAGGTTTTCTTGCATTAAATCACTGTAGAGCTATGCAATTTATTTTTAACTTGTAGTTAAGCACATCCAGTTGATGTGTAACGTGCTATATAAACAAAACTGACAAAGGGAAATCACCATGTGTGTGAGAAAAATATTTAACCACTTGAAGTTATCAAATGGCCAGAAACAACAGCAATACATAATTTTGTCCCCATCTTAACTCTATCCAGGTAGATTGTGCTTACATGCAGTCACTGCCCAAAGGCTCATTGTGGTTGTGCAACAGCAAGTTTGCATAGGCAAATGCATTCAAAGACAGTCTTAAAACCGCTGAAACACTCTACAGGAGATTTTGTTTCCATAACATAAACACAAAAACTTTCATGTGTCTCAAAAACTACACTCACTATAATCATAAAAATAAAATAAGCCCCCCCCCCTCCCCTTCAGACAGACAAATAACTGCCTGGCATTGCATATTTTTGGTTTGTTTACCTGACACAACGACTCTGTACTCAGATCGTCTGGAAGGGGGTCCATATCTGCCTCTGGGCGCTCCTCCGATCCCAAACCCTCCTCTGGATCCCCTGCCGCTCCGAGGAAACTCCACTCGCAGTCTGTAGCCGTCGTAGTCGTATCCATCACGTCCATAGACGGCATCATCAGCGTCCCTATTAAATAAAACAGTTTCGCCTTAGACATAAACAAATGCACGAACGAACAGGCTTGCAACACGCAAGCAGCCATGTTAGCGGCTAGCTTTATTACTTAACGTCTACTAATCCGCTTTGCAAATGCAACTGCAGCATTTTAGTCTCATGAAACTTTTGTTTCATGAAAGAAATATAACGATTGACCAAATCAACATGTAGCAAAGCGTAAAGCTGCGAGTGCTTTGACGCAAGTCGTCTGCAGCGAAGAAGTGAAGCGGGTGTATTAATCTCCAGCAACATGGACATTAATACCACAAAGGCACCAAGCTTCAGCGCAGGAAAAACGGGACACAGGCGTATGCAAACCAAGTCGAAAGCGAAAGTAGCACGCGCGCACACACATACCAAATTTAATTACGGGAATAACAGAAAAAAAACATCCAGGAAATAGTCTGAGCACTAAGCAACGCGTTAGCACACACACGAGTTTGTTAGCAACACAATGGGACCGCATCGGGCCTGGCGCGTCTAACCGTTAGCTTCTTACCTGGGGTCTTCGAATTCAATAAAGGCGAACGGGGGTCCCCCTCTCCGGTTCTTCAAGTCGATATCTCGAATCGTCCCATACTTGTAGAACACGTCTTCCACATCTTTTGTGCGTATATCTGGCGGGAGGTTTCCCACGTAAATTCGGCAGTCGTTGTTCCCAGCGGGGCCTCGCACAACACCCGACATCGCTGCTAACTCAAGCTAACAGTTCGCTGTTTCCAGGATTCTTTAACGCCTGCTGGTGATTAGGCCCCGAGCGCCTGCGAGTGGTCGAGGCAAAAAGAAAAACGAGAAAGCAATCAAATGAGCGCTGTTTTACGCTACACTGTGAAGGGTATTTACTGAGCAGACAATACTCCCGACGAGGTGACTCCTACCCCAGCGCGTTTTTTTAACCGAGCAGGGCATTCATCAACACCGGAAACACTACAGCCGAGTCTGACACATCCGCCTTAGAAAATAGTCCGACCATATCCAAAGCTATTAATGTTTTTGTTAATATCATTTGTCGTCAAATAATATATATTACAATATCATATAATGCACATCGCTTATAATGCAAGACTTGCTATATTGGTATTATTTATATATAATATAAGCATAAGCTAAATAATAAATGTTTTATAAATATAGACACTTACCAACAGGCTTATAATTTTGCTTCATTTTTACCAGTTGTTAATTCAAGAATATAATTAATATAATTTTTTCAATAATACAGCCCAGAATGGGGAAGAAAAGTGATTTACGTGATATTCAATGTCGCATAGTTGTTAGTGTATGACAGCCTGGTTTGCATACCTCAGAAACTGCCTTATGCTGGGATTTCCCCACACCACCACCCCTAGAGTCTATAGAGAATGGTCTCAAAACAAGAGAATATCCACTGAGCAACAGTTCTGTGAGCAAAAATGCCTTGTTAATGCCAGAGGTCAGAGGAGAATGGTCACACTGCTTTCAGCTGATAGAAAGGCAACAGTAACTTAACTTCCACTCATTACAACGAAGGTAATCAGAAGAGCATCTCTGAAGATAAAACAAATGAAATACTGAACAATAGATAATAGAAAATCGGAAAAATGTTGCCTTATCCGGATCCCTACCCAGTGGCCCCACCTGGCAAGACTGCCCTATGTTGATAATAATGTAATAAGGTTGCAGAAAAGCTGCTGCCAATCCCTGGACAGACCACTAATCCTTTTTTTGTCTTTACTGAACAGGTTTGCGCTTAAAGCTAACTCCATTCTGGGAATATGAATCTTAAGCTTCTTCTGTCAGCTCTGCTGAGAATCATTAAAGCAATGGGTGGAATTTCAGCCAATCAACCAATCAATTAATCAATCAGTTAAAGCAGATTATTATTGATTTCAAAATCTTATTTGGTTTTCATATATACCTATTTTCAGTGACATCAACTTTAACAGTGGAAAATTAGGTAGGCATATCATTCTTTTCTTTCTCTCTTTTTTGCGATATTTTTCAACTATCCTATATTTGACAACAGCATAATAAAACTGGAAATTCTGTTTTTGGTGTATTTCTAGTGGCCCCATATGGCCACCCCTATGAAAGAAATTCTGGAGGCGCCCTTGGTACCTAGGTTCAAGTTAAGGACAAAAGGAGTCTGTGTTTTTGAGGTTGTGGCTCCCAAGTTGTGGAACTCACTTCCAATGCACTTAAGATCTGTGGACACACCTGATACTTTTAAAAAGAAGCCTAAAACCCACCTGTGGATTGCTTTTATTTAGTTTTAGTTTCTTTTTATACTGTCTTTGTTGTTGCATTTTATTATATAGTCTAGAGCCCTTTGTGAAAATAGGGTAAAGCACTAGAAAGGTGCATAGGTGGGAACTAACAAAGTACAAATACTACATTACTGTACTGAAGTAGACTTTTCAGGTATTTGTACTTTATTTAAGTATTTATTTTTGTGACAACTTTTTACTTTTACTCCCTACATTTTAAAACAAATATCTGTACTGTCTACTTCGTACATTTTCAAAACAGACTCATTACTTTTAGTTCAGCGGTATCATTTATAGCTTTTTTTATAGCAGGCCGGAGGGAGTGCAGGAGTCCATTAGTTGTGTTTGCATTGCTTCAAAATGTATCTAGCTCTAAAGAAAAGGAGGAAGCATGAAGTGAGTGACGTTTTTTTAACTGTCAGGTAATTTCAAATTCAACATTTCTATCAGCTCAACAAATATCAGCAAACACACTAACTGTTTGTGTGCAGTTAGTCACAGTATGTCTGGGAGCTGAAGGTGTATTAGCTAACTGCAAGCTAAAGGTGTATTCTCTTGCTGCTTGTGTACATACTGAGTACATTCATTAGAATTTAGATTCAAATATTTGTAATCTCATGTAGTAATATTATTATTATAGCACAAATAAATTAAATCCAGGGTCTTTCTGTGTGGAGTTTGCATGTTCTCCCCGTGTTTGCGTGGCTGCTCTTTAGATACTTTGGCTTCATCCCACGATCCAAAGACATGCAGTTAGTGGGGTTAGGTTAATTGAATGTGAACGTGAGTGGGAATGGTTGTCTGTCTCTATGTGTTAGCTCTGGGACAGACATGCGACCTGTCCAGGGTGTTTCATGTCTCTTGCCCTAATACAGCTGGGATAGGCTCCAGATATATATACTGATGTGTCAAAACATTATCAAGGGTACATCACACTGTTTTGAGTAAATTTGTTGTTAGTTTTTCTTATTTAAAAAAAAGACTTGAACCGGGCTTGAAATGAAAAAAAAAATGTCCATAAATATTTGAATGTGACATTTTGAACTATTAGGAGTTACACGTATGTCAAACTACGGAATGGTGGAAATGAACTGTAACTGACAAAGAATATCACAGAAGCGCTCCAGCATCACGTGTCAGATGCCTTTTCTGGACATTTGACACATTAGATAACATATAGAATACCCTTAAATTACAGGGTTTGAAAGATGAAAAAAAAATGAAAACGAATTTTCTCCACATAGTGAATCAGTGTCTGTCGTCTTATAAAGAGCGTGACATACCATTAACCTTCATAAAACAAAAAATCTCAATCAGACTTTACTAGAACACAGTTTTATTGCCTAAATACTTACATTTGAAATATGTTTATTAGACATATAATGCTACTAAGAATGATAACACACATCAGCATGTGTTGTATATTACTTATTGAGCTGATTGTACTTCATACCTGGGGACTGTAGATGCAATTTAGCTTCAAGCTAATTCTCTTACAATATGTCTATTTGTGCATGTTCACTGCTAAACTAAATAAAGAAACTGAACTACACAAATCCACTTTCTCTGTCACACAAGCACAGAAGCTTCACATAACAACTTCTAAATAATAGATTGGGAGCTGTATCATATAGATTCAGCTTCTTTAACTATTTAGTTAACTGTGTTTTGAGTCGAACTAATATCATTACTGTGGAGCACATGTTAGGCTGGCATTGCAATATTAACTGCAGGATTTAAAGCTCTAGTCAAAGTACTGCTACAACACAAGTAAAGCATGAGCCTTTCATTCAGCACATGTGTTAGAAACACCCAAGGCCATGTTCTGATTGTTCTCATTTGTCAAGGCAAGATATTTCATTTAATATCATTATGTAGGCCAATATTCTGAAATAACCTAAGAAAATGCAGTACATCTCCTCTGTAATATATCTTGTTATGGTGTGGAAGAACACACTGCTAGTTAAAATGTTCTTTTTATACTCTTCAATATGCATGGCAGGAACCGTAAATGCGCTGGCCAGCCTCTCCATAGTTATCTCCACCGGTGTACTTTCCCTGACATGCCAGACTGTTCACCTGCAGATACAACAGAGAGCAAACAAGCAGAGAAACGTCATACAAATAGCAGCTGGTTCTTTTTTTTATGTGTGCATTAAAAAACGACTGGAAGCTACCTCTGCTCTCTTGATGAACTGTTCAGTGGCAGCTTTCTCATTTTCTTTATGTCCTCTCCAGGCTCTGAGTGCAGACGCCTGCAGGGCTCGTCCGAAGGAGAACGTCAGGACCCAGGGTTTGGGCAGAGGGCAGTTGTTGATGGCATTAAGGTGGATAGAGGCCTCCTCTTCACTCTGACCTCCTGACAGAAAAGCAATTCCTGTGGACGAAAACATGAATTTGTTCTGTTTGGTTTCTGCACACGTTTCTGTTTCTAAACCTCTAAATGAGAGCATCATTTTAACTTACCTGTCACAGCTGGGGGAACTGTGCGGCGCAGAGCAGTGAGGGTTGCCATTGCAACCTCCTCTGGGCTGTATTTGGTGGAGCAGCTGTGTCCAGGAGTGACCATGTTGGGTTTGAGCAGAGTGCCTTCGAGGTACACGTGGTGGTCTGACATGGCCTTGTACACTGCAGCCAGGACCTGCAACACAGACACTGTTTTACTAAAGAAGCAGCAGAGTGGTACAGAATGTCTGAAAAACCCATAAAAGTAACAGTGCAGCCACTCCCTACCTTCTCAGTGACATACTGGCAGCGCTTCAGGTCATGATCACCATCAGGCAAAATCTCTGGCTCTATGACGGGCACGATGCCATGCTGTTCAAGGAAAGATAGACGATCAAACACTGTATATGCATTAGATCACAGTGATGTGTGGATAAGCATTTAGGCTTTATGATTTGGAGTTCTGACCTGCTGGCAGATACTAGAGTAACGTGCAAGAACATTCGCATTTTCTGTGATAGCCAGCTTTGATGGATTGACGTCACTAATTTTGAGCACACAGCGCCACTTTGCGAAGACAGCACCGTCCTTTTTATACTGCGCACAACGCTCAGACAATCCATCCAGACCTGTGGAGAAGTGTAAAAAGTACAAAGAAAAAAACAGAGAAGGGAAATGTTCATAAATGGGAAATTGTGGTGATGAAATGGTTGATATCAGCAGCGGTCCAGTGTGAGTCGGACTGACCCTGTGTGGTGGTTTCTCCACAAGTTCCTGCCAGGGGAACAACACCTTTGTCAACCTGAAGAATGCAGACAATGATTTGAATCAAAATCCAAACCTATTATCATAAAAAGTTGATAACCTAAACAGATTGAATTCTAAGTGGTCAGACCTTGACCCCAACCAGGATTCCCCTGTCCCTGATCATTTTGACAAAGGGAACGCCATTATCAGAGTGTTGGTACAGGGTCTCGTGGAAGAAGATGACCCCTCCGATGCAGCTGTTGATGCGATCGTCCGCACTGAAGAGGATCTGCCGATACTGCCTGCGGTTCTCCTCCGTGTTCTCCACTCCGACTTGAGCCAGCCGCTTAGCCATACTGCCTGCAGTGGGTGTATTGTCAGTGGCATTTAACTTACACTGGTGATAACTTACACTCTTTGATTGGATTGGACATAAGGTGTGCACTCACTAAATGTGCATGTTTAAAGAAGGAGCGCTACAGACCTACAGACTCATCTGCAGCCAGGATGCCCTTCCCTGGAGAAACTATGCGTAAAGCGGTCTCATGCAGCTCCCTCTTCTGAGCCTCGGAGAGCGTTGGGAACTGATGCGTCATCCTGAGTGACTGATTGTCTGAGCAGCCTTTGGAAGAAGATTTGACTGATTATTATTCAGTCATTAGCAGCTAAAAAGGGCAGACACTGAAGTGGAATCAAACAGAAAATTAGTCCAGTTTTATCTAGATTTAACACCCGTCCTCCTATCATCTGTCTACCTTAAAGATGTGAGAGCTTGTTTGATTTGCAGGATACAGTAACAGCAGATTGATCCATATTGGTACTTTTCCAATAATGAGCTTGTCTGCAGCTGTTTATAAAGCTTTGAGTGCATCGTTGTTTGGTAATGTGAAGAAAAGGTTTATCACTTTATAGCCCTTTAATAGTAAGTCCAGGCTTGGATGCCATTCAAATATTTTCTGATTTCCAAATGTGATTTTCACAGCACTAGGAAGAGGCTAATTAGGTGGGGAAAAACACAAGACCACAAAATCTTTCATCAGAGTCAGATACGCAGTTAATCAAACACTGATAGCAGTGTAAAAAATATATGAAATTGTCAGAGCTGCTGCACAAATCTTCAAAATTTAATAAAATCTAAAGGCAGCTTGTATTTCAAGTTTGTGAAGACAGCATTAAAATCAGCTGAATATAAAAATAACAAGATAAAAGCTCTTACCTGAAATTAAAATGAGTCTCATCTACTGATGCGATGAACACTGATGGAGCCTCCCTGCCAGCTTTAGTTTGTATCCAGCTCAAGTGTGTCACACCTCACAAGCCAACACCCCTGGGCGGAGCGTGTACGCCCACCTTTGCCCCACATGAATAAAAAAAAAAGTGATGATTCATTGTTCTATTTAAATATAGTGATTTTTTTTTTCAAATTCATTTAGCTTCATCTTTATCACATTGATATAGAATTTTTCAGATGGCCACACTCACTTTGACTCAGCAATGGTTAGAAACCTGGCGTTTTAAACTGGTTTACTTTATCTTTTACATGCAAATTGTTTTTTTAATGCTTCCCACATGTTCAGGTTGCTTGCAAAACACAAAATCATGTATTAAGTCAGAACCTTTTGTCCAATAAGGGCCTAAATGAGGCGTTTAACCACACCCCATGGTGTGCTATTTTTACTCTAATTAGTAAAAATGTGCCCTGAGGATGGCTTGAAATCTCCTGATAATTTGATCTTCACCCTCAAATTCTCAGGGGTGTTTGAGTCTCCGAGCAATTCGTGCACTCAGTGGCTTTTCCGCAGCGCTTTAAACTGTGAAGAAAATGATGGAAAGTTCCAGAAATAGAAATCATTTCCAGGTTCCAGTCAGTGTAAAAGTGGGCCAAAATGGGCCAAATCAGAAGGAAATTAGGTCAACTGGATCATTTCCACTATGAAGAGCAGGTTTTTCAACCATTTTTTTTGCTTCTTTATTTTGTGTAATTGGCTTCTGTTTGAAAATGAAAAGTTTCAAATAATAATACTTTGAATAATAATAATGTGTATGGTTTAAAAAGTTTAAAATGCAAACTTGAACGAAGCTTATCATCAGCCAGTCGGGATCATTTCATGGCTTTTGAATTTGATTGTGACTACTTGCGTGTCAATCTGTGTCTTTCTGCACATTTGCAGGATAAGCTGCAACTGATGTTTTCTGTTGTGTTCAGTTATGTAATGTTACTATTTGGTGAGAGTCTGTGGGATGGCCCTCCAGGATTTCAGGGGACTCCTCTCTTCACTATTGTGGGTCAGTGTGCCTCTAAAAGCAGATATGGGTCAATGGACTGCCTGCCACTATACAGCCACAACACAGGCATGGTGGACCTGTCTAAGACAAGGGCCTGAGAGGGAATTCAATGTCAGGAGGCAGTGGTGGGAGGAGCTTGTGCACTCCCATTCAGGAGATACAGTTTTAAATAGATTCATGACTTCAAGAAGTACAGCAATTATGTGTGGCTGCTTCCTCTGGGACCCTCGACTTTTTCTCTGTTACCTAATTAAAAGCATCTAATGATGATACTTTATCTGGTCCTCAATTTTCTGTCCTATTATTGGTTGTCCTCAGTGGGTTTGTGAGCACTCCTGTAAATAGGCCAACCCAAGGCTGCCTGAGATAAGAAAAGTGCCCAACAGAAAATACAGCAGGCTCATTTATGTTTTTGTGCTAGTGCTGATATACAGAAATATAAAAGAAACCCTTTCAGGTTGGTGTTCCCTCATTTTTATTCTATAGAAGTAAAAACGTCCAACCTAAAAGAGAGCTGGGTCTTTACAGTGTATGTGACCTCTTTCTTGAACTGCCTGTCAACATAAAGTTCCCTGAGCAAGGCAGGCATGATGGTTCAGGGTGACCTGATCCAGTCCTAACTATAACTAATTAACTAACTATAAGTTTTAAGTCTAATCTTAAAATCCAGAAATGGTTGACTACACAGCAATGGGGAAAACAAGAAAAACATGGTCCACCATTAAACACAGAAATATAAAACCACCGTGTAGCTCTGTGGTCTTTAAACTGTTTCCAAAAAAAGTTAAGGCCCCGCAATTCTTTTATTAATCATTAACACACCCAGTTTAATCAGTGAAACAAAGGTCAGGAAGACAGTGTTCATTCAACTCAGTGTCACTCATTTGTTTTTCATCACTGGTCGGTCCTTGTAGTAGCTCTACTCCCCCACCCATCATAGAGTATTAAGAAATAATAAACACAAATAAATGAATACTTGATTTAAAAAATTAAACTTTATTTGAGCAATTGCATTTAAAAACAACAGACAATGTATATTAAACAACTGTTAGCAACAACATAAAATGATATACAGTTAATACAAGGACACATGTGTATAGAGACATCAAAACCTCACCTTCAACTGCATCATGGGAGAGACATGCTGAAGTTTCAGTTAAAAATGCATAACATGGGGCGATCGTGGCTCAAGAGTTGGGCGTTCGCATTGTAATTGGAAGGTTGCCTGTTCGAGCCCCGGGTCAGACAGTCTCGGTCGTTGTGTCCTTGGGCAAGACACTTCACCTGTTGTTGCCTACTGGTGGTGGTCAGAGGGCCCCAGGATGGCTGTGGCTACAATGTAGCTTGCCATCACCACCAGGATGAATGTGAATGGGTGCATGACTGGATGTGTAAAGCGCTTTGGGGTCCAAATACAACTTTCAATTCCAAGAGGTAACATAAGTCTGTAGAGAAACAAGTCTGTTATGGAAATGCCATCACATGCAGAATTCATGTATCTAGTATCCTTAAAAACAGATCGATTTTTCGCTTTGCAAGTCTGCTCTGCAGCCGATTTTAGGTCCACACTGGCCAAAGTAGGAGACTTTGACTACCCTATGACTTCACTGGGACTCACGGGGGAGTGAAGGATTTGATCACAGTCAAAGTTATCAAAGTAATCCAATGAAAAGCCTCTTGCGGATTTGGCTGCCCAGTCGGGGTGCGTCCTAAGCTCCAGGATGAATTCAACCGGTGTCTTCTGGAGGATGTAAGGGTCGAATGAAGTGCCACGGAAGAACGTCTGCATCTTGAAACACTCCAGATTACGAAGGCGGTTCATCGGATTCTTGCACAAAAGCTACATCAGTATGGTGATAAAGAGATGAGTATGTCACTATAGCTCTAAGGTGGCACAAAGTAAAAAGAGCAGTGGATACTGACCTCAGTAAGGAGTAGGATCAGAGCAGAGCTGAACGTCTCAGGCACCACATAAGAAAAATCTCTGACCTTTGCCAGCATGCGACAGTGGTCTATTTCTGCCATTAGTGGAAACTAAAAATAGAGAAACAAGTGGATTTAAAGCAAAAATAATCTGCACTTTCAGGCACTTTTCTACACACAGAGCCGTGAAATAGTGAGTTTAAGTGTCTTCACCTTTCCTGTCGCCAGTGAGAACAGCATAATCCCAAGAGACCACCAGTCAGCAGCATGGTTGTACGGACCCCCGCTCAAGATTTCAGGAGCTGCTCACCCAAAACAGAGATCCACACATCCACATATATGTTTATATATATGTGTGTGCATAAAAGGAAAAAGTTAAATGCAGGGCAGAAAATACCTCTTAATAATAGAGCAAAAAGTAATAACATGCAGAGTACATTACAGGTGCATCCCATTCACAACTGGGTCAACTGAATCCAGGGGGAATGAAACGCAGGTGAGGCTCTCATGTTAATGTTAGTCATGGAAAACAATCACAGAGTATCTGTGGCACGACCACAAATCTCACCCATGTACTGGATCGTCCCACATATTGTGAAAGCTCGCCCTCCTCGTTTCAGGCGGCGAGACAGACCGAAATCAGACAGTCGAAGGTGACCTGAATAGAGGCAAAAAAACAAAGAGAGACTGATTTGTAGAAATAAAACCATAAATGTTTCCGTAAGAGGGGTCTTGAAGTTGTCAAGTTTATATTAAAGAGATTTTAAGTTAGTGTCTTGGCAAAGCTCCTGAGCTGTGATGTCATGCTTATCTGCTGTTACCTGCATTGCATCTGTACTCATCTAACCATGATTTCTCTAAATACTTCAGTCTTAAAAGTGTATCATCAACAACTGCAGAAGAGCATTACCTTGATCATTTAACAGAATGTTCTCCATCTGAAAAAAAAAAGCAGCAAAGCCATAACCATTAAAAGTTCTAAACACACACGTGTGGAAGTTACAAGAGTGATTAAAATGAAAAATATCATACTTTTATATCTCTGTGCATGATTCCTAAGTCATGTAGAAATCCTAGAAATAAATCAGAGACAGAGAGCAAGAATTAAATGACATTAATCTTTTTTTCAAAGAAAAAAGTGTACTGTGCGCTCAAGCATAATTTCTGTGACAGTACAAGACATTTGATGAGCACTAACCTAGTGCGCTGCCCAGCTCTGCAGCAATGAGCCGAACCTCTTCCTCCCCAAAGTGGCCCCTCAGCAACCAACAAGTGTGCAGGTCACCAGTACTGCAGTAGTCACACACTGCAGAGGACCAGACACAAACATACTTCTCAGCACTTTGAAATTGGCAGCGTGGGTAAAGCAGATCACTAAAGGTGGAAATAAAAATAAAATAAAGCAATCTGCAAGGAAACGTAAAGTAAAAGAAAACAAAAAATGATTTGTTCATCCCACTGTGGTTTGGGAAAGGAAGAAGTCAGGAAGAGGGTTAAGTCTAAAACACACATGCTCTTTGTTTTGTTAAACATCTTTTAGCCACTTCAGTAATCTTAACTGAAAAAAACCTGAATTTGTGACAACACTAGGTAAGCAAAGGTCACACAGCAGCTGCAGCCACAGAGGACAGTTTTACCCAGGACGCTCATTAGATGGCACTGCACCTCTTCACTATCCAGAGATTTTTTTTAGACTGCTTGGTTTTACAGTTGACAACTTTTTATTCTATGGGACCAAAGACGAGGAAAGGGGGAACTTCTCGGGAACAACAAAGGATAGCGGAAGAAGGGAGGGTCGAGCGGTGCCATCGTTTCTATTTATTAACTCACTAATGAAGAGATGGCGCTGCGTCTGCCAGCAGTCCTGCAGATTGTGGATAAAAGGGTGTTTGAGCTGCCGCTGCAATGCAACAGTCGACACACACAGATGAACAGTGAACATTTAGTGAGGGATGCACAGAGAGTTTCCTGCAGCGTGAGGACTACGGACTATGGACAGAAACTATGCCACACCACCTACTGTAATCCTTTAAGTGGACCTATTAAGTCATTACTTATTTACTGTCTTAAACTGTTATAAATGATGCTCATATTATAGCAACATTTTAAATACTGAAGTCAGTGTACAGTTCATCAGACTGGTCATCGATTTTTGCTGTGAGTTCTGAGAATCCACCCACCTGATGACAAACCTTGTGTTTGTAAAGTACAGCCAATCAGAACAAAAGCTCCCGACAGTGGATAAACAGAAGTGGTGGAGCAAAGCTATGTATTAGACAGATAAGGATTATTTTGAATTGTGAGTCATGCTTTATGCGGCACTCTACAGTCAAGCCTTTGAGTTTATTGTTAAAGTTAGATCATTACCACTTGTCCTGATCCTGATTCTTGCATCTTATTTTTCATATTTACCCTTAGCTTGGCTCCGGTCTTGTCTCTATCTCCTGCTCAGTCTGCCCAACAATGCACCCAGCCCTCTGGCTCAGCCATCAGCCTAGACGCCACCTCCGGCAACCCCAAGGCTCATTTCACCTTCGCTATTATTTATTAAAAATCAGCTTAATTTATTCCATTTCCCCTCAGCTGTATCTACACCTGGGTTTGCCTGTTTGCACTCCCTTTCTGGATAGTAGCATCCAAAGACGGCAATATGAAGCTGGAAATGAGCATAATTGGTCCACTTTTATCATCACATTTATAATTGTACATAGTTTGTGCTTTCCTATAATAACCATATAACTACTATTTGCATTAAATTTAGAAATGTTTGCTTGACATGAATACATTCCTTTCAGCAATGATATCCTCTCCAGTTTATGCTTTGAGAAGCTCTACTAAGAATATTGCATTTTGACCTATTAGTAAGTATTTATGGCCAGCACATAGACAGTTTATAGCACTCTATAATTCAGCTGTATGCAGATGTAATATTTGTTTATTGGCATAATAATTTCTCGTTTATCATTAGCCTCAGCATAGGGGTTCCTACAGGAGCTTAAATTTTGCCCATGTCTGTAAAAAACAATCTCTGCTACAATCCCTATTTACTTGTGTCATGGTTAAAAAAGCTGAACAGGTGACATAAACATTTATTTGATTATTTAATTTCAACTATTTGAATTTTGTTTCTATCAATGTTGTACCTGAATGATGACTTCCTCTTTCGACTGCTCCAGGACTCCGTGCTTCAATAACTCAGACTTTGGCAGAACCTGTATGACAACACAGGAAGAAAATTACACTAAAGATGTCCAAAAGTATCACATTTTTAACATCTTTAGTTAATACTGGATTGACCTTAACTGCATAGATCTTCTCTTTGGAAATATCTTTGACTTTTAGGATGGGTCCAAATGAGCCTTTAGCGATGAAGCCCAGGATCTGTAAGCACAGAATTAGGCCCTGTTATCTTTCTGTTTCTCCTAAAGAACTTCTTCTCTTTGCGTCTTTAACTGGGTTGTGTTGTGGTCCGCAGTACCTGGAAATGATCAGGACATCTACGGTGTGGGAACTCGGGCAGAAAGACAGAGATAAAAGCCGCAGGAGTCGGGTCTGCGCCGGACGCCTCAGCGCCGTCCTCTGGAGGCAACAGGAGTCTGATGGGCTGCCTGCTGTCTGCTCCCACAGGGCGAGAAAATACAGCTGAGTGTCCGAGTCTATGAACGATGGAGACCCCCACGTTCGAGAGGAACCCGTGGCTGAATCGACGCTGAGCAGCCGGCCCCTCGCTCTAGATTTTAAAAGAAAAAATTATAATATATAATATATATTTACTATTCAGATTTTATTTATCCTCACTTTATGCTGATACCTCTGTACACGCGAATCTATTTTGCATACTGCATTTGTTTGAAACGTGTAACTGCAGAGTATAACTCTGTAATTAAATCTGATAACTATTTGGGAAACACTCCTTGGACACTTTATTAGGCCCAACTGGTCGTTAATGCAATCTAATCAACCAATCACGCGCCAGCAACTCAACACGTCTACGCATGTAGACGTGGTCAAGATGATCTGCTGGTGAATGGAAATACTGCATATAGTTCTATTCAGTTGCAACTAAAATCAGTAATATTTAATAGTAATGAAAGTGTTTCTTCCACTCTCTGAACAACAGCAATATGTTTTGTAATACAGCCACATCACAATTATTAACAGCCGGTAGAACCAAAATTTGGCAAGGCAGGAAACCAACAAACGTATCCGTAGAGACTATAACAAAAGACTAAATAAATAAATATAAATAAAATCTGCAGGAAAGAAACATCTGTGTAGCCTTGGAGAGTTTGTGACTGAACACTGGAATAAGAAGGATGCATGACAGGAAGAACATCACCAGGACAGTAAAACAAGGAGGCGGCGCTGTGCGTTTGTGGGGGTGTTGTTGTTGTTTCTGGAAATGAATGATGAGCTGGCATCACGAACTCTGCACGACCTGTCCACAATGTGCAGACTGAGGTTTTGTAATGATGCTGACTTAGGTTTTGTTGAGATTTGAATGACGTAAAATACAGTGCGTTAGTGAGCTGAAAGCTTTTACACAGGAGGAATAATGTGAAATACACTGCAGTTATGCTTTTGACTTTATGAAATATTGATTTAAATAAAAGCTAAACTTTAAAGCCTCAAAAATAACTAAGAAATGCAGCGCTTGGTTAGGTTTTTAGTTGGCATCACTAACTAATGTTGGAGGTAAATGGGGTAGAAACATTTTGTAGCTCATAGATCACACATGACCCCCCACAAATAAATAAATAAAGAGACGATCTGAAGCTGATTTGAGCCGCAGACTGAAGGTCTGTGTCCACTTGTGAGCTGATCGGTGCAGAAGAGACTTTCAAATACCACTGCCTTCATCTTCTCTTACCCCATCTAGGGGTCGCTACACGTGACGACTCCATATCTACAGCGTGTTAAAAGGTAAACAACTCCGATCTGCGCCTCATCATACTGACTCACCTTTCGGTTTTTACTGACCTCACCGCCCATCGCATCCTCAGAAACCGACAGACCCAAGTAATTCAATCAAAAACTAAATAAATAAAATATGTAAGACCACCACAAATCCAGCGTCTCGCCTCGCGTCTGTTCTCACTGTCAGCGTCGCACAGTTGCGTCTCGGCCATGACACCCACGTGTTCGCGGGAAGAGCGCTATTCCGCTCCAGTTACAGCTGTCAGATCTGTGATCGATCAACAGACCAAACACACACACACACACGAGCACACACACTAATAACACTTATTGAGAGATAAGCTGACACAAATGGGCCATGATACGATCCTTTTAATTGAAATACTCAGGGCTGATCAGAAATGTGACAAACATCAGGATTTAGCAACATTTCAACGGAAAACAACCGCGGTTACAAAAATATCAAAATACTTTGCATAAAAGTGCTTTAGTGTTCAAATTACAAAACACACTCAGCAGTTAGGTGCAGCACGCATTCTTTTTTTGCCACAATACTGTCACACACACCAAGTGCCACATTTTACCACACATCACCATGTTTTTGTTGCTCTTTTCCTGTCATATTGCACTGAGGTGAGGTACAGAAAAACAGTGAACTGAGAGGAAGCAGGCCACCATTCAACATGGAAAATATAAAATAGCATTTTATATGGGGATAAAGGCCTTCCTGTCAGCGACAGTCATACAGCCACAATCAGTTTCTTTAAGCTTTAAATGATAAAACATATTCTATGATCAGATTTGTTTTTTTGTTTTAAACAAGTGACAGGTGCTTCAGTTAAGTGTCATTTCTTCAAGCAGAGTGCACCGTGTTCCTGAGCCCGCAGGAAGTAGCATGTCGGTCTGGGATTTTCAGCAGAGGAAACAGTAACAGTGAAGTGCCAGCTACATACTGTAAACCTTCCTCGCTACATTCAGTGCAACCAAAGCGGTCGTTCTTTCCAAAGGTTGCAGTTAATGACACCAGAGTGAAGTTTTTAAATGGCACACAAATAAACAGAATAATTTATATTTGGTCAAAATGGCACTCCAGTTATCCTGGAGCTGCTTGAGATTCAAACCTAAGACACAACAGGAGTTAACTGAAAAAAAAGAAAAGAAAAAAAGAAAGATCAGCAGGCTCATGTGATACAGTAAGATATTTCCTAAATCCACTTGAAATATTCCATCGTGCCCCCTTTTTCATCCTGATTCACAAAGCAGGAGTGATGCTCTTTACTTTTTCCCTGCAGCTGCTGTAGACGACTATCCACTCAATTCCAGGCGTCACTTATGTCGTCTGAATATACTCTTCTTGCCGGAGCTCTTGTCTGCAGTGCTGAGACCGATGAGGAGTCGTGCTTTCTCATCTTCTTCCTGCTGCTGCAGGCTGTTGTCCGCCTTCCCTTCAGATGCCTTCCCCCTCAAGTCTGAGCCCGAAGCTGGCTTCAGACGCAGTTTCTCTTTTATCATCTGAGCAGCAAGGAGCAAAAAAGACAAGTTTAAAAATATCAAAGATCTGCCTGTCCTTTAATGAAGAGATAAGAACGTTAATGTACCTGTGCTACAAGTGCTTTTCGGCTGTCTCTTTTAACAGCCATGGCAAAGTCGAGCCATGTCCATGTATTGTTATGGTACTCCAAGCAAGGGAGAACCAGATTCAAGTCCTTCCAGTCGACACTGTTCTTTTCACCCTGAGAGAGACGAACATTTCACAGGCAAACACAAGATTAAAGGGGATCTGTTCTCTTAATGGATATTCATTGTCAGCATTTTAAATAATAATGTCAGTGTTTGCACAAACAATCACTGTATGTAATATGACAAGGTTGGGCAATGCAGGAAATGAATGGTACTAAAGCTGAGCTTCAATTTTCTTATATCTATGTTTAAAAAACTATGCTGGTTAAAGATTTGGTGTGTAACGTAGAAATTCTCTATTTTTTTTGTTTGTTTGTTTGCAAACTATGTAAAGAAAACATGGTATGCTTACTAACAACCTCTGGGTGTTTGTCAGATGAATTCATAGCTCAGTACAATCTTTTTTGAATCCAAACGTGGGTACCTGTGAGCCAAAAGCTTTTAAATATATTGTAGCTCTTAAATGATGTCGCACAGATCTGGCTATGAGCCACCACCCATCTGCTGTTCAAACCTTGTGTTTGTAAGCAGCCTATCAGTGTAAAGTTGGCTTAAAAGGAGGATTGGCTTTAAGATGGTTTCAGACAGAACTGAGGGCCAACCTAAGGCCCAGTGCAAGGTGAGACCCTCTGTGCTCATATGAGGACATCACATTTAGGCTTTTCTCCATTTTATTGATATTGAACAGAATGAAGCAGTGCTTTATGCTTTGTTAATGCTTTGTTAATACTTTATTGTATTAAGCTGTGAAATAACCCTCTTCTCCTCACACGAGGAGATGCATTTTTTTTTAAAAAATTACTATCCGTTTAAAGATGAATGTTTTTATATGTATGATCCAACGATCTCAAAATGCATCTCAAACACAAGCTTGGGTCAGAGGTTAAAAATTGGTTGTTTTGTTTCTGAAAAACAGAAAGATTTTCACCTGGTGACAAAGTTAGTTATATTCTAATATCTAATATTTGGCAGTTAAACAATGCTTAGTCAAACATATTTTGTATGGATGATTTTTGTTGATCTTTGCATTTAAACCAATGAATAAATGGGTACTGAATCTTACTGTAGAGGTATGTAGCAGCTGTTATGCACAGAAACCCACCTTATAGCTGACACAGAGAGGCACTTGTGGAATCTTGATGTAGATGAATGAGTTGTTCATTGCAGCTCGCTCTTTCATCTTATCAATGTCATCGACAGGATGCTGAGTGACAAAATATAAAGTCTACTTACTCTGCCTTAAAATAAAGTTCTATACATTTTAGCACACATAAAACAGCATCTCTACCTCTGGAGCCTTCCTGAATGACCTTCTAACCCCAGCAGTGCGGTTCAGTCCCTGGGTGACACCTTTGCTGGGACCCATAGCACCCATGGTGTCCTCTGACAATGGCCGAGGTTTGACAGGGATACCTGTATCACGGACAATATTAGAATAAGCTCTCTGGCCTCTGGGTGACTCTACACTTTATACTCCCACCGAGTCTCACATCAAGGTCATATTCAAAGTGGCTGAGGCTCTACATAGAGCTCAGAGGGATGACATAACAGAAAAGCAACTTGACACTGCAAGTCTGGTAGAGAAAATGGAAACTATTGATCATTTAGGCAGTATAAATTTCAGGCTGATGATCACACAGAGAGTCTGGAGATGAAGTGCTACGGTTATATTACAGCTGTTGATAAAAGCATACCAGTAGTAACCAGCCTAAATTTGTCTTCTTCATCTGTGACCTCCTCCTCTTCAACATTTCTCCCCGGGAAGAAAAACCCCATCATTCGTTTGAAGAACTGGTACATCAGCTGGATGGTGAGAGGCACCACATTCACCTGATGATGAAAACAAAATAGTGTTAGAAAAAACATTAAATCAAGCACCATAAAAGTGTTTTAGAGTCTTCATTCTCACCTCAAAGTGTTCCTTCACAGAGATTCCTCCCACAGGGGGGCGCACTTTGCTGAAGATCCGCAAAGCAAACTGGCGTCCAGACTGGCAGTTACTCTGTGGACGAAGTACGACCTAAAAGAGATGAGAGAATTAGATTCAAACGCATGCATGCACGCGCACGCATGCACACACACACACAAAAGTGATTTGATTTGAAAAAGCTCTACTGAGATTGAGTTTGAAAAAGACACAAACACCATGTTTCATTGATGAAATGAACACAGGAAAGAAGGCAGACACTGTAAGGTTGAGTGAACTAATGGCTCAAACATGCGTCTATGACTCAGGTGCACATGCACAATATGAAACTTCTCTTCACTGTTCCAGCTGTATACATACCCTCAAACGCTGCACAGAGGAAACCAGGCACAAATAAGTTAGTTATCAAATTGATGTCTGCCATGTATGTCACATTGTGCTTGGTTGTAAAGTGACACAATGCAAAGTGGTTTGTAGAAGAGAGGACTGGCTAGTCTCAAAGCTTCAGCAACCAAAAAGCAAAGTAAATAAATGTAAAGCAAGTGAAAATAAGCTATTCGGCCTAATCTGAATATTCCGATGAAGTTATTTACCTTGTACGCTGCGTTCGGTAGCAGGTTGTTCATTGTGAACCACCCAAGCTCCAAAAGATGCTCTGCTGTATCATCAGACTTGTTCAGCTGCAAGGAGACATTTTTCAAAGTGGTTATCACTCAGTGATCTTATCAGCAGGAGAATATCAAATAACATCTGTTAACCTCTTATCCAGTTTTTAAAATGCACTAAGGAACTAAAGCCTGTGAATTTGTGGGCTGTGGTGAGAGGCAGATGGAATGTCTCCAAGCTCTGGATGGATTATCAGCATCTGCTCACCTTGCTGTACATAAATCTCTGCAGCTCCAGCTCAGCGATACCGAGCTGTCCGTCCTCTTCTGTCAAACACCAGCGGGCCTGTGCAAAGTAGATCTCTGTTCTCCTCACTACACTCACATCCTCGGGAGGTTTACGTAACTCCAGCTTATTTGCCCGCTGCAGCTGGAAATCCTTAAAACATCTGGAAAACAGATACATTTTTGTTTTTTTAAATTTTCGCCATCTCTGCTCTATCCTGGATGCAAATCAGTGCTGACATAAGACCTGATGAGGATGTTGAGCTCTTCACTCTTCATCTGCATGTCATTCTTCTCCTGGTTCAGCTGGTGCTGCAATCGTGCATTAATCTCGTTCAGTTCATCGCAACCCAGTTCCTCAGATTGCGCCTGCAAGATGAAGAAGAAACAAAGTGTTTCATTGACTTAAAAGACCCAGGCACTGCACTCCACTAATACAGTGTCACATGTCCAACATGGTGCAAGCTGCTATAAAAATCCAGTGTTCGAGTTACTCAGATATTGCAGTGTGCTTTGCTTTTAATGGGTTAAGCAGAGATGATTAGGAGTTCCACAGACCCAGATAGTCTTTATTTTCAAACTTGAAGACACAACTGCTACTAACGTAATATTCTATGCAAAAAAAAACTGTTCACACTTCAATGTATAAAGCATGCAGTTTTACTGATGTGTAAAATTACCTCACGTGCTTAAAGATTAAGAGTAACAATTCAGGTTTACTGTTTGACTCTAACAAGACCTTTGGGATATGTAAAACAACTACACTGATGGTCACAAAGGACTAATTTTATGGACTTAAAGACAATTAAAAACACAGTCAGCTGTGAGTAACTTCTGGGCTTTTACACTTAACTTTAAATTACACGCTTACCCTGATGTTTGAATAAATCTGTTTTTCAAGGCGTCTAATTTGAGCAAGGTGTTGCCTAACGGCCTCCTGAAGATGCAAGATGCTGCTGCGCTGCTCCTCGGGGTTACTGGAAATCTCCAGCTGGAAACGCACTCGCTGCTTTTTCTCACTGTGCTCCTACAGAATCACCACACAGAAGAAACACAGTCAGCAAAAGCTAAAACATTTATTAGGCCATGGGAATTATGAGCTAGCTGTTGCGTCTCTAGCCCACCTTGCGTCTGGGCTCCACGTGTAAGAGCAGGTTGTTGACAATGTCCAGAATCATAGCATACTGAACTGGGTTAGTGGATATCTCAAGATCATGATGAATGAGAGTGAAGGTGTCCACAGCACCTGAAAAAAATGAAAAATGAAAAATCACTCTCTTATTAGAAAATTAGCACTCATGCTTAAAGATATGTGGTCTGTTGGTGGTCACATATACCAGCCTGTTTCTTCAGCAGGTCTTCCTTCTCATGGTTGTTCCTCAGCTCTGGAGGCTTAATCTGAGTGGCCAGCTCTGGGTTGATGTCGTGACTGTAACTGATGTAGTGCATCCGGCAACTACAGCGCGAGATGATACGCTGAACCTGCTGAGACTCGTTCACCTGTGCGGGCTGGTTCCAATCTGCAATCAAAGATCAAACAATATTTGAATCAATCAATAACTACAATACCCATTTTAGCTCTGAACAAAAATATAAATATGCCAGAAGACTTGACAGTAAAAGGGTTTTTCTCAGTGTATAAATGTAAAACATCCATGCACTCAGTCATGTTTTTTATTTATTGATTTTTACAGCTGTAGTTACTGCGTGTTCAGTGTCCTGCAGTAAAGGCCACACCTGTTGTAGTGCTAACCATTCCTCCCACAGCCTGGCCACTCTCCATCAGCTCCAGCACCGAGTCCAGGTTACGCTGCCGGTGCTCCTCAATGTTTTTCACCTAAAATAAATAAATAAATAAAAAACTCAAAGCTATTATGACAAAGCTGTTTAGTTAAAAAACAACAACAGACAGTTATTGTAAATCTTGTTTAATACTGTGGTAATTCTTTTCTCTAACAAAATGTTTAGTCTATAAAACATCAAATATGTTACAGTAATGAAAGATGGCCATTTGATGAGTTTTCAAGATTTAAAAGATCGGTATAGTCTAGAGAAAACCAATTTTTACCGGTACCTGCAACTCAGAGACTACTTTTCAAAGGAAATACGAAGTTCGCGTACGTCTTATGGCATCCTGAATTGTATAATTAAATCATACAGGGGCCTCCAATTCAAGGAGATTTCTGTACTATATAAAAATCTAAGAGAGAACACGGCAACATCAACTGAATACATAAAAAAGAAATGGGAGCAGGAAATAAAAACTGATATCTCAACTGAGGAATGGTTAGGTATGTGTGAAACCCAGAACACAACGACTAACTCAAGATGCTGGAGAGAATTTGGGTGGAAACACCTTACTCGATTCTTTATTACACCAAAAATCAAAAGTAAACAGACTCAAGACAGTTTGCCATGCTGGAGAAGATGTGGTAACATGGAAGCACATCATACGCACGTGTTTTGGGAGTGCCTGAAACTGCATAATTTTTGGAAGAACGTGAGTCTTGTAATAGGCAGTATCTTGGGCTACCAATTACCACACAATTTTAAAACTGTATATCTTGGGAATATTAGAGAGTATGTTCTGTACGACGACTTGTATTTGACAAAAATCCTATTGATAGCTGCAAAGAAAGCTATAACAAGAAACTGGTACAAACTGGCTCCGCCTTCATCACAAGACTGGTTAAATATTGTTGGAGAAATCTATGCAATGGAAAAAATGACTTACATTCTCAGATTAAAGGAAGATATTTTCGTTGCTAAGTGGGAGAAGTGGACATTGTATGGCACCAAGGAAAATTAATGAACGAACAAAACATTTAAGGTCTATGACTCTGTATATCTATTGATGCATGCCTGTATAAAAGTACATATATAAGCTGGAGTATGTATGCTGCTGAGCAAAGGCAGGCATGCATACGGTAGTTGATTAGAATTGGCACCCACACCTTCTGTTCGCTTTAGTTCTGTTTTGTTTTGACTGTGTGCTTGCATGGTTATTTCTCCTGTAATGCAAAACATGTCTATGTTTAAACTGTGACAAAACTATCAATAAAAATTACAGTGTCAAAAAAAAAAAAACATCAAATATGTCAATTACAGCCTTTCAAATTTCTTTATTCAGTCAGCAAAGACTGCCCTTTGTCAATTTCTCACTTTCTCATTTTGCAGCAAAAACAACTGAAATGACTTAAAATAAAGCAGCTAATCAGTTACTTGTGTCATCTTTTTAAATACAGTGTCATAACAGTACAACTTCATGGCACTCAGAATGACCTGTCATTGCAATTTCTAAATGAAAACCAATGTTTTAAAGTTTAACTGCAGACAACATCTGTAAACAACAGCTAAACCCTTAAACTTTTTGTACGTGCCAAATACAAATTTAATTCTTGAAAGAAAACATTTTCTTAAATGCAAAAAATATATAATAATCTCAAGTACAAAGTCAAATAAAATAAGATATATGCAATCTAAAACCTTTACTCTGTTCTCTTGGAAGGCTTTCTGGCATTAATAGGAGGCAAGTTTTTGTGCTGCTGAAAACAGACTTTGAGATTGTGTAGACATTAATTAATATTAATAATAAATAATTGCCCAACCTAACGACCCTTAGGTCACTGGCTTTAAGGGCTTCTGGAGGCTTTCTACAGATTTTTCACTGTATTAAACAAACAGCAGTGGTTGGAGCAAAGTTTGCTTTTCTTCACATCAGAGTTTTCTAAAGAGATTTCTGCTGCAGGCCTTGCTCGTGTTTATATCGTTTATCACATCGGTGCGCAACAGAGCTGTGCATTAAACAAAATATTGAAGCAGAGAATTTGTGTCGAGAATCTTTTATAATCAAATTTTTCAAATTACTCGATGAATCTTTGCAGCCCTAATTCTACAACTGGGTTAGTTGACCCCGTGAGAGCTTAGCCTACCTCCAGCCACAACTGTCGGTCCTCTTGTTCAGATGGGTTGGGCTCCATGGTGGCAAAATACTGCATACCATCCAGCAGACAGGTCCAGGTGGTCTTCTGCTTCAAGGTGTCGTTATACCAGGCAGGGTGATGCTCACACTGCAGCAGTTGAGCCTTTGCTGCAGACACCAGTACACAGCCGGCAGTCTCTGTGCCACGCAACATCATCTAAGTAACGCAAAGGATGATTGAAAGATAAACACCTGACAATCAATCTGCATCAATTAATCCAAATTTGACAGATTAGTTTTCAAGTAAAAATAGTGACAATCTACATGAACATCATATGATGGGTGAAGAAAAGTGGCAAATTATTGAAATATAACTGCTGTTATTACTGCAGTTACCTGACAGTTGACCAACTCAATAAACCAGTTGCGGTTATATACATCATCAGTCTGACAGGCTGCAATGCCACACAGCTGGTCGCTGACACCTGAATCCTCTTCTGAAAACACCACAAACTTGTCTGTCTCCTCAATCAACTTCTGAAGCATCGATGTGCCTGAAAGATAAGTGGAAAAGCAATCAGTTAATAGATGTTAAAGCCTAAAACCGTGGCCTTTTTGTTAGTCAGGTGACTTCCTTACCTTCATTTTGACTTTTTTCTGATCGGTTGACAGAAGCAACAACTGGTATGGTAGGAGCTGTGGTGGGGGAGTAGGTGGTAGGAGAGCGTTTGAGCTTCTTTGTCTGCAGTTGTGTGTCGATTCTCAGACCTTTCAAAGCTTCAGTGGAGAGATTTCTTTTCAGTACAGATGCCTTTTTGTAGCCATCATATAGCCCAAAGGCTATGTTTCTGTTTGTAGTTGTCCAGGAAGCACGTAGATCCACCAGACGCAATTTGTGAGTATAAGAGGCATTTGTTTCATCCTTTGTGTTCACCTCCTGACAAAGAAGATACAGATAAGGACATTAATTATTCATGCAGTCGCAGTGAAAAATACATTTAAACTCCAGCCCTTAGGCTCTGGCTGCTACCTCCTCCATGCGATTGCTCTGTCGTTGGTAGCTAAGGGATGACAGGCTGAGCAGGTGAGTCTTCTTCACTTGAGTGTTGATCTGGTGGTCAGCAGTCTCATCCCAGGTGGAGGCCATCAGGTGGACTGTCACCTGTGAGAGCTCACTAACCATCTGAGTCACATTCCACTCAGAGATCAGCCTCCTCATCACAGTGCCAGCTGAGACACCACACAAACACACAAAAGCGCACACATGTAAACTAATGAAGAGTACTTTATGTGATGTTGTGCATCCAGCACATCTGTAAGTAAATTGCTTTTACCCTGTGGAATAAGTCTTTGTGTGCCCCGAGTGAAGACGTGGCCTTTGTTGCACTCCAGTTGGATACCTCTCTGCTGGGCAAAGGAGGCCCAATAATGCACCTAAAGGGTACACAATATATAAAATGTGCAATAATCAAGAAAAACACTAATATAATGAACAGTTACAAACTGAGGCATATTTGATGGGAAAAATGCAAACTTTGACCCTGAGACTGCTGCTGTTGCACACACTGAAAAAACAAAACAAAACCTACTTGTAGTTGTGGAAAGGCAGCTGTGTAGGACATCTGCTTGTAGTGCTGACCAAGCTTCTTGCGAATTGGCTTGAGGCTATGGAAGAGCTTGCCTCTGCAGATTGGCCGAGATACGCTTGTCCAGGTGGCCCAGAAATTTTGCATCCAGCGCAGTGTGCTGCTGTACAGGAGGATTCTGGGCTGATAAGTGTCTACAAAGAAAAAAAAGAACAAAACCTTTAACTCACAAAAGTAAAATAGACATAAAACACTGGTTTGTAAGTGTTTGTAAATTTAGTTTACATAGAACGATGATTGAATACAGTTTGACAAACCTGTGCCACAATGCTGGTTAAGGTCCATGGTGATGGAGAGGTTGAGATTCTCAGAGCGAAACGCTCTGTAAGAGTCGTGAGGCTGTCCTGAGGTCACGTCTGCAATGTTCTCCGCACAGCAGAGCATTACAGCATGGTGGTCATGGGGATTGCCATGGCAAAGCCATTGGAGATCAAGGGTCATACACAGGTTGGGTAGGTGTAGAAAACAGATATCATCATACCTGGAAAAAGATACTTATTAATACTGAATGTTTCTCTGCAAACACTGCTTTTATTGCTTCCACTTACTTTGACGCGGTCCTGACATTTACATCCAAGTCTCCTTTAAAAGCAAACTGGCCGGGGTTCCAGTCAAAGTTCAGCTTATTCCACTCCCAGTGCAAATTTTCCGTGGTATTATAGGGATCCTGTAAGAATCATAACAAATTAACCTGTTACTAATTTTGCTTAGCACAGTGGTTCTCAGACATTCTCTAGCATGTTCTACCTCAACAGTCAAAAACACCCCTCAGTTTTTATTAAAAATACAAAGAACCCAACATGAATAAACTTAACCAAATGGCAGTGCAATATCATCAGAAAACTCTTGTTTTGTTTTCCCTAAAAAATATGTTGTTCATCTTAAATCTAAAGTAAAGTATTTATAAAATATACTTTATATTTTTGCCAGGCTACCTGTGCCACAGCTTCAGTGGCTCCTGCCCCACAGTTTGTAAACTGGTTATCATGGCATTGCTAACAGTGTCAAAACATAAGAATTACTTTAAACAAAATGGAGAAAGCTGCCAAAAACATAAAAATAAACTGATATTGATAATAACCTGTCACGGGTAAACATAAATACTAAGAAAAAACAATGTTTTACCTCTGTAGCCAGCTGATGAAGATTGGCCTGATCAATGTCCATGACCCAGCGCCCGTGCAGAAGGAGACGACTTTTGTCCCACCAGGCCAGAAGAGGCGAGGGATCAGCTGTGGGTTTGGTCAGAAGGTCAACTGACTGGCCAATCAAAGTCCAGGCAGGGTCCCAACATGGCCCCCAAACAATAGTGTACAGAGAGATGTTGGCTGGGGAAAAAAAACATGTAACAATTCCTGTGTGAAACATTCAATTCAATTCGAATTCAGTCATAATCACTGAGTAGTCGAATACTTTAAAAAGAAAAGTGTACACTTTTCTTTTTTAGAAGAGTTCTAGTTTTGTATGTTCAAGGACAAGGACACATTTCTCTCCTCATTTACTCCTGAAAATTCAGTCTTCTGCTTCATCAGTTTTAGTCTAAACAGTTGAACTTTTAAATCACTTATTGGTCATAGTCATAGGATTATAGCAGATTCTTCTGCATATCTAGACAGGATTTTGGGACACTGACCAACATTATACTCATAACTCACATTTGAAGTCATAGTAGAACTTGAGTGGTGGCATATTCCTGTGGACTGTTACATCTCCCCACGGTGGTCCAAGGGGGACAGTCTGTTTGCGCCGACCTCTCAGCTGTCCATCTTGCTCTGTGCCAATCAGACGCCCCGACAGCTCCCAGTCACGGATCTCAAACAGGTAGCGAGGGTAGTCCCGAATTCTCACTGGTACAAAGCAAAAGTAGTAAATACTTTACTACTTTAATACTCTAGTAAATACTAGTAACAATAAAAAAACTTTGAAAAAAATCCTTTGTTTTTTGCCTTAAATGGGCATATAAAGGTGCTCTTACCCAAAAATGCAGCTAGTTTAAACTTGACTGCACGGCACCATTGGACGACCAGAGGGAGCCCATCTCTGGGGAAGGGACTGATCCCATCAATGTCCCTCAACTGTTCTCTCACCCTGTCGGGGCCATGAAGGGACTGATCAGCAATGACGACAAGTTGTAAGTCTGAAACAGTCCAGGTCAGCAGCGACTTCCTCATGGGTGTGTTTGCATAGAGGCGGCGTGAACGCTGGATGTAGATCTCTATATGCTTTTTCTCCAGTGAACTATACAGCTCTTCTATCTTTCTAGCCGGGAGAAGTTCTCCATGTTGCTTGCGGAGATCTGCCACCTTCTTATCCAGAAGCTGCAGACGTTTTGCACTCTCTTTACTTTCATCCTTCATCAGTTCATAGTTGTCTCGCAGCTTGATTTCGAAGACATCGTCCAGGAAGACAAATGAGAACTGGCTAATTTTGAAGATGAGGTCAGGCGGCAGACGTTGGGTTGCGGAGGCCTGGGTTGGGGACTGATGGAGACTTTTTAGCCACTTCTGCACACTAATAGCTTTGTCAAATGTGTTTGAGAAATTGTACTGGTAGGGGAACTCCATAGATAAGGAAGGACATGTCAATACCCAGACACGGTTATGAGGAGTGGTGAGGAAGGGGAAAGTGTCTCTGTGCAGCTGCATTTCAGTCAGATCTGCATGTGTCTCCACATCTAGGCCATTAAAAGAGACTATATTGTTGCCATCAAAGTTGAAGATCACTGAGGGAGAGCGCATATGCATAGAACTGCCTTGCTTTGAGAGAGAGAGTGCATCCATGTGCAGCAGAATGTAGTTCTGATCAGTAACATGAGCAGTTAAACGAGTACAGCCCAGTTCAACACGCAAACACAGGCCTCTGTTCTGACCTGAGGCAGCTTCAGTGTTCACTGGTTTAACTGGCTTTTCCTCTCCTTTCTCTCCACACAGCATTAACCAACACGCCTGACCTTCAGTCATGTGCTGATATAGGACCATGTGGTCTGGTGGCGTCCATTCGACAGTAAGATCCTCTTCACATTGAACCTAATTAAAGAAATCAACATATTAATACACTCTGAAATAAATACCGCTAGCATGCTGAGATGGAAATTTATTTAGTCCAGATAAATTCAATTCAACAAATGTGGTTACCTGTATGGTGTGGGTGGTGATGTGGTACCACAGCGTTAATGTGGTGAGTTTTACTATAGGGTTGATGGTTTGAGAGGCGGGACAACATACTTCCATGTTCTCTGTGACTGTCTTGATCACAGACAAGCTGACCCCCTGCAGAGACACCCTAGAGCTCTCAGCAGAGGTCAGGACTCTGACAGTGTCCATCCGCAGAGATACAGCTCCTACACAGGAAAGAAGAAATAATACAGGCAAAAATGGAAGCAAATCAAAAAAGAAAACAATGAAGAGAAGAAAGTGGAGGTCTCTTTTGGAAGTATCCTGGGAGAGAGAGTAGAGGGAAAGCTACAACGCAAACGGCACAAGGTGGATTTGTACCTAGACCTCTGCAACAGCACATGGATTGTCTGCTCAACCAAGTGAGCTATAGTAGCAGCCACATATTATCTTCAGTAGAAAAAAATCTCTCTCTTTCTCTCTCTTTTTTTTATAAAGCAAGAGATGTAACTGACAGAATTCATTCAGATTAATTTTGATTTTGAAAAAAAAGTTACAAATTTCCTCACAATTTACTAAAGCCAAAGGTTACATCAATCAAAAACTAGTAAAACTCGGAAAAAACAATAAAATTCCTAAATGTTGCAGTGTTGTGAGATAGCCTACCAACAGAGTAAAGAAACCTTTAGCTCTATATGCTTTAGACTGAAAAACTATGTGACAAAAGTGGATGCCAGCAGAAATTTATGATGTCAATAAGTGCCGTTCATAGCTTAGATAGCATAGCATAGCATAGACATAGTAGGGTTTAAATAGCAGTTTCAGTCCATATTTGCAGTGGATGTGGTTTTAACTGTGAAAAGCAATACACCTTTTTCTTTACACATAAACAATTTCCTGTTTAGCATACATGTCCTAATATGATTTAAACTACTACGCAATTACACTGAAAAAGTTTATCAGTTGTATGTGATGATTTGTTTTATTGCCACATAAGTTTCATTTGGAATAAAAGCTGTAAAACAGTCTTTTCAGTCAAACAGCTCTGTATTATAATAAAAATGCTCATTCCTTACCTGCAACATTAGAAAGCGTGAAGACATTAACGTCCTCTAGACAGCAGTCCACTTTAAAAAGCAGGTGTAGTTGTGAGGAGGGGATAGGTTTTATGGTGTCGTCATTACAAGGAGACAATGGAGTCAGATCTGGCAGCTGTGACTCTGGATGACGAGGTAAACACATGAGAGACAGCAAGCGAGACAGACACAGTGCACAGGTCTCTGAAAGCTCCACTTGAAGCCCTTTCAGGCTGGACTCAACGTTCAGACTCAGAGGCTGGCTGTTCGACTTCATGTGGGGTCGGTTCAAACTCCCCTGGAGGGAGAAGAGATTAATGAAGAAATCCTTAAAATCAGTTTAACTTGAAACCACATGTTCTGATTTTGCATTGCTCATATAATCTAGAGTTGGACAAATTGGAAGATTTCCCAAGTTTAAAACAAACAATATCAGTCACAAGTCACTTCAAAGAAGGTTGCTGATAAGAATTTAAGCTTTATATTATTTTTTCCACTTTATTATTCATAGCTAAAGCATCAGTATCTTGGCCAGGTCTCCCTTGAAAAAGAGGTTTTTAATCTCAATGGGATCTTCCTGGTTAAATAAAGGTTAATAAATAATCAGTATAGAAAGATACAAATGTTTATAAAGGTTTGTCTGCAGTCCTACCTGCAGGCTGAGTGAGTCTAGGATTAGGGCTTCTCCCCATACATGTTTACCAGGAGGGTGGGGTGCCTGCTGGATATGAGACCCCTGACCCACTCTCCACCAGAAATTGTCCAAGGACAGCGAGGCACGTTCGTGCACATTTTGGGACTCTTGATTCTCACTCTCAACTTTAATGTCAAGGATATGACGCAGTTCTGAAGAAACAAAGGGTGTGCAGATAAAAAAACATTGTAAGTTAAGCATAGACCATATAAAAGATAAACACTGTCACAGTTTTACTTTCTTTTTTGTAAACACAGAGGGAGATGTAGGTTCAACCTTGTAACCTAGAACACTGGCTAAGAACTGGGAATTACAAATTATTAGCCAATGAGAATGTCTACGATAATCTTTCGATTCTAATAAATACCACCATTTACAAAATGATGTTCATGTTTTATTCGATATGACCTGAAACTATGTGCCCATAAAGAGATCAGGAAAAGGTTTACTGATGTCAGAAAGCAAGTATTTCTAAGTGGTCCCCTTGTGGCAATTAAAAAGAACTCATTTAGCCACATTTAAGCACTAGCTTCACTTTTCAGACCATGTCTTTAGTACTTTTTCAATTCAAGTGACTCTGAATAAAAGGAGACCTCTTTCTAGTGTCACTGCTTGAAGTAGAAAAAGTTAATGAGTAACATTTAAAAGGGCCCTGTGGAAAAACTTTATCTAATCTACGCATGTTTGAAAGAGGTTGGCCTAACAGTTACCCATAGAACAAGGTTATGAAGGAAAATGTGTTTCAAGAATAGAGGAGACTTGTACATAATAAAGTAAAGTAAAAACAAAGTGTAATTAAAGTAAAGCTTTTCAGGTAAGGAGTGCTGGGGTCAACTGAGAAAATTGTCAGGCGGTGGAAGGAATACTTCGAGGACCTCCTTAATCCCACTGACACGTCTTCCAAGGAGGAAGCAGAGTCTGGGGATGAGGGGAATGACCCGCCAATTTCTGGGGGCGAGGTCACTGAGGCAGTTAAACAACTCCTTGGTGGCAGAGCCCCTAGTGTTGATGAGGTCCGCCCCGAGTTCCTGAAGGCTCTGGACGTTGTAGGGCTGTCCTGGTTGACACGCCTCTGCAATGTTGCGTGGAGATCAGGGGCAGTACCTGTGGACTGGCAGACCGGGGTGGTGGTCCTCATCTTTAAGAAGGGGGACCGGAGGGTGTGTTCCAACTACAGGGGGATCACACTCCTCAGCCTCCCTGGGAAAGTCTATGCCAGGGTGCTGGAAAGGAGAGTTCGTCTGCTAGTCGAACCTCGGATACAGGAGGAACAATGCGGTTTTCGTCCTGGTCGCGGAACACTGGACCAGCTCTTTATCCTCTCGAGGATACTTGAGGGTGCATGGGAGTTTGCCCAACCAGTCTACATGTGTTTTGTGGACTTGGAGAAGGCACTCGACTGTGTCCCTCGGGGTGTCCTGTGGGAGGTGTTGCGGGAGTATGGGGTGTCTGGCCCATTGCTACGGGCCATTCGATCCCTATACAACTGTTGCAAGAGCTTCGCATTGCCGGCAATAAGTCGGACTCGTTCCTGGTGGGTGATGGGCTCCGCCAGGGCTGCCCTTTGTCTCCGGTTCTGTTCATAATTTTTATGGACAGGATTTCTAGGCGCAGCCAAGTGGCGGAGGGCTTTTGCTTTGGTGGCCTCAGAATCTCATCTCTGATTTTTGCGGATGATGTGGTTCTGTTGGCTTCATCGGGTGAGGGCCTCCAGCTCGCACTGGAACGGTTCGCAGCCGAGTGTGAAGCAGCGGGAATGAGGATCAGCACCTCCAAATCTGAGGCCATGGTTCTCAGCCGGAAAAGGGTGGAGTGCCCACTCTGGGTCGGGGATGAGTTCCTGCCCCAAGTGGAGGAGTTCAAGTATCTCGGGGTCTTGTTCGCGAGTGATGGGAGAAGGGAGCCGGAGATCAACAGACGGATTGGGGCTGCAGCTGCAGTAATGCAGACGCTGCACCGGTCCGTCGTGGTGAAGAGGGAGCTGAGTGTAAAAGCGAAGCTCTCAATTTACCGGTCGATCTACGTCCCTACCCTCACCTATGGCCACGAGCTGTGGGTAGTGACCGAAAGAACGAGATCGCGGATACAAGCGGCAGAAATGAGCTTCCTCCGAAGGGTGGCTGGCCTCTCCCTTAGAGATAGGGTGAGAAGTTCGGCCATCCGGGAGGGGTTCAGAGTAGAGCAGCTGCTGCTCCACATCGAAAGGAGCCAGCTGAGGTGGTTCGGGCATCTGACAAGGATGCCCCCTGGGCGCCTCCTGGGTGAGGTGTTCCAGGCATGTCCCACCGGGAGGAGGCCCCGGGGCAGACGCAGGACACGCTGGAGAGATTATATCTCTCGGCTGGCCTGGGAACGCCTTGGTATTCCCCCGGATAAGCTGGAGGAGGTGGCTGGGGAGAGGGAGGTCTGGGCCTCTTTGCTTAGGCTGCTGCCCCCGCGACCCGGCCTCGGATAAAGCGGATGAAGATGGATGGATGGATGGATGGATGGATGGATGGATGGATGGATGGAGTGCTGGGGTTTAACATAGCAGAATCCACCTGCAATACTGCATACTGTATGGGTAATTCTTAACAGCTTGTTGTCCTGGTAGAAGGCTCAATGTCAACTGCTGCTAGTGCAAGAGAGGGGAAGTGGTGAATGATCTAACCCACTATAGTACAGGAATTACAAGAGTTTCAGCTGAATAACTGAAGGTAGTCAGGTAGGTAAAGTCACACAAAATTATGGGTTATTTTTCTAAACTTCTTTACTTCTATTTATTTTTCTGGCTGTTCTTAGATATGTAAAAGTGGCTAATGGTAACAATAAACTAAACTAATGGTTGCAACTGTACTAATCCTTAAAAAACAAAAAACTCCTGGATACTTTGGCCTAGTGGGAGGGTCAATTTTTGTCTGGAATAATTCAAAACAACCCTGATCTTATGAAGGTGGTGAGCTTACCATCCGACTCTGCTATATAGAGCATCATTACCATTGAGCACTGTCTGGCAATCAGCAGATGGGAAAAGTGTAAAACCTTAACTATGCCGACTAAACAGACGCTAAATAATCCTGGACAGTGGCAAAAACCAGGTTTGATTATTTCCAGTTTCATGCCAAGGAAAAGTTGACTGTTGAGAAAATTCTATAGGTGTCCAATTTCCATTCTACACACCTTAACCAATTTTTTTTGTGTGTGTAGATGAGTAAATCTTTAAAAAAAGAGCATGTTAAAATAAATATTCCTGTATAACTATTTTGCATCTGGCACTTTTGTGAACATAATGCACTCTTCACATGACAACAAGTACCTCCATTAGCAGAGAGGAAGCCCAGAGCAAAAGGTGTGGTGTCTCCCAGCTGAACAGACACATTGATGTTGGACACAGAGGTGGTGATCATCACGGGAGCATCCAGGTGAGGAAGGCGCCTGAGGAAAAGGAGGGTGGGCAAATAATCTAACGGACTACACCGCACAAGGTAAGGTAATGGACAAAAACAATAGAGAATGAGTGATGCACAAACAGGGATAATGAAGAGAAGATGGTGAAAGGTGTTAAGAAGATTTTAATTTCAGAAATCCAGCAATCGAACTATGTGAGTTTCACTTTTACAACTTGCCTTTTTCTGTGTGCTTCCTTCCTGTGGAATAGCTGTTCCCATGGAAATAGATTGAGCCAATGGGAAAACTCCTGGTGACGGTAGTGAATGATGCAAGTGTTGACGACGACTGACCCTGAGATGTCAATTGATGTAACCTAAATTCACAGAGACACGAGGGAGAAAGTCTGAGTAACTGATTTACAAAACGATGCAATGTGGCCTTAAAGCATTTCCCTCACCTGCAGGGTTGTCTTGATTGTGTTCACACAAAGAATTCTTTGCCTACTTTGAGACAGCAGAAGTCCATCTGCCAGCAGAAAAAAAAAAGAAAAAGAAAAAAAAGAGCGTGTTATTCACGACTTCTTCCTCCTTCCAACTCTCTCTGCAATAAGTCTGGCGCCCAGCTGTCCACTTACCCTCAAGAAGGAGCTCCAAGCTGCTCTGGGGAAAGCTCAGCTCAGGAGTGAAGCTTTTAAGAGGAAGCTGCTCGTTGTCACGTCCGTAGCAGACCTTTAAAGACTTTAGAGTCCAGTTCAGGTGTCTGTACAAGTAAGAAAATAGGGTTATAAAATATCTGAAACAACAGATCATTTAAAAGAGTAAACTAATGCAAAACTGTGATCACAGTATATACGCAGCTAGATGTAAAACGGTGACTCACCGTTTCTGGCTGTGCATCGACAGGGTTATGTTTGTGTTATCAAATTCCACATTGACCTTGTGGGGAATCAGCTGATGAAAGCGTTCCACAGTCTCAGTCTGGATAAAATCATCATTTTCATTCTCTAAAAGGAAATAGTATTTGAGTAATTAAATTAGAGTGTTATGTAAAGAATTATCAAAAATATCAAGCCTATCAAGCTGGCATTTGAATTTTAAAAATCTATGACATAGTTAGAAAGACAAAATTAGCACTTCAACCTTTAATAAAACGCAGGTGTTGACTTTCTGACATTGTGCATATTCCACGGGATTTCAAATATTCTGTAACATGCATGTTGTTTAAGACTACACTTAATATTATAACTGTTAGAGTGGAGGTGGATTCTTAATAATGCAACTGATTTTGCATATGAAGGCAGAGCAACCTGGGATTATACTGAGAAGTTAAATCACTAACAACACAACTTTAATGCATTATTTTCTACTAATCTATAAATATGTTTCTTATAAAAATACATACTATGGTTACGTGTCATTTCCTCTTTTTTGCTCGTGAGAATGTTAGTAGTTATTTACATGGACAGAACCACCAGCCTCAACTGTATGTGCAATGTTTATGTTCGTGTTTTTAACTGCAAGCTATTTTTAACATCTGATTCAATGGCCTAACAGACCTGTGCATCTATAAAGAAACGGAAGAAAAAATCATCTTGCTTTAAACGCTTTTCAAACATTTTCTCCTGTTTTTGTAATGAATGTATAACTTAGTCCTACTTTGACTGTGTTGGTAAAACTTTATCATTAAGGACATTTCAAACACTCACAGAGGCCAGTGAAGAGCTATGATATGACCTTGTTTTCATTTTGGTTAGCAGAACAGCTAAAAATATCACAGATGATGGAAAATGTCCAGGCACTTTTAGAACACGCAAAAGATCAAATGCAAATGCAAAGGCAGAAAAAAACAACAAGAAGGGCAGCACAGAGTGAAGGTCCTGTGGATGTACAACAGCCAAGGCACTGTTCTTTATTCATCTAACACCTGACAATACTAATTGCAGGATAGATAGTTTTAAAATGTGATTTTCATAAGGGTTCTTCCCCCCAATTCAATAAATATATCATTAAAAAAAAAGATTATTAAGACTTTACCATCTTTGATGGTACAACTATGAATGCAAAACAGTACAACAAATCAGACTTGAAAAATAGAATGAAATAAACTGAAAGTTAACTGCAGTGGTTGGATAAAACTGTACTGTGCAAAAGTCTTGGGTCATTCATAATTTCTTTATTTTTTTGGTAGGAAAATGGGAAATAGGTAGAGTGATTTATTGAAACAGGTTCAAACTTGCGTGGAAATACAATTCATAAGGAAAAAACAGAGTCTGTACAAATGTAATAAGCTTGAAGGTCAATATTTGGTATAGCCACCATTATTCTTCAAAACAGCTTGAACACTTAGGGAAGCTTTCTAGTAATTTCTTTCAGTAGTCTTTAGAAATACTTCTCCAGGCTTCTGGAAGAACATTCAACACTCTTCTTTGGACACTAGTTGTTTTGTGTTTTGTTCTCTGTCAAGATGATACGACAATACTATTAAGGTCTGTAGAGACGGGGGATGTGCCTTTGTGTCTGTCCAGACTGTTCATCAGTTTTTTTTTTAGGCTTCACACTTTAATTTGCCCTCCACCTGTGCAGTTTCATCAGATGTTTTTTTAAGGACGCACTGCACACCAGGCACAGATATTCATTATATTTGGCTAATAACTGTCTGGGAATCACCTTGTTAGTGCAAAAATACTATTTTATGTTTGCCAAACTGTGTCATGTTTGGCATTTTTTGTAGAGTCAATAAAAAAAAAAGAGGAACAAATAAAGTGCCTAAAGATACAGTTTAAAACTGGTTCTTTGCCAAGTTGTCTGCAATGTGTAGACACAACACTGGCTCATCCCTTTAAAACAAAAGAAGCTTGAATGATCAATGTTAAGGGGTTTAACAGCAAAAACATTCCTCTGAAAATGGTCATTTACAAGGACTGGACTGAAAATGAGGGAACAAGCAGCCAATGTCCATTAAAAAAAACATTAAAATACTTTCAGAACGCCTGGAGAAGTATTGCTCAAGACCACTTTGAAAAATTACAACAATCTCACTCCTTGGAAGCAACATACAAAGAAATGAGAGGTGGCTCAAGACCTTTGCACAGTACTATAGATTACAATTTGGAGAAAAGAAGGAATGCAAATGAATGTGATGGATAAACACTATACTTAAAAATCATTGCTTCCATTTCAGAGGTCAAACGTTACTCACCAAATGCACCATGATCTTTCTCTTTGTGGGAAACTGCTGGAAGCTGGAGCTGACTGAGGAACAGCCCCTCGTGCAGCTCTGCCATTAGAGTCCTCACACTCAGGGACAGACAACCTGGCTTCATCTCTGGTAAACTCACATCTCCAGATAGCAACAGGCTAAGTGCCACTTCAGCCAAACATATGTCCTAAAATGGAGAGCACATCATTTACAAACATTCAACCACCTGTTTCTATTTCAGTGACAGTTACTCCACTCACCAGTTCACTGCTTTTGAGCACTTTACTGCTTAGTTGTCCAACCGAGAAGTTCCATGCCAACCTGTAAAGACATTTTTCAACATGGATTTCATTTTGGACAACTAATACAAACTATTGATTCAGTCAGATTAGTTATAAACCAAAAATAAATAATACCTTTTACTCTGGTGGTCAAGTAACAAGGTGATACCTGCAACAGTCATGTGCCATAGAGATTCTGGCAGTGCTAGGTTTAGGACCATCACGTTGATGGAGCTGATGTGGAATGACAGCAACTGGAAATACAAAACAGGAAGTGAGATACTGTGTACAAATAAGCATAAAAAGAAATGTTAACTTATCGCCAGCCTTCATACTTGTGACAAGAATCGAAGCGTTTTGGGGCTGACAGAAATCTTCGCCGACTTTTTTCCATGGCTCTGCTTCACCAAAGGTTTTAGTGGTGCTTGCAAGTCAAACCGGACTCTGGTTTCTCCAACACAGAATGCCAGGTATCGCCTGAAACACAACTTATGATATTATTTGTTGCTAACTGTTTTATCTCAGACTATCTGGGCAACACATTAAGCTACTTACGGTAAATCCTGGTTTAGAAGTTTACTTGAAATCCATATCCTGTCAATTTCCTGCCATTCACAGAATTACAGCAAGATAAAAAAAAATACATTTGATAGATGGTAAAGTACACAAACTCAGAAGTGAACCATTGACATGGGAGTGGTTGTTTAGCATGTGCCGACTACACAAATGTCATGTAAACAAAAACGTGTCCTACCAAAGTATGCTGGGGGTGAAACTGGATACTGACTCCTTGGACAGAAAAAAATCCTACTGATTTAATCTTCAGATGAGCATTGAGGGTAGTTTGGAAGAATCGCACAGCCAGAGTACATATGAGCCACCTAGAACAGCGGGAAAATGTGCTACTTTAAATGAGGAGAGCAAGGAAACATCTATTAAGCAGTGCTTGCAGTTTAAACCATACAATGATCGCTGTACTGTAGAAATTTCCACACATTCCTCACCTGAAAATGGCACACAGCACACCAATAGCCAGCAAAAAGATTAAAAATAATGATATCAGCAGGAGAGACATTGTGTCTCTAGTTGTTCACACCCAAATCTTGGGACATGAGTCTGGCTGCTCCTTATCTTCTCTCAGCTGCTGTCAAAGAGGAAGAGATGTACTTAAGCACAATATCCAGGTGCCACTCACTACTGATAGGTGACACCGACTGCTTGCAAATAGTTGCTATAACTGTAATTAGCTGAGGCAACACTTCCTACACAAGTTAACAACCGTTCGTTGTGGAAAACGTTAACAGCTAGCCTCACAGAGCTAACACCTCTAATTAACTACAGTGTAATTACAAACCGACCACGAAACAGCACCTAGCTAAACTTTATCGCTCAGCTAACAGTGTAAAGAAAACACAAACCTCTACTAAAACTTGTTTCCCATTACCAAGCCGCCAGTGAGAAACACTCACTGCCAAGCAGCAGCAGCATTAGCCAGTAACCCAGCACTAAACAGTTAACGAAATTTGCCGCCGCGTCATCCAAAAATCTTAAGCAAATCTGGGCTAGCACTGTAGCACGCTAACGCTACCGCTAACTTAGCGGAACTGCCAGTTGGCACTCTTTTTTGCGCCTGTTGGTCGTCTTTGGTCTTTTTGGCCTCACTCTCTTACAAAACTCACTTACCCTGACATATTCGCAACACCGAGCTGTCGCAGCGCAGTGTAACGCTGCAGACAGAGCAGTTTCATGTGACAGTTGACTCAGAGCTTAGTAAACACTGTTCTCCGGCTCGCCGTGCTCAGCTGGCAGCTCGGTGGAGCGCAGTAGTGGGAGCGGAGCTGGGGATTGGCCAGTAACGCTGTCTAAGCAAGTAATCTTTAACTAAACAGTCACACATTATTCAGCGGTTCACACCAACTTTAAACTAATCCATAAACAAGCACGAAAATAAAATGCGCAACCTTTATTCCAGTCATACATCAGCTTTACAAATACCAAATAAACAGTTTATTCCCATTGTGCACACAAGTCTCCTCTGCCATCCCCCTTAGGGAAAAAACGTATTTCTACATTCTCAGGTAACATCCCTGCACCTGCCAGCCGTTTGGTCATTTGATTGTTTGCATATATGCAAAATGCTTCAACTTATGAGGAAGAACATACAAAATCAGGCAAATTCTCCTTAATTATACATATAAAACCTTTATTTTCTATTATGGTATATGGCACATATTTTCTAAATACAGGTAGACATGGATAGAATATAAAACAACAGGTTCATGTGCACAAACAACAGAACTGAAAAAGAGAACCACAGACCATGCAGATGTCATTTGGTCATTTTTGCATCTGAGTGTATCCATCTTATGTCTTTGCAGTCCTTGTACATATCTTTTTGCGCCTCATTTCTGTTGTTTTGTGGCTCGTTATTGGATATGTCATATTTCTAGGATAAGACCAAAAGCCCATAGAGCCTGTACATGGTGGGCCCATTGAGTAATCTGTGTTTTATAATTACCACAAAATCAGTTAGGAACTGTGCAAACATGTTGTTTTACTACAGCTGTAAGAGGAATTTGCACATAAGGTTGGTGGAGACTCAGTAGAGGTGTAAGACCAAATTTAAGCTATGAAGTCCTGGTGATACTTTATTATGAGATTAAGTTGGCCTCAACTTCTCTCAGTGTCCCCTTTTCGCCTAAAATTAAGATCACATTGAAATGTCTTTTATAGATAAAACTAACTTAATGTTTTTTGCCCATCACTCAGCCTTGCTTTTAGGAAGAATATTTATTGGGAAAAAAAATCCATAACAAGTGGTCCATTACATCATCTCAGGGCACAAATGTTTTTACATAACACAAAATTAATCTTACGCTGCCAGCCTAAGGCAGATCTATGCTACAGGTGCGTTGCGCGGCATCTCATCCTCATTAACTGATGAAAACTGACAGGTCGGCTGCTCCATCTCATGCAGCAGTCTTCTGTTTGTTGTGTTTGGCAAACCATTCATCACTTTTATCTTCAGCCATAGCCTGAAAAAGTGTTAAAAGGATGACAAGCACAGTGAATATCTGACACATGCTGGATAAGCATTTGAGGGCTATGTGTTATAGTAACACCAACCTTATCAAGGAATTCATTCCCTTTGGGATCCAACATGGAAAGCTGCCTAAAGGCCTCATCTCCCACAAAACAAATCTCATGGCCATCCTAAAGCAAACATTTTACGTTTAATATTGTTAACTTAATGAATTTGACATCATTTCAGCATTATTTTGGGAACGTGCTTACAGGGTCAGCCAAAATAACCACTTCTACTGTAGCTTTTCCAGGAGTGTCCAAGCTAACCAATGGGGTGAGAATTTTCTGATTTTCCTTTTTCATCAAGGCTTCAATAACCGGCAGCTGAGGAGCATAATAATATCTCATTATAATGTTGTTGGAAATAGTTTATCTGCAAGTTGACATTAGCCGTTTAGAAAATAATAATTTACTTGTTCCCGCGGGCATGAAAACGCTATTCTCCCAAAAGCTGTTCCATGGTCAACCATCCCTCCAATGTCCTGAAGCTCCAGTTTGCACTACAAAGAATTTGACACATATTACTCAGGCATCAACATAAACCGCAAAACATACAATTCAAACTTCAACAATAGAACTATTTTAAACTTATCTTAGGGTTTAACATTTAATTTCTTTGACTCACTTGACTGTCTGCAAATCCCATGAGCACCGTCTTCTTTTCCTCATTTTTGTCCATCACTTTCATCCCCAAGAGTGTGGACCAGTAGTGGGTCGATCTTTGGAGGTCTGATACCCCGAGACAAACCTTCTGCACAGGGTCTGGGAACAGATTACAGAAAGTAAGTGGTTAACAGGTTAACAGATGGGTACTTCTGTAGTCCTTTTCTACTCTATTTGGGCACTTACAGCACTTTTTTACTGCAAGCTGCATTCAGCCATAAACACACATATTCATAAAATTGTCTCTTTTAACCTCTCTCACACACACACAGACACACACACCGGGGCAACTCAGGGTTCAGTATCTTGCGCTAAGGATACATGCAGAGGATCAAACCACTGTGTGAACACACTACATTTGTGTGTCATCGGCTGCATATGAAAAAATAAATATATACACTCCTGAGAACCAGCCTATTAATTTATGTCCTCCGCAATGGGCATTTGTTTTTGGTCTATATCTTTTGACTTATTTGACCGCACGATCTGATATCGTCGTGTTGGTGTTGCTCCCAGATCAACATAGTAAATGTTGTTCCAGGATCAACATTGCAAGTGACCAATCAGAATGTTGTGACGTCATACTTTTGCGACTTTGGGAAAAACCGCCGTAAAACAAAAAACTGTACTTAAGCTGCGAGAAATCGCCTCTGTCCGCCGATCAACGGGCCCTGACCCTTTAATAAACGCTAAGCACTTCATATTGAACTCTGATCAATATGAAGTTACAAAGTATTAATTTAAGTTTGTGGATACCAGACTGCATGTAAGGATTTGATCCTTGATGGAGGTTTATGAAGCAACACCCCCCCCCCCCAAAAAAACAATATGCATCCAGCCTGCTAGAAACCCAAGAAAAAGAAGAAGCAGCTAAAGAAGGAGCAGGCAGATTTGACTTGTGTGACACTCACCATTATGAGGTTGCTCTTTGTCCACCAGATAGAAAGGATAGCCTCCAGGAGCCTGAGTCAGATACAGAGCCTCTCCCACCTCAGTGAGAGGCCACCCGAGACATTTAGCATTGCTTACAGCTTGGCTCGACTGCAGAGTGATCCCCTAACATGAAAACACACGTACAAATATCCCATTATTGCCACTGTACACTGAATAACAAGACAATCTTTTCCTGCATGCAATGTGAAAACAAACTCTCACCCACCAAGAAGTCATTGCCAAGTTTATATTCTCCCACACCATAGTTGTAGGTCAGTTCAGCAACAAAATGGTCATCCTCTGGACCAAAGCCAACCATTGTCTTGCTCCATTTCCCATCATAAGGGCTGTATGGGTAGGGGGTGAAGGCAGGTTTACCACTAGTGTATCAACATCTGCATTGTCCTGTGAAAAGATATTTGCCCTCTTCCTGATTTTGTATGTTTTGCATGTTTGTTACAGTGATATTTATTAGACCATCAAACAAATTTTAATATTAGTCAAAGATAACCTGAGTGAATTAAAAAAAATATCCACTGGCAATGTTTTTAAAAAAATGAGACAGACCTAACAGAACCTGGCTGAAAGATATCTAAAAGAAACACATCATGCCATGATCTAAAGAAACACATTTGAAAAAAAGTCACTGATAGTGTTAGTCACTAACTGAACTATCAGTCTGGAAAGCATTACAAGGCCCTTTGTATGGATTTGGGACTCCAGTAAATCGTGGTGAGAGCCATTATCCACAAATGGAGAAAACTTTAAACAGTTGTGAACCTTTCCATTAGTGGCCAACCTACCAAAATTCCTCCAGGAGTGCATTAACAACTAATCTAGTCACTAAAGAACCCAGAACAACATTTAATAAAGAACTGCACGTGATATTGGCTGGGGATTTCAACCAGGTGATGGATGGGATAATTGATAAGAGTAATCCCAGGGGTACGTCTACACCCAGGGACAGAGAGGCTGTTCATTTACTGACAGAGGATCTTTGCTTAACGGACATTTGGAGGTTAGTTAATCCCAGTTCAAGGGAATACACGTTTTACTCCAACTGTCGTAAAACATATTCGAGGATAGATTTCGCCTTAATATCAAAGTCTCTGGTCGAGTCAGTCGTAGACTGTGAGATTGGTGCCATTGCTATTAGTGATCATGCCACAGTAGAGTTGCAAATTGACTTGAACACGGATAGAACGAAGAGGGGCCGCTGGAGGCTTAACACGATGTTGTTGCAGAACAAGAGTTTTAGTGAGGAGTTAACAAAGGATCTCAAAATTTTTTTCGAAATCAATATGGGTTCCACAGACAAAGTAGCCACAGTTTGGGAAGCGTCTAAAGCATATATAAGAGGAAAGATGATTGCATACGCATCAAAAGTTAAGAAAAGTGATCTAGAACGGGTAGAAACCTTGGATAAAGAAATACGGGAGTTGGAGAAGGACTTAGAGAGTCAATATTCAAATTATAAATATCAGACTATATGTAAATTAAAATACCAGTTGAATGACATTTATAACAAAAAGGCGGAATATGCCTTATTTAGGCTCAAAACAAAATTTTATGAAGGTGGCGAAAAGAGTGGAAGACTATTGGCAAGACAACTGAAGCAGCAAGATAATTTGAATAATATATCTATGATTAAGAAGGACGGCCAAGTGATAACCTCATCGAAGGAAATAAACTCAGTTTTCCAATCATTTTATCAAGATTTGTATACGTCTGCTGGTGCGCTTGATGAAGGGGAGGTGGAGACATTTTTTTCAGGTCTACAATTACCTACTCTCTCTGGGGAACAGAAAACGAGACTGGATGAGCCTATAACGGAAGAAGAGGTCAGGGCTGCGATCTTATTAATGAAGAATGGGAAATCGCCAGGCTTGGATGGCTTCCCGATTGAGTATTATAAGAAATATATCGATATTTTAGCCCCAGTCCTGCATAAAGTTTACCTTGAGGCATTGGAGATAGGTTCCTTGCCGAGTACGTTTAATGAAGCACTGATCTCCCTTATTCCTAAAAAGGATAGGGATCTGTCGGACCCAGCAAATTACCGGCCTGTAAGCCTTTTGGGCGTTGATTGCAAAATTTTGACAAAGGTTTTGGCCTCCCGCCTGGATCAAATATTACCAGATATCATTAATGGTGACCAGGTTGGCTTTATTAAGAATAGGTCCTCAGGTGATAACATTAGAAGACTTCTTCATCTCATGCACAGAAGCGAATCTAACCTAACCCCGGTTGCGGCCTTCTCGCTAGATGCTGAGAAGGCCTTTGATCGGGTGGAATGGGGCTTCCTTATGACGACCCTCGCAAGGTTTGGGTTTGGGCCTGGGTTTTGTAATTGGGTCAAAACTGTATATGCAAGTCCAAGGGCAGTGGTTTTGACAAATGGATTGGTGTCAGGGTTTTTTCATCTTACTCGCGGGACCCGACAGGGGTGCCCTTTGTCCCCGTTGCTTTTTACAATATTTCTGGAACCGCTGGCCTTGGCTATTCGAGCAAACAGGGGTGTCAGAGGTGTTCATGCAGGGGGTATGGAACACAAGTTGTTTCTATATGCTGATGACATCTTAGCAGTATTGACGGATCCCATGCAGTCTCTACCAGCGCTACTCACGTGTGTTGAGTCATTTTCAGGGTTGTCAGGTTATAAGATAAACTGGGACAAGTCAGAGGGCATGCCATTGTCAGCATCATGTCATTCTGGATGCGTTACTCCATTCAATTTTAAGTACTCACCTTCAGGTATGAAGTATTTAGGAATATTATTAAAACCCGACTTGGAGGATATTATGCTTTCAAATGTGGAACCTCTCCTCCTAAAGATAAAAACAAATCTGGATAAATGGGGTAAATTGAATCTTACACTATGGGGTAAAATTAATGTGATTAAAATGATGGTGGTCCCACAGTTCAATTATGTTTCCATGATGTTACCTGTACGGATTCCTTTGCACATATTTGGTCGAATTGAGAAGTTAATCAAAGATTTTTTGTGGAATAACAAGAAGCCGAGAGTGAATATAAAGAAAATGTGGGCCTCTAAAGACATTGGGGGAATGGCCCTCCCAAATGTGAAGTTGTATAATTTAGCTTTTGAATTGTCAAGACTGGCCAAATACTGGACAGGATCAGGCTCTGAGCTGAGCTGGATGAAGATCGAACAGGAACTAGCGAGCCCCTTCACACCTTTGGATGTTCTCTCGCAGGGCGCGGCAACTAATGGACAAGACTCTCATAATAACCCAGTGCTCAGGTATTCCAAAGCTGTCTGGGTGGAGGTGCACAAGTTGTGTGGAGCATCTCATCTAAGACAACCTTATGCCTCGCTATGGAACAATATTGCTGTAAGGATTGGGCGGAAAACTGTGTTCTGGAAGGAATGGCTTGTCAAAGGCATACGCAGGATAAGTGATCTTTACTCAGGGGGAGTGTTTATGTCATTTGCTGAAATAACCCGAAAATAAAGTTTGACAAGAGAAAATAATTTTTGGAAATATTTACAAATAAGGGATTGTGTTACCAAAGGAAAATTTGCTCAAAGCTCGAATATGGTGGTGGAGTTTTTAAGAATTGTCCAGTACAGCACATAGGGCGGCGGTTTTCTACAAACTGTTTAACAATCCAAAAAAAGAGATATGTGAAAACTTGAGGGTTATATGGCAGAGGGATCTGGGTTGTGCAATTTCTAAAGAAGACTGGCGCAGAATTTTGTCATTCTCTGATAAATATATAAGAGAGGCCAGGGGTAAATTTACTCAGTATAAATTAATACACAGGTGGTACCTCACTCCATCCAAACTTTATAGAATGGGAATTAGTCCCAGTAATGTATGCTGGAAATGTAGTTCAGATCCAGGGACATTTATACATGCTATTTGGGAATGTGGGAAAGTTTATCCCTTTTGGCAAAAAGTATTGGACAAAATAGGAAGGTGGATTGGTTTGATGATACCCCTGTCACCAAGACTGTGCTTATTAGGGGATCGGTCAGTATTACCTGGGGTTTCAAAATATGACTTTGTGGTTATAAAGGTGGGGGTGATCGCAGCGGCTCGAGTTATTCTCAGTGTATGGAAGGAACCGTCTCCACCAGAATATAATAGGTGGAAAGAAACTATGCTGAAAATGGTGTCGTATGAAAAGCTCTTGGCTAGGATTAATGATGATAGGGAGGGTTTTGACGAATCGTGGGGAGGTGTTTTTGGCTGAGATGGTTGGAACTTATTTGGTCAGGGAAATTATCTTTAGTCATGTTGTACGCTTGCTGCACTGTTTGTTTGTGTAGGCACTCAGTAAGGGAATGACTTAAAGATTTGAGTTAACTGATTTGAGTTTTTTTAATTTTTTAATTTTTTTTATTATTATTATTATTATATTTTTTATATATATATTTTTTCTGTTGTTGTTTGTTGGTTGTTTTGTTTGTTTTTGTGTTGTGAAATGTTAAAAACAAATAAAGACTTCAATTATAAAAAAAATAAATAAAGAACTGCACGTTTCCCTTGCCTCATTTAAGGTCAGTGTTCATGATTCAACAATAAGAAACAGACCAAAACACCCTAGCAAGTCTATCTCTGAATGGCTTAAAAAAGGAGGGAGAGAGTCCAGACCTTAAAGCGTTTTGTCCATGTGGGAAAACCATCCATTGTGGCTGAGTTCAAACAATTCTGAAAAGAAGAGTTGGTCAGAATTCCTCCACAGTGACGTGAAAGACCTTTTGACCGTTATCTTAAACGCTTGATTACAGTTCGTAAAGGTGGCATAACCAGTTATTAGGTTTAGGGGGCAATACATCGTTTCACTAAGCCTTGATTTGTTTGACCTTGATCTGAAACATGAAAGTGTAACAGGAAGGTGGCAAATACTTTTTCCCCCACAGGACTTTTATTTAGCATTATACTGAGCTCAAGATTCAACTGGAGTTGTGTCTTATATACCCATTACAAGTTGCCTTGCAGCCTTCCTCAAACTCTTCGTGTCTTAAAATCTGAAATAAATAACAAGTAGTGAGAACATTACAATTCAGTGATGTCCACTTCCACTTATACAATGATAACTACGGAAATTTGCTCAGGTTGTGCAACCCTGAAATTATCCGACATCAGCAAAAGCTGCTAGTCTACGGCGGCTTCAGTCCAATCCTACATTTAAATGCAGCTCAGAAAACTTACCTTCATACCTAGAACATCTCTGTAAAAGGTGGCAGTTTTAGCCCTGTCACCAACTTTGAAAACAAAATGCAACGCTCGTCTCAAAGCCATATTTGTTGACAGCCGTGCTACCTGTGGTCGTATCGATTTTTCTGTGCTCGACTGGTAATCACCAATGAACACATACCGGGTATTTGCAAGTAAAACTACAAAACGAAAAAAAAAAACGCTGGATAATGTGTTACACCACCTGTCGTTATTATTAGTGCTGCTCTAGTATTAAAGCAAAGAACGGCGACTGTACGTTAAAGTACAATGTATAAAATTCACAATCCCCCCCTAACTGCTCAGGTTAATGGTTTGACCAATGTGTCATTGTTTTCTCGCGAGATTATGATCAAGCGTCAAGTTTGAAGCATCAATAAATGTAAAAAACAAAACAAAAAAAACGGCTACTATAGGACCCGTTTAACAATTTGTAACACATTATGTTATTAAATAATTACATTAATAACGCCACCAAATGTGTTTGGTTTATTTTTAATTTGTAAACGCAATATCAGCTATTAAAAACTGGTGGCGCTAGGCGGGTTAGCTTGTATTTTTGAAACATCCTGACAGATGAGAGAAGAAGAAAGCAGGCAAAATGGCAGCGTACTCAAGAAGCATGATCTGCCTGATTTCCATGATAGAGCGACATGCTTTCCTAACAACCAGGAGCTGTGTCACTGTGGAATCAAAACGGTATGTACGCGGACTGAGGAGGAAACCTGTCAGAGTGCTGTTTCCTGAAAACGAGACGGGAAAAGTCGTAAAGGTGCCTCAGATTCAGTCAGACGAGCCAAAGATCCAGAGGGAGACCAAGGGAAGAATCATATCTGCAGGTACACAGCATCACGAAGAGAGAAACTCTGTCAGGACGAGGACTGATGAGCAGTCAGCTACGAAACATGCTTTTACTGTGACAAAGAATGAAGTGGACGGACTGCGCTATGAGAGGGCTTCGCCTGGAGATAAAAGACTGGCGTAAGTCTCACCGAGTGAGGGCAGTAGCAGAGGTGATTGAGCCAGAGGCCATGGGCCCTGGCATACAAAACAAAAGCACAATTATTAGGAATACAGCAAGAACAAAGTTGATGTGCCGAGATGTAGCAACCACAGAGAGATAAAGCTGATGAGCCATACCATGGAGATGTGGGAAAGAGTTTTTGAAGCTTAATTAACGAGAGAGGTGATGGTCAGTGAGTGAGAAAGAGAAGTACAAATGTGATGTTTGCTTTGAGAGAACTGATGGAGAAATATTGAGATGGTCAGAAGTAGTCGGACTGTAACTTTGTGGATCTAGAGAAAGGATATGATAGGGTGCCAAGAGAGGAACTGTGTAATTTTATGAGAAGGTCAAGAACTGCAGTATGTATGTCAGGACACCCGGGTGCATGTGGGCCTCCATCAACATCTTGTCTCAAGGTAGACATAGATTTTGTAGCTGTCCTCATCCTTCTGAAGCCATTCCTTCCTTCTCCTCCTCTTTCTCCACGTCTCTGCTCTAGGAGGTTAGTGAGTGTGGCTCGTTCCAGGACATTTCGGGACCACCAAGGTAAAATCCTTCTTGAAGGCAGGCGTTTGATCTGTGACGCCCTGGATGCTGGTGCTAAACCACAGACTGTGTTCTTCAGCACGGTGGATCGACTCAGAGAGCTGCCCTTAGATAAGCTGAGAAGGGCCACACTAGTGAAAGTCAAGTTTGAGGACATCAAGCTCTGGTCTGACGTTGTAGCCCCACAGGGAGTGATCGGTAAGGGTCAGATTTTCTTTTTTGGCTCATGATGAAGCACTAATATCTCAATTATTTCTGACTCTGACCTCTTCTTCTGCAGCGATATTTTCTCGCCCAGATCCGGCACGGTTAAACTTTGCAAGTAAAGGTCACTCAGTGCATTTGTCTCTGATATGTGACAACATCCGGGATCCTGGGAATCTCGGGACTATGCTGCGATGTGCTGCTGCTGCTGGCTGTCATAATGCCCTCCTCACAAAGGGTAGGTTTACAGTAACTATTAGAGATCAAATTAATAATCCTGTGAAACCTTCCTTTGAATTTTGGGAACTTTGCATTTTTTTCAAACAGGTTGTGTGGATGTTTGGGAGCCTAAAGTTCTCCGTGCAGCAATGGGCGCCCATTTCCGCCTTCCCATCTATCCCAGCCTTGACTGGGATGATGTTGAAAACCATCTCCCTAAACCCGTGACTGTCCACGTGGCCGACAGCAGTGGCAGCCCTGACAGAAGTAGAGAAGTAGAGGTTAATGTGTCTCCTGAACCCTCCAAAGCTGGAGATTACGGCTGGGTCAGCTCAAGACCCAACCGCAAAAACATGGAGTACGAGGATTACGATTCTGATTCGGACTCTGAACATGAGGGACTTTCACTCCCCAGAGTGGACACTAAGCTGTACTATGACAGTTGGGCTCAAAGCCCAACTGCTCTTGTGATAGGTGGTGAGACGAATGGTTTGAGTCTAGAAGCAGTCCAGTTGGCAGAGAAAACTGACGGCCACAGGCTCTTTATTCCCGTTGTTCCTGATGTGGACAGCTTGAATTCTGCCATGGCAGCTAGCATTCTTCTGTTTGAGGGCAGGAAGCAACTCTTAAAACTACTGCAAACATCTGGAAAGAAACATCAATGTAAAGCTGAGAGACAGTTTCCATGATGCTTCTATTAAATATCGGACTGAACAGAGTGTCCCATATAATACTCTTAACAGTAAATTTGCAAACTGTGTTTATGATTTATGTGAATTTGAATGTGTTGTTTTCTTTCACTGCAAAAAACCAAAACCAAAAATAAAGCATTATCTACAGATAAACCTTAGAGATAAATCTGGATTAGGTGACTGAAGCATCCCTCAGTTATGAAACTACTGGCTCAGGCAGATAACTTTCCTTGCTGTACTGAGCATGTTGTCTCCACTCACCTCACTTCATCAGTATACATGCCATTAATTCACATCATTAACTCCTCTCCATGCTCCTGTTTTTTCTGTTTTACCCCCAAATGAGTCCCTGAATGTGGTTCTGTTGGAGGTCTCTTCCTGTTAAAAGGAAGTTTGAATTATTATGATGAATACAGTTGAAAGGTCAAAGAATTTTTGGTGAGTTCCTTAAAACAACTACCCTCAGTTCCTCATATTCATGGAAATTTTAAAGGTGCGCTTTAATTTAAATATTTGTATTAGCAACAAAATACATCAAATTTCTGTAATACTGCAACTTTTTCCCCCCCCCACACACAAGCTTTGCTGTATGTGTTAATCAAGATTGCATCAAATACTTAAGTTCATAATAAACCTTGTGCTGGAAGGTAAGCAAAAAAAGAAAAGCAGCTATTTCTTCCCTTCTGATAGTTTTCTGTTGGAGCCTTAACCAGATGTCTGCTCTTATTAAACAAATGGAAAAAAATGTTTTTTTATTAGCAGCTATATTGTTTATGCAAAAGTGCAGACATTTACCCTGCTTACCAGTACAGCTCAAGGTCAGAAGTTTCTATTCCACCTGAGATTTTAGTGCATCAGCAGAGTCGAGGTACAGACTCTCCCATAATAAATGCAACATTGAGTTTGTCATTTGAGCCCACACAGTTTAAACTTCTGAGAAAGGAACTGGAGCGTCACTGCACTGTGTGTCTTTTCCATATTCAAGAGCTAACTTTATTGATAAAACTTAGTAGGAACAAAACTCTTGTGCTTGCCAGTGAATGTTTAATTGGTGTGAGAAGCTATGACTAAGGTAGCAGGATATAAAAGGGATTTATACATTCAACTTTTCAAAAAAAAAAAGAAAAAAAAAAGCCATTTTTGTGCCTCTAGAAAAAAAACAAAAAACTGGACTTTTTCCATTAGGGGGACCTTCACAGAAAGTCCTCATAATGACTTTGAGATGAGAACTGACTAGAGATGACTTTCACTCATGTCATGACACAAGAAGACAGGGGGGTTAAAACATCAGTCACTGGTCTGTCACAAGCAAGTAGAACATGCTCTTTACTGTATGTGCACCTGTCAAACTGTGGGATATTTATTTATTTAAATAGGGCCAAGAAGGCGTACAGCTACATCCAACTCAAGTTTAGCACATCTGCACTACAGGTGAAATACAACTGTGAAGAAAAAAAGATTATTTTATTTATTCTTTCTTAACTTCATTCAGAAAACAAAAGTAACAAATCTTGCAGACAAAACAGAAAGCAAAAGATTGGCTGTATAAGTAGGTCCACTGGGTAATTCTCCGTTTTCTCTAGAAATGCCACCATGAGAGAATAAAAAAAAAAAAATTTTCTGAGGCAAAAAAAAAAAGAAAAAAAGAAGACAACAGAATCTCCATATATATTACTGTATGGACTATAGTCAATGCAAGGCACCACAGGAGAAAGAGGGGACTCCATGAAAGAGGAACACATCTAAAATAAAAATGCTAAAATGCCAGTAAAAAGTGAGACATCTCTCTAACAGTCAGGATTGTAGCTGGGAGAGAGAGTGGGAGCCTGGAAACTGTGGGGTGTAGCAATAGGTCAGGGATGGATGATGGCGTGAGTCCCATGTAATAGGTCCAGTTTATACGTGGACAGTCTCTTTAGATGGGCTCCGGTTTGAGCTTTTCAGCCAGGAAGTCGCCGACAAACTGCTCCACCACGGCCGGCGTGATCTCCTCCACATCGCGAACGTACTTAGCACGGGCCGACATGTCCAGGATCGTGAGCAGAGGTGCCGCTTCGGGGAGGTTGGTGTAGTCTCGCAGAGAGTCGCTCATGTCATCCTGCAGGGAAAGAGAAGGAAGTACAGCGCTTAGTGTGATTTTGTGTGATAGAGCAGTACATTCCTCACATGCGGGAATGGTTAAGCTACAATCAGGGCCTCTGGTGGGCCAAAATGACACAAATCTGTCATTGCTTTGACTAAAACAAGCCTGTGATTAAAATTGTAAAAAAAAAAAGAAAAAAGTTTAACAGAAAAATCTTTGCCTTCTCCATCCTTTCACCACATGTTTCAAGTTTCAAGTCTTGTCACGTATAGCATCCTGACATTACAGGTTGGGATACCACAAGAAATTCCATCATGATGGAGAGGAAAATAAAAATATACAAATATAAAAAGTCTTTGTTCCCTGTAGTTTTGGGTTGCTGCGAGTTCTGAACATTCTGTGTAGTGAATTCAACATTTTTTCTTTTGCATGACTTCAGTTTTACACCTCATTTAATTTATTGCACAATGTGACAACTTCAGTCTCTAAATTATATATATTAAAAAAAAAAACTAGAAGAAAATATCCTCTATCGAGGCCAATGCATTTCAAAAAGACAAGTAATCTGGATTAATGCTACACCACCAAGTGTAAGGTTCAGCCTGGAAGTTTTAGCATAATTTTGGTGAGTGGGCAAATCTTACATATGATTGGCTCAACATGAGTAATCAGTCCAGAAGTTCTCTCAAGAACTGTCAGCAGTTAGAACTACCGGTACATGTATATTAGTACTTCAAACATTTTGTTTTCATTGCTAGTTCGAGCTAAACAAATCGAGTGCTTGCTGATGACACTGTGCGCAGCGCTCAAAAGATGCATTTAAAAAGTGTAAACAGGCTCACAGTTTTATTTAAAAGGGGCTGCAAGTGAAAGAAGACTGTGAATCCCAACTCTGCTGCAGCATAAACAAACAGCTAAACCTCTGGTGTAGAAATGTCACCTAAAATGCCTGAAAATGCCCCACAAAGATCAACAGGATTGCAAGTGATGCAGTTCTGTACATGGCATGGGGATTCTTGTTGGGAGATAAGAGGGAGCTTTTATACTGGCCACATTTGCTGACATGGCATTTGAAGTACAACCAAAAACCTGGAGGAGACACTCTAGACATTTCCGTACTCCACAGCAGTTCACACTTCAGAAAACGAGGACAGCGCCCTGCACTTGAACTATGCCACGCTATAAAATCCAGAACTGCTTGGCACCATTTATTAATGCACACTTCTTGAAAGAGAATATGAGAAACTCTTCTCTGCCATCTTCCTGCAGGCGGCCTGCCCAGGGAGACCACAGAGCCGCTCCTTAGTCACACATCCTGCTGCATAGAAAGACGTGAAGGACCCCGGTGGGTGTCCAGAAGCATCCTTCCTTTATCAAAAGCTCACCCACATCAGATTTGACTCCCATCGCAGATGTTAGCGGGAGATGGAGCAGTGCAGATTTGAGAGAGGGTGTGTTAAAAATACATTGCTGCTGGGTGTATAGTGGGGATTCCAGTTTGAGTTCTTTCCAGTTATTTTAAAACAGCTTCACCATTTTTTTTAGCCTGAGGCTTGATATCACCTTTCACCCCTTAACAAGTCAGGATTACAACCTCTGTACCCAGAGATTATAGATATGAATCACTACGGGGGGAAGGAAGCAGCAACTTTCAAACAAGCTTGAGAGGGCCATCAATTATTGAGGCTGAACATGAAATCACAGTTTCGTAATTCAGCTTAAAGTTCCAGCCACGAGCGCTTCGGCAACCGGCATTCCTGCCTGGACAGAGATCCATTATTCTCGGTGAATGAATTTCATGTGTTGGGTTTAGCGAGGTCACATAGTTCTCTTAAATGCTTACAGCTAATATACTAATATCATTTGCAACATTTTCCTCATCCTCATGACACGATGGCCCAGCTTCTCCTGAGCTTAGCTTGCTGGCTTGGAGGGAGAGCCTCAAAGATTAAAGATCACTTCCATATGGCAAAGATTTAGTTTCAAATGCAGAACATACAAGGAAAGGCCAGAGGGTGGCACTGCAACAAAGAGCTGGACTTTAAATATAGGCCTCTGATGCTGTTAGTTACTGATTTATGTGACAGAGTGAGTTAAGTGGAACAAAGTCAACGATATCGCAACTTTGGAATGATTTCCTGCTTCATGTGATACTCCTCGAAGTTCAATTTGTTGTCTCTTCTTTGTTATCAGAGGATCCGCAGCTACTCTTGTTAAATGGATCAAACCCACAATGAGCCCTCAGACTTTTCATTAAATAGCTGCACCGCTACCTAAAAAGGATAAGTATGCCAAGATGAAGTCTGTGACCTCTACTTTGCAAAACTGCTAACAGATGGAACAGATGAATTGAAGTGTGGTGTTTTGTTATAGGCAGCTAACTTCCTCTGAATAGACCATTTTATTATGCTGCAAATCACCGTACATCGACTACTTAATGCTCACAGATGTAAGCTGTCACCAAGGACAATGTTGTTACGAGAGAAATACTGCTTAATTCTCCGACTACAAATAAAAGCTCTTGCTTGCAGGCTCACTTGCAGCCATACGAAGCGTAGATTAGAGATCATCTGTAAAGAAACCACAACGAGAGAAACTCCAAAATCCATCAGTGTGACCTTTTCAGCATTTTTGATATGAGAAGATGTAATCTCTGCAACAGTCTTCACCTCCGTGCATATATCCATCCATCCATCCATTCGCTTCCGCTTATCCTTTTCAGGGTCGCGGGGGGCGCTGGAGCCTATCCCAGCTGTCATAGGGCGAGAGGCAGGGTACACCCTGGACAGGTCGCCAGTCTGTCGCAGGGCTAACACATAGGGACACACAACCATTCGCACTCACATTCACACCTAGTGGCAATTAGGATTATCCAATTAACCTATCCCCACAAGTTGCATGTCTTTGGACAGTGGGAGGAAGCCGGAGTACCCGGAGAGAACCCACGCAAACACGCTTCTCACGAGGTGCAGTCATTTCAGAGGGGCCCTCTGCAGCTCAGCCGAGAACAAAAGAAAGAAAAAAGAAAAAGACAAAGGGCCTCTGCTGTAACCCAAACTCACAGCTGTGATAAGGCTCAGCTTGTGTTTACCGTGTGGGACCTGCTGGGCCGTGCCAGGCTTGTTCTGATTACTGATGCATTGTGGCATTTCACAGACAGACATCGACCATCTGATAAGGATTCAGCTGATAATGATGAACCCAGCCACTCGCTCCTGAGCTGGGGTTGTGTCCATCTCACAGGTCACCTTTGATGTCCTGAGAAAAAGTCGTCATTGTCATAGATATATCTACCTTATACTGCTGAAATTTAAAACATTTTTACGTGGTGCACAGATAAATAAATAAAAAAATCCAACAGATTAATTTTTCTACACAGTTACAGTTATAGAAATGTGCAAAAAATTTCAAAATTCCAGTATATTGATTCGCCCATTTCCCATTTTCCCTGCAAAATGTAAAGAAATGAGGGGTGTCTCAAGACTTATACACAGTACTATGAGATGGGAAAAAAAGTTATAACTTAAACTCTCAGTCAATGCAATAATTGTGTTCCATTAGCCCAAGTAGATTCGTCCACATAGAAACGTCTGAAAACACTTACGTCCCAGTACTGCGCATGCGTGAAAAACAAGAAGCTTGGACCTGCCTCATTTCTGTCTGTCGTTTATTTACTTTCTTGATCTTTGAAACATCGCGACAAAATGTTGAGTAAAAGCACCGAGTTTTTTTTTTTTAAATGGACTAACACAAAAGTACAAAATTGCAAAAGCGAGTGCTAGTTAAAGAATTTGAAGAAAAGCTATCTGGAGCATGTACTGACTGATATTAATCTTTAATAGGGCTGTTAAAATTGAGAGCAAACAAAACAACTGCTGTATAATGCCCTCCGCTATCTTGGTTTAATTGGTCACATGACTGCATCATATGATTAACATACGTCATGTTTTAGTTAGTTTTTAGTCTCCGTTTTCGCTGTGGACGGGAGGCCAAAACTGAGAGAAAACGATTAGTTTTCAAACAAAAATGCATTAGTGTGGACGTAGCCTGTTAGCAGTAGGGGTGCAACAATACACAAAATTCACAGTTCAGTTCGATACTTTGGGGTCACGGTTTGATATTTTTTCGATACAAAAAAAATGTTCATGCCTTTTTAATTTGTCATTTATTAAAATTATAAATATATATTTTAACTCAAAAGTACAGTTTTTAAATGTAATGTTGCTGAAACAACAAAATAATAAAAAAATACATCTATCTGATCGAGAAATCACTCATCTTTGGAAAAGAGAGTTTATTACAGAGAAATGGCTCTTTCCAAAATAAAAGCTATACTATACGCTTCTTCTGGGCTATATTCTCAGCAGCATATTAAACATATCAGGTCCCCATAAGGAGAATCATGTGCTAACGGCTGTCTAAATGACTCTGGTAAAGTTTGTAGCATGTGTGCTTGTCGTTTTTGTCTGCTTCCACTTGACTTTGCACTACGATGATGTCGGGTAAATGTGCAGTCATATTCGTTGTGTTCCCACTAGTGCTGTCAGCGTTAATCTCGTTAAAATGACATTAACGCCATAATGCCGCAAATCTCTGTTAACGAGTTACCAGGATCGCCCCATGCGTGGGGCTGGACGGAGTCAACACGTTAATGAGCTAACTGCGCTAACGCACTACTTCCCACCAATGTAATTGAGCATTGCATGGCACATCGACATACTGTTTTACTTTTGTCCATGACGCGCTTACCTTCAGGGTCATATGTCACATGAAAACCAAAATAGTTCCAAAGGCCAGATCTGAATGAAGGTGGGGGATTGCCATGTTGTAAGGAGCTTAGCTTCTGTCTTGCTAGCTTGCGCTGCGCTCAGTGGATCTGCGCTTGACAGTGCAGCCTAGGCGGAGTAGTCGAACGCAGATACACTGAGCTCTCAACACAGACAGCATCGTCAGAAGAAAAGTTGATAAAATAAATTAAAAATTTTGTGTTGTTCAATACATATATGTACCAAACCGAAAGCACTGTATCGAACGGTTCAATATCGATATGAGTATTGTTGCACCCCTGGTTAGCAGCTAACAAGCTAGATAAACACACAATCGCTAAATATCACAGGCCTTTATCTTCCTTTTTGATGTTTAGCTGTGTGCTTTGTCAATATTTGCATGAGGTCATTTTCTGCAATGCCCGCATAGATAAAATACTGTTCCTGTGAATGCTTACACACATGGTCACATGTAAAGTTACCGGTCATCCATTTAGAAACATGGAGGCATAAGATCGAGCTTTGGACATCTCTACTACAGCACAGACTTTCTCACAACCCAGAGCCCTTGTCTACATCGCTGAATGAGACCTGCTTGGGTCACTAGCTGGTAAGATAATTAAGCATAACCCTTCTGACTGGCCGGTTAGGTTATTATATCCCCACTTGTTGCTTTTGCTTGACACCTCACTGCAGAAACAGAAAAAGCAATAACAAACAAAACCCCATATACATTTGTTACTAGCTAAGGCCATATAACAGTAGAGTGCCTTGGATGGCCACTTGAGGCTGACCCCAGAAATGAACCCACTGTGCAGGTCATTTTTTTAAAAACACAAGTAATCTCTTTAAGATTTTATTAAGGCAAAAACCGAGGCATTAACCTCGAGGGACCACCACTGTTATACTATTGATCTGTATAAACATGTTGGACCACAGTATGACCTTGTCTTTCCACTAACATGATCAAAATGTGCATATGTGAAGCATTCACATTTTACATTAAAACATAATGAATGCGAAAGAAACTGTCAGTGTGCTATGATTTGAATAAATGCAGTACCAGAGTGGTTATGAAACCCACTATAATCTCAAAGTCAAAGCAATCATCCTGTTTAGGGACACGCGCACACACACAAATCAAGCAGGCAAAAACAAAGCTTTGAAGAGCAGAATCACAGTCACTTCTGGCTGCCACAAAAGTCTATTAAATTCTTATGTGACTGGATAATACCGCTCAAGTTCATTTTGCATGCAAGAGCCAGAACACAGCAAAAGTTAAAGAACAAAAGATCTTTCATTCTGCGATTATAAATCAGTATACTGTACTACCCTGTGGCGTATGTTTTTTTACAGTTGGGTAAGAAGATCCTGTATCATTCAGCTCAGACTGGCCTCCCCCCTGAGGGGCTGCCAACATACTGCTGTCTCATGGACACAGAAAACCCAGCAGCTGGTCTGGCAGAGAAGTGTGTGCCTACCAGGGCACAAGCTTAGCTGAAGGAGCCCAGAGCATGGAAGCTTCACAGAATGCCTGACATGGGAAGCGATATCTGACGCAACCCAGTCTGGAGGGGGAAACCTGGTGATTTCATAGCCGGCTGAGCTACAGCCAGGAAATTAGACCTGCACTACATGGATGTAAAAGTATACGGCTTAGCATGTGTTGCTCCTGAATAACCGCAAGCTCCAGTGCAACAGCGTTTCTTTGTGTTTGTGCCAACATTTCTTTGACCTGACACATTTAACACGAAACGCTATCAGTCCAACTCGTGCTTTCCTTAAAACTTAAGCTTTTCTAGGTCTGCGTACATGTGCCACTGATATTCCAAAGCAGACAGAGTTGAGCTGCCATTTAGCACATGTGCGAGACATGCAGCTGAAACCAGAGCCTGCTTTTGGGCAAGTGACACACCAGAAACCAGTGCCGTCACCCCCAGATTGAACTGGGAGGAAGGCTGGCTGGAGGACAGAGTGCGGGGGAACTGAGGAGAGGTATCTAATCCGGTAATTATGTCTGCTGCTGCACCAGTTCTGGAGAGGTCAAGGCAGAACAACACAAGATAACAAGTATTATGAAAACTCCACGGCTCATCCCACACGGGGAAGATGTGGGAGGAGATACTGCGCAGATAGAAAGGATGATTTGTCAGTATTGTGAGGGAGAGCGCTGCCACGCTCTGCGTCTACCCATCATGATAGAGGCGCACAGTTGAATTGTAGGTCATGGATGGGACTGAATGCCTCTCTTGCACATTCAAGAACAGGGCCTCAAATGCTTTAGTAGCCACTGAAGTTGTGGAAATATCATCTACTGCACATATGCACATGTTCTAAAGTTTAATTTTTTTTTAATTGCAAAGTCAAGGTTGGTGTGGCTGCCCTGACTTTCTGAGTGGAAAGTTTGACTGAAGGGGGTGCTAGAGTGGAAAATTCCAACTGGTAACTCTGGATTTCTCAGTTCCCACTTCAAATGGAAAGCAGCATCAGAGATTACAGAGCACCCTGAAGCCTGAGCTTTTGGCTCATGGGGATTACTTGTAAATAAGCTGACTTCATTACTTGAAACTAATACATCCCCTTAAATACTCAAATCCAAAGCAGCTAAAATTAATTGTTGAATATAAACATATATTGACATTGTCAATATGCAACTTTGTGTTTCCAAAGTATCTCTTTAACTCTACATTTATCCTTTTATGAGTCATTTTACTGTTGTTTCAGTCATTGTTTGGTCTTCTGACCCTGAACTGTTCTGTTCACTCTCGCCACTCACGCAGGGTAACTCTTAGTGGCAGCAGGCAGCGTTTTTCCAGAAAACTGACTCTTTAGTAACTCACAGCAGTCACACGCAGTTAGCAAGCAGGTAGTGAACACCGAGCAGCAGCAGCAGAGCCAGATGTTTCCCCACAGTAGTGGGTAGAAACTGCAGAAGGGCCAAAGTGAGAAAGTAACTGCTGGATGTGGTCAAAGACAACGTGACAAAAATAGGTGAAATCCTCCTCTGGATAGAATACTGTTATTTGCCGAGAGTCTGTTTTTGTCTAACGTGTCTCCACCTCCTTAAAAACAAATCAGAAATGTTTGGAAATGTTTGTTTATGCATGTCGCTGTGTTATTGCACTGGCATTTTCACTATCATGTCTGTATCTGCCTCAAAACCCCCAAACCAAAACAAAAAGAAACCAAAAACACAGGATCGCCTGAGCTGTACATTCAAAGACTAAATCATCCCGAAGCACAGCTCAGGTAGAGCAGGATGTTCAAACCTCCCCCCCCCAAAAAAAACAAACAAACCCCAGCTTATGCCAGTTTTGTGTGAAATGGTATTTCACTCTGTCGGCTTATCTCACCTCTCCAGCCACAAAGAACAGCAGCGGCGTCTCCTCCTCCTTCGCTTTGTACTTGGCCATGAGCTTTTCCGCTATTGGTTGAATCAGCTCCTTGGCTGGCTCCAATTCACCTTCCTCCTCAGCGTCTGCATTAACCAGGAAAGAGAAACAGAGCTCTGTTAAAAGCATGAAGAAGCCACATGGGAGAGGAAAAGACGAACAGATGAGTGAAAGTAGTGGCTGCAAGGATAGGCAACTGGAGGACAGATGAGTGCAGAGATGAAAGAAACTACATGTACAGATGGTCCTCAGTCTTGTTGTGCGATTTGGTTTGGCCTCAGGAGACACCAGGGTGGTCTCATATTTTGAGGGTCATCACTTTGCACTCTCAAATTCTTTTCCATGTCTGTTTCCTCTCTACACCTTAATGTCTAAATCATTCAGTGCCATTCACTGGAAAAATTCTTTTCTTTTTTGCATTAGCATTCCCGTATTAGCATATAAATAGATGGAAACAGTAAATACTACATGAAGCATTTCCCACAGCATTTCCCTCTGGGACCTTTCGCCATTGGAAGAATTTTCCGCAGTGTCTGACATTCAATATGCTCTAAATAAATGCCACTTCATTCAGACAGAGCCCCATGTGGAACTTCGCCGAATTATAAAGCCTCAGCCTCTCACCCACAAACAGGACGAGGCAGGGCCCTTCGTGGAGCTGCACGGCGTTTGACTCGCTGAGCTCGAGCACGGGCCGAGGGTGCCAGGGAAAGAGCCGGCACTCTGGGTCGTTCAACACCTCCACCCGGCCCTGTCGCGTGATCATGTGACCCTCCGTGTCCAACAGAATCAATGTGGGAATACCTGGAATGGAGAAAGATGATGATGATGAAAGGAAGAGAAACATAGGAGGGGAGGAAATGGGCAAAAGCCTGGGAGGTGCTATGGGTCGTTTCCTTTAATTATCGCATCATGACGCACTCTTTTCCCTTTCACAGTGAGATTTTTTTTTAAACCTCTTTTTGGGGATTCTCACTTCCCTCTAGCTCTGTCCGTTACCCCTCTGACAGTGCTTTTACAAGCCACCCGCACCGTGAATACAATCCTTTATCAGAAACAGACACAAATCAGGCAAGCAAGCAGCAATCAGTAAATTCCTGTCTGCACATGTGGACTGAAGTTAACTGAGGTGGGGGAAATCAGAGACTGCAGGGGTTTGAGTGAGTGAGTGTGTGTGTGTGTGTGTGTGTGTGTGTGTGTGTGTGTGTGTGTGTGTGTGTGGGGGGGGGGGGGGGCAGTGTTAACTCGTCCAGTACACATTCCTCAAATTCTTTGCAGGACAGGCCGACGGCCAGTTTTCGCTAACTTCATCCAGAGTCATCCACTAACACACTCGGGAGGAAGGCACGGCACTTCCGCACTGAGACGGTAAACTGGATAACCAGCCCACATTCCCCAGGCTGCAGGGCGATCTGTGTTGCTGTTTTGCCCGCCCAACACAAAGAGCTGTCAAGCCTTCGTGCCAGTGTTTCAGTATGTAACATAACCAAGTTTGGCAGAGAGAAAAAAAAAATAGATATATCCCCTTTCTGCTCTTATCTTAAAAGGCACACTGTACTCAATCACATATACATATTTTTTCCTGATCTGTACTGTTATTTATTAGATTTTGAAGAAATTGGCCTTCTCTTGAATGTGATGTAACTAAAAGGATCTTGACTTGTAGCGCTCAAAGTGCCAAAACTGAATAAATTAATAAGGAAGAACTATTGTCTTCCTGCTGTTTACATCTGCCAATAAAAACAACAGCGTAACTAACCAACACTATCACTAGCATCAGCCTCTTATCACAGGGAGATGATGGATGCTTTTCTGCCTTTTGTGCAGTGATGCGGTTGGCTGCAACTCTCAACAAAGCAATGGATAAATAGCATAACAGGCCAGGAAAAACATGCCTATTCAGCGATAACGGTGATGGAGCTGGTGAAATACCTTGTATTCCGTATAGTCTGTTGAGCCGCGATCGCCGAGCCTCATCTGAATAAGGCACTGCCAACCATGGCATCTCGCTGAAGTACTGCTTAAAGGACTCCTCTGACCTGAGCGGGGTGGAGGGGAGAACCGAACAGGAAGACAACAGATGCTGATTTCTTGGTTTTAATAACAACAAGTAAGCAGGGACCCAGTTGGGTTCTTAACAGGCAAAAGGCAGGTGCAGTGTCGCTCACCTGTCGGCGCTGACGAACACTATCTCAAACTTCTGGCCCGACTCTTTGACGGTCCGATACGATTCCACCAACACACGAGTCAAACTGCGGCACGGTGGGCACTGAGAGAGAGCGAACGAGTGAACATCTAATATACACAGTCACAAGTGATAAGGTGCTCATTTCCCAGGGTTTTTCCCCAAAACTATTTTCCTCTCTGCCGCCAAACACCTTTCCACAAACTAGTAATTCTGTCTTGTTTTGTATCCAGGCTGTTTAAAACGTTAATCCCGAGGAATACTCGAGCTTAAGAAAGTATTTGCTCTACTATGTGTTTAGAGCGCCAACGCTATCCAGGCAAGGGGGAGCGGTGGTATGGCTGGCATTACGATGACATCAGAGCACCATGACAGTGAGAAGCAAAACAGACTAGTCTCAACTTCCAGCCTCTTTCCCATGCTCTGTTTGCTTCATATCTGTATTTTCTTTGTTTTCTCTGCTGTGAATACATAATAAAATAGAAACGTAATATTTAAATCAGCTTGAACAGTTACAAAATGCATGCCACATGTTTGCATGGAGTGAAACTGAGGTTAAAATGATTTCAGGGACAATAGATTTTCTTCTCTTCTCTCAAACTGTACTTATTTAAACTTTGATTAGCCGATGAACGATAAGTAATTCAATTAATGAATGCAGACTGCTTCAGCTAAGAAGCACAAGGACAGAAAGTACCAAAATACACATACATATACACTCATCACCAAGTACACCTGTTCAACTTCTCAGTAACACAAATATCAAATCATACAATCACATGGCAGCAGCTTTGTGCATTTAGGAATGTAAACATGCTTAAGACAACCTCTTGAAATTCAAGCTGAGCATCAGAATGAGGAAGAGAGGTGACTTTGAATATGGCACGGTTGTCAGTGCCAGATAGGCTGGCCTGAATATTTTAGAAACTGCTGATCTGCTGGGACTTTCCCACAAACGCCTTGTTGATGTCAAAGGTCAGAGGAGAATAGCCAGATTGCTTTCAACTGATAGGAAGGCAACAGTACACTCAAATAACCGCTGGTTCTAAAAACGGTATGCAGAAGAACATCTCTGAAAGCACAACACATAAAAACTTTGAAGCTGGCTGAACAAAATTAGACAGCAGAATATCGGAAAAAATGTTGTCTGGTCTGACGAGTTTCCAATTCTGCTGCAATATTCAGATGTTATGGTCAGAATTTGGCATTAAAAACAAAACAAATCAGGAAAGCATGGATCCATCCTGCCTTGCATCAATGATTCAGGCTGCTGGTGGTGTCATGGTGTGGGGATATTTTCTTGCCACACTACGCATCATTTAACATCCACAGCCTACCTGAGTATTATTGCTGACCATAATCATCCCTTTATGATCACAGTATACCCATTTTACAATGGCTGGAGACTAATGTCTCAACATTAGTCTCTAACATCTCAAACTTGTTTCTTGAACATGAAAATAAGCTCACTGTACAGTACTCTAAAAGCCTCCACAGTCAACAAATCTTAATGCAGTTATGTGCAGTACTATCATGGCTGTCCAGGCAACAAATCTGCAGCAACTGTGTGATGCTCTTGTATCAAAACGGACAAAGGCGACCATTTTCCACAAAAAGGCTGAATGCACTGGCCCAACTTCGACTCTAGCCTGGAGCCTTTGCTCTGTGTCTGCACCACTCTCCTGCTTTCTCCACTGTCCTGTCTAATAATGGCAAAAATGCCCCAAAATAATTTCTCAAAAATGCCAGATTTATTGCTTGTGTCACAGTGACTAAATCTTTAACATACACACAGTAAGCACATTCCCTGTAAATATGGATTAATGCCATAGCTGCTTCAGTTTCCTTCCCTGTAAATATGTTGAGGTATTTTTGCTAGACTTAATTACATATCATATGTCTAAGGCTCATCTCATCTTCCTGTTTACTAAGTAGAGAAGCTTAAAGCTTCCTACAGTGGCACTTCATCATATCAACACAAAGGGACGTTGGGACAAAAGCACAAAGTATCTTGTGTAGTAAGTGCGATCTTCCCTTATACCTTACAGATATAAACACTGTATAAGTGTGTTCATCGCTCATTACACAAGCTTGTTTTAGTACTATCGTGATAACACTAAAGTTTTCTCCCACTACAAGAGAAGGTCACGCTGCATGTGTCTCTGCCATGGGGCATTTAGGTCCCTCTGACAGGAAGGAGGGAAATAAAGTAAAGAAAATATACTATCAGGATGCCAAGGCAAAGTGCTGGCATTTCGTTTTTGTGAGACTGCTTTAGTAGCAGATAGATTTACACGAGTAACCTGGGGACCCTGGTGTAAAACACCGCAAATAAACTCCTGTAATTGCTTTTTGTGACTTGTCCTTTCAGTTTTATATGGCTTTGGGGTTTGCGCCAGCATTCAGGCGTCACCATTCTGAGCAGCCGGTATCTGAGGCTACGGCTCTGGCAGCTGCTGCGCCGACTGGCTTCGGCAGCTCGCGCTGCATCTCATCAGGAACAGCACAGCGATGATTTAACGCCTTCCATGCATCGTGAGTCATGACCTTCGCTGGCTATCGGCAGCGGCAGCAAAGAAAAGAAACAACGGTGTGACGTCTTTGGGGTGTGGTGACTGATCCACAGTTGGTGGTGAAAGGACTGATGGAGATCGTCAACTGCTGTAATGTAAACAGTCAAACACAATGGAGTCTCGCTCCTCTCTCTTATCTGTTCCTGCCTCTTCCTGCTCTGCTGTGCTGCCGCCGCTCTTTTTTCTCTGATGTCTCAATGTTTTCACAGAGTCAGGAGCCCTGAATAGGAAAAAAAAAGAAAAGAAAAAAAGATGGGGTCCTCTTTGTCTTCTCTCCACTCACCCAGTGTGCTGAGAAATACACTCCCACATAGTGTCCCTCCAGAGAGCTGCTGTCTGTTGTCTGTCTGTTGTTCCTGAGCAGAGGTCCTGCCACCACCTCCGCAAATGGCTTCGGGCCCCAGGGGAACTCCAGGCCTGAGAGAGGGTAGGAAAGCAGAGGGGGCAAAGAAAGGGGAAACATGGGAAGGAAAACGAGAGATTATTGCCATGCTAGCGGCTCTAAGAGTTGCTGCGTGGCACTGATTTGAGCTAAATGCCAGTATTTTGTTCCATACCAGTGGAGCAAGTGCAACAGAAGATGATGACGCTGTGTTTTCATAGGTATTTGGCTGCATTCATTATTAATAACATGACAAATTGTCCACTGTTGCACAAAGCTTTAACTCACACTTAAAACTACTATAACTCACAGTGACACTGTTAGGATTTCATGTCTGGGAATCATGAATATTTACAAAACATCACGGTAATCCATCTAACAGCTGCTTAGATACTGAAATGTGGACTCAAGAGTCACACTTCAGCTCAGCAGAAGACCCACAGACAGCTTTTCTGTGTCCGTTAAGGGTGTCACATGTCAAACCACCACACACAGTTGTCATTGAAATATGTTTTTAAAGGGCTGTTTTGTGTTTTCTGCTTTGAAAATATGCACGCATGTGAACACACACACACACACACACACACACACACACACACACACACACACACACACACACACACACACACTTAAAGAAAAAGAAATGTCGAACCTCTTAAGCAAATGAAGGCTGTCAGAAATACTTCCCTCCTGCTCTCTTTCACACTTTTCATTTCCTTTTCAAGGTGTTTTCATTGTTCCCGGAGAGCTCTGGAGATGCATTTGGTACAGCTGAATTAAAGGGGGGGTGTAATCATAAATAAAAGCTTGTATGGCTGGTTCATAATGGACTCTTTATGTGAGCGCTGTTGTCCGGGGCTTCATTAGGCAGGAACGACACGTCTGCATTGCGCTGGCGCGGCCTTTCATTGTTGTCCTGATTGTAAAAGTGCACTCCATCTTTACGCTGCAGGGCTAGTCTGCCACCACTCAAGTCAGGCCTTTCATCGACAGTGAAAGGCAGTGGGGTCCCAAATTGTTCACCCGCCCCTCCGACTGTCAGCATACGCGAACTTTTTGCTGCCCTTTACCTCTCCCAGCCGTGGCTGTTGCACCTGAATTGATTTGTCACATTAGGAACAGTCCACAGCTTAATACATCAAATTTAAAAATCTGATGTTTAAAAAAAAAAGAAAGAAAGGAAAAAAAAAAGAAAAAAAAAAAAAGCACAGCCTTTTATTTCAAAGAGATGCAAAACTTCCTGAAGTGCTGGTGGCTCTCTTTGCTACTGAAGCCACCAATTTAATATCTTCTCAGCTCACATCTAGTTAATGAACTGTGGAAATATCACTGCAGGCCTGGACCAGCTTTCATTAGACAGACAGTGAAATCTGTCACAGTCCTCACATGGCTGCTATTCTTCCCTCTCACATGACACGACACCATTTTTTTTTTTAAAGCTGACCTAACAGGCTTTGAAGAGGCAGCGTTTTAAAATATTGAGATCGTCTCAGCCACAGATGGACGCCCTCAATACAGGAAAGGAATGCAAGATCACTCTTGTTAATTCTCCATCTCCACTTCAAAGTGCAGAAATTATAGGTTTCAAAGACGAGAGTGTGAGACATGGACACGCTATAATATTCACACGGCACCATAATTATAGCGGCATTAACTCAAACACGAGGGGGGAAGTTATTGCAAAATGCTTCAGACAAACGCTGAATGATGGGACTGGGCAAAATATCCACAGTAAATCCTCACCAGGAATTTGAGGTGTGTGTTGTGTGCGAGTTAATGTGGGTCTGACCTTAGTTACTGCACTCATTACATTTTGGTTAACTTAAACGACTTATTTATGGTGTGAACCCAATGTGGTAGGCTGGATATTCTTATTGCTTATAAAACTAAGAATTTACATGAAGAATTTAAATGCACATTTTCAATTAGCAGATAGAAAACTGAGTGAAAACAGAAGTTAAATAAATAAATATCTCAAATTGTTACGCTTGGCTGTGGTTTACGTATAGATAATAAATAAGTATTTACAGGAAGCATGTGACATAAATTTGAATTAAAAAGATGACACTGCAGAAGAGAAATCAAAACAAAACAACATGATTGGTGTGAACCATGACACAGTGAGGTCACTAGAGAGGAAAAAGAAAATCATTGTGATTGCTTTGGTCACCTTTAGTTTTTAATGGTGAGTGATAGCAAAATTGTAAAAAAAAGTGCAACGGAAAAATTGTGTGAGGATTAGTAGTTTGCAGATGAGTCACCGTCTACCAAGCAAAATGACAAATAAAAAAAAGCAGGTGGGAAATATGTATTTTTGGTATAGCACCTTAATTGCGACCAATTTCACTTAGCAGCTGGCAACAACACCTCGGCAACCACCTGGAGAATACGCTTTGTTTTTTTCCTCCCTTGTTACCGGTAGTTTCCGAGGGCCTAGAGACACTGACTGATCTCAAGGACGGTGTGATCTTACACATCTCACCTTGCCAGAGGATACAGCAAGTCAAGTTCAGAAGTCATACTAATTGTGTAGTATTTATTTCAGTCCAATCTCTTGGACGGACCCCGTGTACTCCTCACTGGTTACCCAATTCTCACCTGTGGTTGAAGTCTTGTTGTTTACCCGGGCTCAGGATTTAGAGAGGGTCTTGAATAGTAGTTCTGTGGATGTAGCTTGGAGTGTAAAAAGTTCTTTGCTTGCTAGATGAGTTTAAAGGGGGAAAAAAAAAAAAAAGAAAAAAAAGAAAAAAAGAAGACGCTATATAAATTATAGTCCATTTACCACGGACTAAACTAGAAGAGGGTAGGACATTAGCTAACCAACCTGAAGGTGTGATTTGATGAGTTAGCCAGTATAACAGCACGATGGTGCATCGATCACCTCACACCAAGAAAGTTTGAACCTGTCCAAAGACGTGCTTGCCAGTTTCTTGGTGGTTCTAAAGTAGTTCCTGGTGTGATGGGAAATCATTATTGAGGTGTTTATGTTAGTAGTAGTAGTAGTAGTAGAAGTAGAAGTAGAAGAAGAATCATATTTTTATTAAAAAAGGTGTTTCAGCATGAAATCATCCTACTGTTACCATTAAAAAAAGATAAACTGTCCAATATGCAACAAATAAAGAGAAATTATTAATCTTATGACTTTTATACCTATGGTTTTTAACACTGGAAAAGATGCACTAACAGGCAAGGAGAGTGTTTTTTTTGTCATTCTTGGGTTAAATCTCATGAGCTCAGTAGGAGGGTATGAACAGTGCCCACGTGCAGTGTGCAGCACTGGAACAAATCCAAGCTTGAACAGCACTGGCCTGTGAAACTATTCTGATGTAGGGGCTAAACCAGGTTGTTAGGAGCTCCATGTTCAGCTTGTGCACACTGAACACAAAACAATCATTACAAAAAAAAAAAAAAAAAAAGCCTTTTCACCCCCTTCATAAAACCTCAGGTGAAATCATTTTTAGAATTTGATACAGTAACCTTTTGTAAGGCCCAAGAAGGTGTTTGGTTACTATATTTGATTTAAACTGTGTGGGAAAGAAACAGGAAGATGCCAGCTGGGCAGTTTTAACAAGACTGAAAGGGTTGCCATCTTTAAGTCTAGCATCCAACATTTCTAATAACACCATAAATACATTTACATATTTTCTCTCTTCCCCATGAGGGTTTGTTTTTCCACCTGACTAAAGAATTTACACGAGCGACTGTTTATCTTCACCGTGAAGATATTTTGCTCATGCATGCAGCATGTTTTTCTTCACATGCAGATAGAAACTTAACATCTTCTTATCTTGAAGTTTGCTATTCAAGTTGCTCATTCATACCCTTTTGCCACAGGGGGAATTTTACAGCCCAGCTGCTGCCATTTCATGAGATACATTTGGAAGTGACAAGTGTTACAGTAGAGAAGATAGACTGGTGTGAAGTCAGTATGCAATTCTCAATGAGTTATGCTGCTTGCTTATTACTCTCAGCCAAGAGTGACTGATGATTGCTACCCACCAAGAATTCAGCGCTATAAGCTATGACAGACAAACTGTGCGAGAAACTGATCTATGATGTTTGTCCTTTTGACCCTCAAAACGTCTTCCCATTACCTCATTAAACAGTCATATTTCTAGGGTTGAACTGGGGTTAGGGTTAACCATTCAGTAAAGAGGATTAGAGTCAGAGCTTGAGGTTAGGAAATAAAAATAAATCAGCCACATGGTTTTACTAATATTGTGGCCTGTGTGTGTGTTTGTAGCTCTAGATGCTTGAGCTCACCTTTGGGGTCATCTCTGACCACCAGCAGACCGTTTCGACACACGATCTTCCCCGTGGAGGCGTCCACAAACACCAAAGATGGGATACTGGTTACCTTATACTTGTTCCACAGCTTCATCTGAAAGCAGAAAAAAAGATAAGGAGTGGTTGGAAAATACTTCAGGGAACAGATTTGTATCTAATTCCATTTCCAAGCTGGAAAAGCAGCACAAAACGGTCTAAAACTATGTGTTTAATGATGCAATGTGTGCACCTGGAGTACTACAGTGAAAACAAATGTTGATGTATTTTATTTATTTTAGCATAAATACCTCCTCTGTCATTTAAAATAAACCCTATGGACTACAAAAGCAGAATGAAAATAGTAGGAGAGTGCAGGCAGCCCTGAGGTGAACTAGCACAGATGTGCTGTCCCTGCGGCATCATGAATAACAGTAAAAGGAAGTGCGCAACATAAGCGACTCATACTTTTGTAGGCTTTCATGAACGTTCATTGGCCTTAAATTTAACCATAATACTTTCCTATATGCCAAGATGATATTAACCATCTCATAAAGCCAGATAAGACCCTTTACAGACAGATCTGTGTGTGAACTGACGCTATTCATCGAGTTCAGAGATCAGCATAGTCCTTAACATCAAAGAGCAGATCAAGCATTTTCTGAGGCTCACTTTCCATATCAGAGGAAGAGTCCTACGCTGTGAATGGAAAATAGCCCTGTCTTGTAAAGAGCAGCAATCATCCCTGTGCAGCGCTGCTGCTTCAGCATCTACAGAAGAGGAAAAGGTTCTCTTTGCTTGAAAACCTGAAACCAGCTTGAAAAATTTAAATACAGAACGGAAAAAGAAAATACATATTATAAAACATTTTTAATAAACACACACTGCGTCTTCAAGGTCAAAATATAACAAAACACCTTTGCTGGAAATCGTGTATCTACTGAAATATAGTCAAACTAGAGCATTGAGTTCATCTTTGAGATATAAACACATACTTTGCTTGCTGTCATAAATTATTTCCTGCTGCACAAAGCTAAACACTTCTAAACAGTCAAATGAAATGAGCACCGCTCAGTGCGGTAAGCCTGGACTTTGCTTACTGTTGAGCTCCAGGCTGATGAAAACCTTTTGTTGCACTCTTTGTGAAAACAGTGACTTCACTGCCCTTTGGTTTTATCATCACTGTTCGTACAGCAGTGACACCTCACCGAGAGGCACTGCACATTGTTTTTACTCGACTGCAAAGTGCAAAAGACACACAGACAATGCTTGCTAGGTGTAGACGTAAACATGCAATGGAATCGCAAGGATATTGATATTTTTCCCCCTCACATACAAGGTCTTGAATAGTCAAGCCCCGATCCTACTTTTAAGACTAGGTTTAAAACTTTCCTTTTTGATAAAACTGGATCAGATTACCCTGAATTCTCCTTTATGTACGCTGTAATAGGCCTAGACTGCCGGGGACTTCCCACGATGCAGTATTTCTTCTTCACTCACCCCTCTCTGTGCATTTAATCATTGGTTATTATTAATCTCTGGCTCTCCTCCACAGCCTGTTCTGTCTCCCTTCTCACATCACCAACCAGTCGTGGCAGATGAGAGGTTTCTTCCTGTTAAAATGGATTTTTTTTCCTTCCCACTGTGACCAAGGGCTTGCTTATAGGAGTTCATCGGATTATTGGGGTCATCAGATTGCAGGGTCTGACCATAGAGTCACAAATGGACCTGCTGAGGAGATCCAACACTATATTTCTATTCTTTATGTTGTTGAAGAGTTTTGTTTTAGCTGCTGTTGGTGTTAATACACTCCAAGCCAAGAAGTCTTGTGCCTGTTACTTCAATCAGCAGCTACCGCCGAGTAGGTTTCTCTAGCAGGTCAGTATGCTCTTTGCAGCGCTGATTTATTATGATAGTTTGGTTGAGAGACTGATCATACGTGCGATTGTTTTTTCATGCCCCCTTGTTAACAGCATAGGTCAACCGCACGACCTTCCTACGACAGAGGTCAGACGGTTTGTTCGCTGGACAAGACGACCCGGAGCCTCTCAACTATGTCGGTCTGGAATTCCCTCAAAAGCAAACTTCAGTGTCTGCCACAGTCAACAGCTTTACCACACACTTCATGCTCTTCTGGAAACTCAATCTCTGCTCACAAATTGATGGGGTTAGAGGCATTAAGTGTGACTGTCTCCGAAAGCTAGCAGCACACTGCTGCCTCTGCACAGCCATTTCGCTCTGCTGCTGTCATTCAGACTGATAATGTCAATTTGAGAGCCAGATTTAGCCAAAGAACAGAGAGATGAGAGAAGAAGATTTAGAGTGGTGCTGCACTGAGGTGGGCAGCAGCAGCAGAGTACAAAGAAAGATCTGAACATCCACTTGGAAACAGTCTTTTCAGTACTGAAATAAACTGCTGTTGGACAACAGAATCTCACTGGCTTTGGCGATAAGGCCACCTTACTCTGAATGCTTCACAACTTTAAGAGTTCAGCAGTAAATATTGGTCTTGTGTGTCTCTCCAATCCATCATCTAGATGATCATACAGACCAACACATGACAGATTCACGTGCATCCTCTGAGATCGTGTTAAGATTCCTGAAGTGCAGGGATGCTTCTTGCAGGAGTAAAGAAAGAAGGCTGTGGACTGACTGGTAAGGCTCTGAAATTTGTCCAGCAGCCTCCGACACAAAACCAAACCCTCCTTTTTGTATTCCCACCAATCCACAGCATCCTTGAATCCTTCTGATGATTTGGCCGCAGATCAGAGTAGCCCAGGATGTTAAATCTTTCAAGAGATTAGATCTGTCCTCAACATGAACAGGCTGTTAGGATGGAAGAATAACCTTGTAACGACAAAGGATGCGCACACCCGAGTCAAACAAACAAGCAGAACTCAGCCCAATTTTAGCACCTTGACAGAAAAGTGGGAATCATGTATATCACAGCCGTGTGTTGAGCTTTTCTTGTCATCCACTTTAATCTTTCTACAAGATGTTGGCTTTTGTAGCAACCGCTCTAGCCTCTTTTATCCTCATGAATAGAAAACATGAGGATCATATGCCTCAGTGATCTATTTTCACCCCCTCCCAAAAAACACAGTTTCATTGTGCAGAGGTACAAGCTATCCATTATAGCTCAGACAGTAAATGCACAAGCTGACATGACAGGTTGTGAAACCCCCCCCCCCCCCAATCTTGTCCGGTATTATTTAGTCTGATGTTCAACAAAAAGCGTCCTTATGTTTCACTTTGAAGAAAAGAGAGACGAACACTTGTTTATTGTCTTGGCAAGATTAAGATGACAAATTATTTTGTCAGTCAGCTGCCTATTAGAACCCAAAAATTGCAGGTCCTCATCCAGTCACCTGAGGCTTGCTTGAGTGAATCCCCACAGACTCGTGTAACAATGATGGGAAAAAGTAGGATAACAGACCAATTTAACACTGTAACAAATAAATTAACAGTTAAATCTGACAGACACAAGTGGCCAAATACGAGCAGTCTACCAACTCTGTTGACTGAACTGCACCTGAACTGGGTTTGTGGTGTTGTTGCCTCCCCCCCCCCCCTTTTTAAGATTAATTTTAATACATCTATGACACAGACATGGCTTGCTATGTAGTTAATTTTATTAGCACACCATCCAAGAAGTCTGTGCTCCAGTTTTGATTAATAAAATCAGGCATTTTATTTTTATGTTGCTTAGCCATCTGCTTCCCGAGTTTTCTACCTACATTCATTTTGCTGTCCCCATTCTAGACTATGCTGAAATACTACATAATACTTTTTATGGATGCAGCTTGCAGTCGTGCTAAGGTTAGCATTTAACCCTGTCGTTCAAGCACAGTGCCTTAAAATGTGCTTAAAAATGGATCTTAAAAAAATAATAATGGGGGGGGTTACAGAGGCTGTGTTGATCTTCATTTCCAATATATTGTTGTCACTCTTCATCGTGTGTCTTTTTTCCTCCAGACGGTTTCCAAATTATATCAAGAGTGCGACTAGCGTTTTTACAGTATGGTGAATGGAAGGGAATAAACCTGTGGCCACTTCCTGTGTGTCTGTGTTTGATTGTAAGCTACTACTCATTCCAATCTGACTCATAATGATTTAAGAAATATCCAGCAGGGTAACAAATCATTAAAATACACATTACTACTTCGCATACTTAGCTGTATGATTTTAAACAGACTCCTGCTGCAGACATACATAATCTAAAACAAACAGTATAGCAGTGGCCAATTATAAGGTAAAATGTGTGTAGCCTGAATGGCATCAAAATTGCATGCCACCATTTCTAGTTTTGTCTAAGGGGGCCACTATTCATTATCCATATCAACAGACTGGATAACGATAGAGCCAAGCAGGAGGATTGGCCATAGAGTTACACAGTGGTTTAACTATGCCAATAGTTCCTGCAGAGAGGCCACAAACCGCTAAGACTCAAGGGAGCTGGAAATCCATTCTAAGAATCCATTTACTCTCCTGGACATGCAAACATTAGCCTCGCTCTACACCCTGTGCTCATCATACTAATTGGATCACGCATGGCTGCGGATTCACATCCAGAGAAAGAGCGAATCAGCCCACTGAGGTGGGGGTGGGGGGCATGTGTGCATGAATATTCCAGGGTCGGAAATCTTCCTGATCAAAGAAAATCCTGATCCTTTTTAGATGTTATTTGATGGGATCATTGACTGCATTAATTTATCTTCCTGTATCCATCCTAGACTGAGTGAAAAAGAATCAAAGGGAAAAAAAAGGAAGCCGTGAAACAAACCCAATCCCATGAGATCCACATTTCCGTGTTAAATGTCATGCGTGGCGATCGCTTTCATGCTGCTTTGCACTGTTGCACTTTATGGCAACTTTCTGCACTTAAAGACCCTCAATGCTCTGGCTTCTAAAATCCACACACATCTGCTTTAGTTTTGACTTAGTCCCTTTAAAACCCCTGTCCTGTCCTGAAATCTGGCCTCAGTCAGTAACTGGTGGGCCTCTAAACAGTGGCTATGGAGGGGAGAGTGTCACTCTGTTGAGAGAACTAGAGTGGAAGAAATTTCTCTGGTCAACATTCCCAATTCATCTCTGATTATCTGAGCTCCATCTCCTCACAGATCTGCTTTCACTGGACCGGTTTGGCCTGAGGCGTCTGCCAGACGCTCCCATTGCTGCTTTATTACATCTGTGCCACTACAAAGGAAAGCCAGCCCTTTACAACAGAAGACATAAGAGATATCATGCTGTGATGTTGATAGCAGCTCAGTTCTTCATCTTTGAGTATTATGAGGGACAAATGGGGATAATCAAATTGATAACGTGTGAAAACGGAAGAAAAAAAAAAAAAAAGGCCGAAGCTAAAATGTAGATTTAGCGAATTTAATTGAACCTACTTAGGAATTCTCAGTGGTGTTCATTGTCAGGCTAAAAACCCCTTATAGGCGCTTGACTCATCTCACAGGGAATTTAGTGGCATGATTTATTGCTGGGAAAAAGTGAAAAACAATCCTTTCCACACAATTAACAGTAAAATGAAACTGTATAATTTCCTCTGTATACTGTTTTACAATCGCGGCCTTTTCAAAATAAAAATAAATACATTTGTTCAATGAACAGATAAGAATCAAGTGATCGATGGCCTTCCACTAATCGTTATCGTTAAGTGCGTAAAGCCATTTGTTCAGGAGGTTATCTGATGGACAGATCGCGGCCCTTAAGGCATGTTCCACAAAACCCATTTGTCTTTAACTGGGACCGTTTTATTGGAAGTGCATGCGGGAGGTGTGATCTCCAACCATAAAGATTTACTGTTAAGGCCCACAGGAGAAATCAGGCTGGACTGGACTGAACTCTCTATGTGCCCTTTTATTATTTTTAAGAAATCAAGCCATGACCCGTGCAACATGTATAACGTCATTGCTAAAAGGACTCAAACTAACATGTTTGTGCACCACAGCATCAACAGGTCATTCGTCATGTGTCAGTTTTGAAGGCAGCTTGCAGGTTAGAATCTAAAACACAGCGTTTTTTTCTCCCCTTCTCAGTCCTCAGGTTGAAGACAGATGAGAAACAAGCTTCTCCTGCTTGCTCCCTCAGCTCCTACAACACCGCGATTCCCTTTTGGCTGGGGCCCCTGCAGCCGGCTCTGGCTTACATTCCTCCATGCTGCACCCCGCCTTTGCTCAATCTGCTCCTGAGGCTCTCAGCAACTGCCTGTATCCACTTCAAAACGCTGTTGCTGCTCTTTAGGGCTACAAAGAAAGCCCTCCTCTCCCACTTCTCAGCCATACTTCAGCCCCTCACTACACCCGCTAACGTGTGTTACTCAGAGCTTCCATCTGTGTGCCTCTGACCTGACTATCGCTTTACCCAGTCGAGACTCTTCAGTGCTGCGGCTCCCCTGATGGGGAGATGCACATTTAAAACCCTGTGACAGCTGCTGCCCTTTCTCTGTGTGATGACGGATCTCTTAATACTCCTCAGCTTCATGTTGTTTCGCATGTGTGTATCGTTCTGTTCAACATAAAACATCCTAAAAGAACTGCGATTTCATTTTTATGGGATTACTGCAACTCATTCTTGCACAAATTTGAAAAAGTTATTAACCAGCTTTTCCATTTTCTACCATATTACACCCCCCTCCCCTCCCTTGGGTGTCATCTATATTTCTGAAATACAAAAAGTACAGGTCACTCTCTCCAGGCTGCTCCACTGTGCTCATTACAGAGCTCATCATACTCCATAATACACAGCCATTGTGATGAGCAAATGCACTTCTCCCAAAAATTGCAGCGCTGAAAGCATCACATCATGTCTCTTCAATGCAAAAGTGTTCCTGCTCTCGTCCATTTCACTAATCCTGTAACATTTTCCGGCCCAACCATTTCATTCGTGGATCCTCCACAACGCAGATGGGAGACACTGGCTAAATTGCGCCCCCCCCCCCCCCCCCCCACTTTCTTGATAAAGGCCCTCCTTGTTGCTACAGCAACCAGCCCTCCCTTCCCCACCATGAAGTCAGGGCATGTCACCAAGTGGCAGACACTTTGTGGGCTCTTGGTTAATAATTCAGGGATAAATAAGCGGTTTTGTGAGGAAAACAGGTGCCAGAATGTCAGACTGCTTTTGGGGAAAATAAACCAGCAAAAAAAAAAAGGAAGTGAAAAAAAAAAGAAAAAAAAAAAAGACATGAGTAAGTGAGAGAGAGAGGGAGGCGTTTTTTCTTTTCCCCCTGCTTCAAGCCTTATGTGGAGGCACAAAAGCCCTGAATACAGGCTCCAAATCCAAACGTGGACCTTGTGTGGTGAGAAGTTTTTATGTAGTAAAGAACACAATAGGAGGGGGGGGGGAAGCAAGGGGTGGGGGGCATTGTAAAGGAGTAAAAAGCCAGGCTCAATAGGTATCTGCAGCATTGTCTCTCCCCAGGAGTGGGATTGCCCCTGAGGCCTACATTCTGCAAAGGTCAAAGGTGAGGGCTGCGGGGGGTGCATTCTTCCCTCCCACTCGTGTTTTTAAACCGACCCGCCTGTCTCCCCTGCCTTCTATAGCAGTTCCGTTTTTTTTTTTTTTACTGCTCTGCATCCCTTCCTCATTACGACAAAATACAAGCCTAACAAACACACATACACAGGCACACGCGCCTTCCGTGTTCGCACTAATGTGGAAAAAATGTAAATTGCATCCTTGACTCTGCTTTAGTCACCAATCGTTGCTAAACTAACCACACGCAAAAAGGCACATTTGTTTAAAAGACGTCATCCAAAGAGAATCAAATTAAAAACAGTCACCTAGGCGCTGCTGTGAGATCATCACATGATTTAACGAATCCATTTTTGAAGACTGCTGATTAGGTATCACACTCTTTCACGCTCCTGCTTTGTTATAAAAGACAGAAATGACAGCTTTACAAAGAAGGGATAGCACGCGCGCACACGCACACACACACACACACACACACACACACACACACACACACTTATGTTAAAGTGACTGTTTTATATAGTAAAGATTTTTCTTGCATAGCACTTAATACAGCTTCCAATTAAGGGGAAAGATTTACAACAAGATAGTCTAAGCAGACCAAATTCCCATATTTCTGCACCACCTTTCTACTCTATGCAAGTTGCTGAAATGGTAGCGACTATTCCTTGCAGGTTAATCATTAAATTCAGCTGAAAGGGCAGCTCAAGTGCGCCGTAATGATTTGCCCCCACACAGGACGACAGAAACTCATTGTATGAACACCATGACATGATTTCTCAGGTAGTTTTAGCTTACAGTTAACTGCCCTCAGCCTGCAGGGTCTCAGACACACAGAGATGATTTAAAGCTGGTCTGGCTCTGGACCAGCTGGATCGGTTACCTTAGTGTGACCCTCTCAAAAAAAAAAAACAGGGGCATTATGCTCTCGCAGCGATTGGCCACCTCATGACTTGGAAAGCTTGGTGCATTTTGGGATTTGAGTTCGTTTCAGTGTAAAAAAGGTAATTCAGCATGTACGCTCTCAGAACTAATCCAATACAATATGGAATGATTCAAATAAAGTCATGAAAACACAGGAGAAGCAACGTTGTATGGGCTCATTAAATCAGCCATTCCATATTAATAACCAGACAAAACACACACAAGAAGAAGATTTTCAGCACAAACAGCATGTGCCAACGCATGTGCTCTTAACGCTTACTGCTCAATTAGCTGCACTCGGCAAATAGACCCAGAGCAGCCATGCATTAATTCTTCCCATAAGGCTCCACATTACTGCCTATCTGGCACCCCAGTTTCCTGGAGTGCTGGTGGAGTTGGGGTGGGGTGTGGGGGTGTTGGGCTTAGACAGCTTCCCTGTTGTGACCTCTGTTTGACCTCACGTTTAACTCCCACCACCACCACTCCTCCTCAAGCTCTGGGAAGGCTTCCAGAGCCGAAGCTCAATCCGCGATCCAATCACAACACAACACATTAATATTTATGGAAATTTAAAGGGAGCATTTCAGACACATTATCAGCGTTTTGTGAAGAATAAGGGTTCCAAACACCTTAGACTACAGTCCAGCTAATAACACATTCAGGTGGGTAGTTGGCCCAAGCAGTGCATTTATTCCCCCTGGTGCTTGCATATTTGGCCAAATTTACGGAGAGGATAAACTAAATGCATGCTATTATAAAGGCATGTTTGATCACACAGGAAACTCCAAATTACATGTAAACATAAAGGTGCACTTGAAGTATCATAATCTCATAATTTACATGCCACTCTCTGTGATTTCTACTTGCATATTTGCAGCTCAACAAACACGTTTTGGCTTTAAGTGAGTGGAGGAGATGTGAAGACAGTCGTTGGCACGAAAGGAGGTCAACATGGAGTGCAATTTCACAAGCTGAGTTTGAGGTAAATATGCTATTAATGGTCACATAAGGGAAACCCATAAATTGATTGCCTGGGCCGGGGCTGTCACATCCTGGAATTTTTCTCCTGAATTTCAGACTTTATGCTCAGAGTCAGGGACCTCTATACCACTCAGGGATTGAGAGTTCACTTAAATCTCAAATTCCTCTCTGAACACATCTAAAAATGCCGCTGTACACAATAAGTGCCCCAAAGTTGAGACAATCTGCACTTGTCAGGGTTTTTTAAAGCTATTTTTGGTCCATTGTACTGCACACAGCCGGCAAGGAGACTCATAAATCACATTGATACCCTGAGTCTGGTGTGCCTTGTAAAACATACATCTGACTGGCAACAACAAGGCCTGTGAACACAGATGCAAACTGTTAATGTGAGCACACATATAACCATGTAAGCCTGACAACCACCATGTTTTCTTATCTGACAACTCCAGTATAGTACCGCTGTGGGCTCTGACGCAAACGATGACCTGCCACAACAGCACTGGTTCCAGTTTCCTGAGGGAAAGGATGTTCTTCCACTTTCTGCTCGTTACCTGAGCTACATTTAGCTCTACAGTATTTGGTTACATGGTGACACTTTATATCTATCCATTAACCCGTTTCCTCCTCCAGTCATACGCTCAGATAAAAGTCACATCTGTTTGGCTGTTGCTGCTCACCGGCCCTGTGCAGTTTATAGTCGAGCTGTACATCTGGGCCCCTCTTGCATATCTCCCAGCGCTCCCCCTCCCCTAGTTCATGCAGGCTTTATTCTCAGCTTATTCCACCCCCCACAACACGTTTCACAGCAGCGGCAAGAGATTCAGACTTCCATAAGCTCCCTCTCAATCAGTATCAGCCCACATTGGCCAGTGGAGGAGTCTCATGGGTACAGATTTCATTTCATCCAGATTAAGTATTGCACAAAGCGTCATACAAATCAAATAACCATCAGGGCGGTAACACTTGGAATGCAGCAGGAAAAACCCTGCGCACATTTCCAGTAACTAGATTTTTTTAAAAATGATGTCATGTTATAAATGAATAACCCCCTCGATTATCCTTATTCTTATGATTCCTAATTAAAGCATGTGGGCATTAAAAATAGAAACATTGCTGACAGTTTGCATGATTCAAGATAAGAGTTTAAAAGACATTGAATTTAATTGGGACATTGGGGATACCTTTTCACTGCATTTACATCAATTGCAGAGTTCCTCGCAAAACAGGATTTAAAAAAAAGAAGAAGAAATAAAAGGAGTAGATCAAAAAAAACAAAGACAATGGAAATAAAAATTCAACAGCAAGGAGACAGTCAAGGTAAGAACAGCAATAAAGATAATAACTTTAACGCAGCTTGTAAAAAATGCTTTCCTGTACAAGTCTGGTTTGAGGTTTGCTTTGAAGGATGCTACTGATCTGGCTAGCCTCAGTGCTGGCAGACCTTTACAGACCTTAGGAGCTCTCACGGATAGACCAGGTCACCTTCGTCTTAGAAGCAGAGTCCTCGGAACAACCTGTGGTGATCTGCCAGAAGACCCGAGGCTATGTCTCCCTTTATAAGTAGTTATAAAAAGGTTTGATGTGCAGCTCAGAGCCAACCCCCCCACTGAGCTTAAAAATAAACATCCATCAAGTTCCTTGAGGTCAGAATTGTGGTGACAACATAGCAAGCAAAGTGTCCCCCCCCCACTTAAGGCTTCCTCTAGTTTCCCATCCATCCATTCGCTTCCGCTTATCCTTTTCAGGGTCGCGGGGGGCACTAGAGCCTATCCCAGCTGTCATGGGGCGAGAGGTGGGGTACACCCTGGACAGGTCGCCAGTCTGTCGCAGGGCTAACACACAGAGACAGACAACCATTCGCGCTCACATTCACTCCTGCATTCACACCTATGGGCAATTTGGATTATTCAATTAACCTATCCCCACAAGCCCTCTAGTTTCACCTGTAGGAATTTGATGGAACAGCTAAGTGCTGAAGGGGCAGGTGGATTTCTATCAGGTGTTAATATGTCCTGAACTCACTCGGTGTTCAGTCAGGAGGAGGAATGTGTTGCCTGGTCTTCACAGGATCCTAATGTAACCACAGGAACTGTCACACAGGAACTGTCAGGTCAGAAAAGCAGAGCCAGTTTTCTGCACTCTGCAAACTACACACTGCACATGGTTTTCATAGTCTATAACATAAAGACACATTTCTGTCCCCTTCAGGGGAGCATAACTGGGCTCTAATATCATAATGAGAAGTAAAGAAAAAAACAACAACAAAACAATAGAATAGTCAGGGTTTTCTTTCAAAGGCCTGAAGCCTCAAAGTCTGTAGATGGTTTGGTGATGTTTAAACACAAGCTCTATTCCAGGAACCAGGTTCAGCTAAAGAGAAAACCTCAGAGTTTGTTAACCCTGTGATGAGGGAAACGCAGACTTTTCTCTTCCAGGTACTTTCAACCAAGTCAGTAACCGTGGTAACAGACCAAACTTAACCTGCTTGCTGGCAGGTTTTCTTCAGCAAACTCTCCATCCAACTCCTCCCCTCCAGCTGCACCTGAACACTCATTTCCTTCCTTCATTTCCTCATTCACAAAGTTGCTGTCAAAGCAGCTACAGACAGGAGTTCTGAACATTTGACGCTGAAATGCATTTATAGACTCAAATTCAGTTATTAAATGCTGTCGGCACTTTGAAACTTTAACTGAATCATGACCAGAATGTAGCTAATTAAAATGGCTCTTCTGACATGACGTGTTCATATTCCTCAATCTAATGGAAATCTACCAGATTTGAATGAAGGCTCTACTCTTCATTTACCCGTTGCCATGGTGACTCATGGTTTCCTGTCCATGCATATCTAGCTCAAGGTGAACATACTTAGAGTAGATCTAACTTAATCTGATCAGCTGTTCTCATCTCAGAGTTAATCAACTCAGAGCTCATTTTAAAGTTTATTGAACTTGTTTCCTGCTATACTACTCTCATCACATGATCATCAACAGATGGAGTTTTCTCAGTTTTTAAATGATAATTTTCTGGTTGTCTGTGAAGGTTCTTAGTCATCCAGGTCATCGTAGTCAAAGGAGCTTGCAAAGAAAAGCGTCTGGACTTCTTTAATTTTTTGGTTGCTTTGCTTTTGTTTTGTTTTTTTATACAGATTTGTCCATATTGAGTTTCAAAACATCATCTCGCATTTGGAAAAAGGCAGTTACCCAAAATAAAATGAAATAAAATACAAAAAAAAAAACAAAAAACAAAAAACTTATGTCAAGTTCGATTTAGTAGCCAGCCATCCATCTCCTGGAAACGGGATATGATCAAAAGCTCCACAGCTGCTGCCTTTCATGTCTAGCAATGAACTTTGAACCTCTACAAGTTACGATACTTGAAAATCAAAGGCAGATGTCTTGAAAGGGATAATATGTGTGTAGAGGTTTCTTACATAACAAAGTCCTGCACAACGACCACAAATTCTCAGACGCATCTCTGAACACACCAACAGCGACATTTCAAAAGAATCCCCACCCACAACTAAATTACCATCAACATACGTAATGTGAGACAACGAAGGTGATGAAATGTTAACAGCGACGGATTGTGCATCTCAAAACATGTTTCGCGTATCTGCAGATCAGCGAATGCTTTACTTACAGATTAAAAAAAAGGAGAAAATAATCACATAAGAAATGCACTTGTAAATAAAGGGATAAAATAAGCAGGAAAACAAAATGTTTAGTTGCAGAATCAAAAGGCTTTAGAGTAAATCATCTGATCACTCTCAAGTAGCTATTGTGTGGAAGTAGTTCTATATTCCTTTCAACCCAAGTGTTGAGTGATAATCCTTCCATAAAAAACCAATAAACAGGTCTGACTGACTGTACAGTGACTATATGACATTATTGTGCGTCCTTCCTTTAACGAATTGATCCCATTCACAAAAACGCAGCTGAAAAGGCTCACATAATGAAAAGGAAAGACATCTAAAAAGGAGAAAAAGTTGGCTGTTATATGTAAGAGGTACGCATTGTGCCAATTTCAACTCAAAATCAGTTTAAACCCTCATGCAAGCGCTTTTAAGTCGACTGCTGTTACAGCTGCTGAGATAATGAAGGGCACCACAAAAAGGTAACATGAGGGTTTTTAAACAAACAGAAAACAGCTGAGATGATGAAAGAGCGAAAGAACAGAAAGACAGACTGACACAGAAGGGACATTAGTGTCAATTTTCAGGGTCATGTCACTGCGGTGGAGGGCTGACTGACGGGGAATAGCACAGGTTCAAAGTTCAAGCCTTTTAATAGGCCGCCTGGAACAGGGTGACCTTAATGGCAGCCATCCACGCCTTAGCTTCATCCAAGCCCTGATGCACCCTGACACCTCTAAGCCTTTAAACTTCAACAAGGAAAGAACTTCTAAGATAAATATTCCACAACCTCGCCACTCTTCATCTTCCCATCTTTTAGGCTAACAGGCCTCTTTAGTGGGATTTGTCTTGTACGCACCTGTAAAGACTGAGAAGAAAACACCACCACAAATTTGTTTTTGTCAGCAATTTCCACAGACGTAAAGCAAACTGTCCGGGCTTGTGAGCTTAGCGCTTTCACACCATCAAAAAATAACGTGCAGCAGGATCAGTCTAAAGAGTGAGCTCGACAGTGTGTTTGTAATTCAGCCCCACAAGCCCGATAGCTTGTAGAGCTGATAGCACAGATCTGAGGCCTCCCACAGATGCAGGCAGAGGTCACCAGCCCTCACTAAGCCTCAGCTTCCAACAGACTCCTCTGATATCTTATTTCTGCAGTTCAAGAGCTTTTTGGACAAGATGATGTAATCCTCAGGCACAAATCCTACACTCAGTCCGACACATCCCCATTATTCATTTACATTTTCACTCTTTAAAGATTGGAAGAGTTTAAGCCTCTGGCAATCATATACTGTGCCATTGTGCAATGTTTGGTTAAAAGAATCGTCCTTGCAGCAGAGGCGGGAATAAAGGACAATGTCAGCCTAATGAGCCACTACAGCAAATCAGAGCTTATCAAAAAGAAAGTTGCATTGCGATGTGACAGTTCTGCAACACGTAGCACTGTTTATGTGTTAACTCAGTTTGAGCACGATGTGGGAGTAACATTGAAACTGCAGACAAGCAAAGTCACAAAGAAAAAAGGTCAAACTTCTACCTTTCCTGAGCAGCTGCCAGTTGTCCAGTTAACACCCATCATACCAATCTTAGATAGTAAAAGGAAGCGAGATGAGGGCGTAAACCCCATACATGTTGCTAATCCTTCACAAGAAGAACATACAAACTCCAAACAGAAACGCTCCAGCCAGCCAGCAGACTTAATCCCAGAACTGTGTCGCGAATGAAGCATTAATGACCATTCATGAATGTGAAAAGATGCACAACATTTGCAGTGACAGCAACACAAGTAGCTACATCAATGACATTAACCAACGATAGGAGTACTTTACATTAATGGCAATCTGTTGTACAGGTTTTCCTTGCGACATTAACTTTGAGGTCATTATATGCAGTTCTAATTAGACCAGCTTAGCTCACAAGACCTGAAAAAGTCTCTTGGACGAGAGGTGAAACGTCTTCACGAAACTTAAAAAGGTCCAGGCATTTTCTTTTCCAAGCTCAATTATGGAAGAGCAAGAAGGCATAACTTTTGTTTTTTCCATTCGTTTTTGGTAACTTTACCCAAGTAGCTGGAATAATTGATGGTAGAACAACTGAAGTAACTGCAGAAACTCTACTCGGCAACAGAAAGTTCTTTTGTCAGAGGAGACAAAGAGGGCAAGTGATCCGTTTCTGTCACCTCAGACAGATATTCACTCGACTGAGAAAGCTGTGAGACATGTGGGTTAAAAAGTACTTTGACATTCCTTGTACTAGATTAGCAGGAAACAAAACCTGCCTATTTTAAAAGCGCAATAATAGTTTCTATACGACCTGTTTATGAATATCTAAAATAGGCAGGACAAGCAGAAGTAGCTGGGATGTTTGTAGTCCCCTTGTAGTTGAGCTCTATGGGCTCACATTCTGGTCATAAATATTTTGCACTTGTAAATCAGACTGCACGGTTGTGAACTGAGTTCTGTAACCTTGTGAACCAAATATCTGAAAATTTTATGTTTATACATCCCTAGCTAAGAATCTGTGTTTGTGTAAAAAAGATATTTCTAAAAAATAATTGCATCTCTTTTTTATAAATTTTTTTTTTTTAGTAATTATCTTTTTTGTTAAAGACTGTTTACGAATACAAAGCGAAACACTACATGTAAAAGTTTCCGTGGGAGTTTCAACTTGCAAGTACAAAGTTTGACCAGATTTTTCTTCCTTTCAGCTGATTGTGATTGACATGGCATTGACCAAATTTAACAAATCTTAAAAAAACAAAAACAAAAAAAAAAAACACAGCAATACGCACACACAAATTTTTATCTATGGATGTACAAACATAAAATTTTCAGATACTTTGCTTTACAAGGTTACAAACTTAGGTCAGTCTGATTTACAAGTACGAAATATTTATGACCAGAATTTGAGCCCATAGAGTTTTATTGACCAATTATATTTGAGCAAAAGTGCATGCAGGTCTGCGTCAAGTGCAAAACAGCCATTGTTACGACTGAAATGTAATCTCAAACCTAGTTCCATGGTGGGACAGTGGTTTTTGCTTACTAGCATTTGACTGCTGGACAAACAAACTACTTGATATTCTGGTTACACCAGAAAGAAAATTGGCTTCTCACCTCTTAGATCCCACGTCACAGTAGACGATTGGGTCCCAGAGTGGGTGTTTTAAAACAGAAAGCAACCTGGTTTCTGGCTGCAGCGTGGGAAAGAGGGGTGTCAGAGAAGTTGTCTATTACCACTTCAAGTTGCAACATCCTGTAAGTTGGGACAGTCCAACTAAACAAGGTGATGGGTTCATGTGAAAGAAACTGGTAACATCAGTCTGCACTGGTGTTATCTACAAACTTTTGATCAATCCTCTCAGCCAATGCCCCAGGCTGCTGCACGTTTTCGACTCAAAAATATGTAGCTGAAGATTTTAAATATATTTCAATGGCTGGAGACCTTCTGAGACATAATGTCCTTTACTGAAAAGGAAGTCTCTCCTTTTTTGACTACGGTTAATTTGCAGTGTTTTTAGGCTGCACAGCAGAGCAAAGCAGACGTCGGTCTCAGAGTGCTTCAGCATGATTTGCACTCAGGATTAACATTTATAGGAACAGAAAACTGTTTTAAAGCCTGCCAATAATCAGGAACATAGAGAGAAAAAAAAAAACCAAAACAAAGTACAGCTTTGTATTTCAAATATCTGTTAGTTTCTTTTACAGAAAAAAAAGGAGAGATGGCCAACATGACTAGTGGTGCAACAAATCTTTTATGTGCTTGCTTGTAGTCAACATCAACTGCATCTTTTGGAGAACACTTTGTGATGCACTCAATTCCAAAACTGAAATTAATGACAGCATTTCTGTTACCATGCTGTACATTTGGGCTTGTAAGCTCTAGGACCTCTGCTATCGATGAAAAATGGCGTCTGGTTCAAAGGTTCAGAGGGTTGGGACGGGGTATCCTTTAGCACTTGGATTTCCTCCAGCAGTTCTCCGGTCTTGGCTACAGGAAACCTGCACACTACTGCAGCCCAACAAAAAAAAAAAAAAGAAAGAAAGAAAAAGAGGAAGGACAGGATAAACTTCTTCTGACTAAATGACTCTCCTGAGATGTTGCTGTGCAAAAAAAGAAAAAGAAAAAAAAAACAAATGTAGCGTTATGTCTTCATCAGGAACTAGCAAATTCTAGATGACCTAGAAATTAGACACAAAATGTTTCTAATTTACTGAGAGTTATCCACAGTCTAAAAGTCTAAAATCCCTGAAAGCCTGAAAGCGTTATTGTCCCATTCTGGTTTTGAAAAGCTGTCCAGGGAAATGTGATTAATGTTTTCCACAAATGCAGAAAAAGAAGTCCCGAGAGATCTGGACTGAAAGAAATAGTTGCACTTTTCAAAGTAGTCTACTTCAGTAATGGGCTAACATTAAAGTGAGCAATCCTTTGCCAAGGAAGGAGGCACCTCCCATTAATATGAGTCATGGAAGACCACAAGCAGTGGCCATAAAAATGCAACAGCCAAGAAAAAAAGAAAAGAAAAACAAGGCAGCAATGAATCTTATTTCTACAGGACAAAAAAAAAAGAAGAAGAAAAAAAAAAAGGCGGGAGATAAATCAATCAACAGCCTTTTTGTCACAGTAACCTTCGTTAGACCAGACGTCAGGGCAATAAGCAACGTCGCCCATGGTCTTGACAGCTACGATCAAGCTGCCTGCAGAGACAAAGAGGACATACATGGGTGAGGTGCAGCTCTCCTTGTGCCTGTGGCAGCCTGGAATGTGCAGTGGGTTTACTGGATTTATAAATAACCGTCAGAAACAGGCAGACACAAAAGGCGCTGCTGTTCTAAGCCGGTCCACTTTTGCAGAGCGCCCACTCCGCCCTCCTTGTTACTACTAGTGTCTCACTGGAGCAGTTAGCACCGGTGCCCGACCCGCCCAGCTCGTCTGCATCTGTGTATCCCTGCAGATCCAGCATAAGCAGACAAGAATACTCAAAGCAACCTTTAAGAACATACAAGGTGGTTGTGTGTGTGTGTGTGTGTGTGTGTGTGTGTGTGTGTGTGTGTGTGTGTGTGTGTGTGTTAAGTGGGGTAAAGGAGGGGAGTGTAGGGCATCAAATCAGGGCTGCAACTCTTGCTTATTATCATCATTTAAGACACAATAATTCAGTTCTTTATAGTTAAGTGGTTTATCATTATAGCTCAAATTTAACAGCATTTATTACAACTACGAGGGTAGGAGCCTGAAGTCTCCAAAACTTAGGAGGTTAGGAGATGTCTCATCATTTTTATCTGACATTTACATGCTTTTGCACTGTGAATTCGTTCTCCAGAGTTGAGCTGTAATATATTATGTAATGAGTATAACGATAGCAATATTTGATGCACATGACCTGATCTGTGCAGTGTCAACTGGGTGTCCCATCATGATCACCATTAAAAACCATACATTTTTGGTTTGCACCAACAAAATCATCACTCCCCACCAACCCTGCTCACAGAATTTGGCTCCCTACAAATGCTGATCTTCTCCAAAATAAGTGAAAGGGCCGCTGCACAGCGCAGAGGATCCAGCATGTATCACAGATGGCGATGCAGAATTCAACTGATGTTTTTCAAGCGTGACAAGAGATCTGGGAACCAAGGGGATGGCTGATCCACTTTTTTGCTTTAGTAGGTGCAGTCTCTGAACTTTTCAATCACACCTCATATTCAACCATTGCTTCCTCTTAACTACTCAAACTGTTTATCCATCATTTCTGGCACATCGACCATCTGCAAACTGAGATGTTTAGTTTAGTTGGACTGTCAGAGGCAGTGTATAAAAATACATCTGTTTCATCTCAAGAGAAAAAATATATTTTACCAGATTCTGCTATGATCCAATTTCCAACTGCACTGCCTGGTAAAAGTTACTTTTTCCACATACTCTCAGTCCCAACATGTGGTGTTTACAGATGACTCAATGTGTGTGTTATTTGGGGTTTTTTTAGTCGATATTTTGTCAAATGTGATAAGCCAGTCCACAGTCTTCTCACACATTCAATGGTGACTGCAAACAGAGATAAAATCGTCAAGACAACAGATCAGCTCAAATAGGAATAAGGTAGATTTGGAAATAATGAGACAATGTGGTTGGAAGGATGAGGTTGCATAGCACAATGGCATGAAAAGAGGAAGGAAGTCTATTTGAAAAGCACTTCTGTGCAAAGCTATGCAGTGTGCCTGAGCTGATAGAGAAACAGATTATGATGAGAATCAATCTCTGCTGCCACATTACAGCCTTCATCCTTTTTCTCCTGGTTGCTGGGGAGCAGGAGCCTGCTGCAGTCTGCGCCTGGAACTCGACGAAGATAAAAACCAGCCTGATTTCTATCTCTCAGTCCTCTCGTCACCTTTCCAGTACTCCATTCATGCCTTCTCTCCTCTAAATGAAGGACTATAATAGTATACACTGAGAGGCAGAGAATGAGGGAGAGAGGGTAAAAAGGTGGCGTGCTGCACAATAGCCAGTCACACCACATTTTAGATGCTTTTCTCCGACACACAGAAAAAACGGAAAGTGAGGAGGGCTGAACAATATGTACTTATGTCTGTCCTGTTTTTCACACTGTGGAAAATCGGATTGCGATGCCGATTCTGCTCTCCAGCATGATTTTGCCACGCTGGAGAGCAGTTTTCTCTCAAAAATTCCACAAATTAAATACGTCATTTGAACCTTTTTCTCTGGCCAGGACGCCGTCAGTCCCTCTTCTTTTAGGCCACTAACACAGACAGTCGACAACGGCGACATGGAGAGAAAACAGCAGAGACTGGAAACTGGAAGCATCTGTGTCACATTTATCATTTCGTTTAGCACCTCGGTCTGACGTTGCCCCTTCTTAAATCAAAGGCAGAAATTTTTCCACAGTAAGGAGCAACCTACTGACTTCCGCAATCAGACATCTTTGCAAACATCTATACTGTGATAGATATTTGAAGCAATGCAAAGTCTCTCTCTTGCAGTTATTGTTCTCATCTTTATTCTTCTCAAAGCAAAAGGTTTCTCTGAAGGCAACAAAGTATGGCTTCATACCTCGATCTAAGACAGGGGTGGGCAATTCCAGGCCCCGAGGGCCGGTGTCCTGCAGGTTTTAGATCTCACCGTGGGTCAACACACCTGAATCACATGATTAGTTCGTTACCAGGCCTCTGGAGAACTGCAGGAGCTAATTTAGCCATTTAAATCAGCTGTGTTGGTTCAAGGACACATCTAAAACCTGCAGGGACACCGGCCCTCGAGGCCTGGAGTTGCCCACCCCTGATCTAAGATGACCGTGTTCATATAAAACCGTTGTGTTAATCAAAATAGTTTAACAAGCAAATGTTCATTCCAGTTTTTCCACATGTGAGAAGCTGAAATTTGATCTCTCTGTGTCTAATGTGAGAAAAATAGTTAATATGGCAAAATGTGGATGGACCATTTTTGATAGATTAAACTATTTAACAAAAAACAAAACCAACCCCCATTACTATGGTTGCCCATAGTTTGCATGAAAGACGCCTTGACTGGAAACACTCGCTAACAACCGGTTGCAGAGGAGTAGCAGTGTGAGTGAGTGTTTGCAGATACAGTTGCCAGAAAGATGCCAACGTATCAACCTGCTAGCAGCCATTTGCTGCTAGCATGTTTTTTCCTAGAAACCTGTAGCTGCCAACTGATCACCGTCCAGTTTCTAGCCTATGTGACAAATTTTCATGACAAAGACGTAAAAATACCAGTTAAGAAAAGAACAGACAGTAATCGCGAAGGTCATCGGATTATCATTTATTAAGAAATACAGAGATGACATCAGGTCATTCACCGGGGGGCACTCACCTTACGTGAAAATAGTTTTTTACTATTATTACTAGCCTGTGAATCTTGGCTGAGGGGGAAAAAAAAGAAAGAAAATCACATACATGAATACCTGAGGTGGAAAGAAGAACTGTGTGGTTTTCCAGCTGTTAAAGCCAAATGCTGAGTGGATGCTATAGATTTGATTCTACGCATTCATACATCTGAGCACAGATTGACATCGTTTCTCTCAGTTGTTAATAATTCTCAATAATCCCCACATAACTACATTCCAAACAAAGTTGTCCCGCTCACAGCAATTGTGTGGTAGCTATAACGCAGATTTAGCTACGACAGCTCCTTTCAAAGCAATCCTCACTTAACATCAGCGTTTAGTGTCATGCAGACTGTTGTTGCTTTGCAGACACGGATGCAGCTGCCCGGTGTAGAGCGAATCTAATTAAATGCTGTTCCACATTAACAGGATTGAGTGAACCTACAGATTCCTGCCTGCTCCCTCTGGCCTGTGAGTGGCACTCGTTGTAATGCATACGAGCAGAAACCGGATGAAGAGCTTCCTGGAGTATACACACATCCTGCCAGACACAAGCAAAACTGACATCCGTACACTCAGATGACCAGCACGCATTGTGCCTTGGGGTGGTGGAACATGGCGGCAATGTTACAGTCGTACAATAGATTGCCACAGCGAAGCTGCTTTTCAAGGCTTATGGGCTTAATGTGGCCCCAGGCGTGATTTGGAGGTGCAGCCTGCAATGCCACTCTCAATCTCAGCCTAATTACAGGTGTAGCTCTACTTCAATCAACTGAATTAAATTTTAAAAAAAATACTCTATCATTGCCTGCAGACGTTTTGTTGTCACTGGGCTTTAGGGTTTTGGATCAAAACCAGTGTAGCTAATGTTTTACTCCATGTGCTGCCAAATACCAACCAGGAAACTGTGGTTTCTAAAAGACACAGTATATGTCTACACGGCCTACAGAGCACACAGTGTGTAAGTGGCTGGTTTCTCCCAACATAAACTACCAGCGGAGTACTGAATGTGGGTTTGTCTTGATGAGAGCACACAATGAGCTACCTGCTAATTATCAGGCACCATGCATATGACACTTGGTTATGGCTACAACTTCATAAACAGTCTAAATGGACAAAACAAGAAGTACAACATTATTTAGGTTGGCAGTTATAAACAGCAAGCCAGTGCTCTTACAAATGGGGAGTCCATATGGGAGTCTGCTACTCGACAGGCTCTCTTTGCGCTCTGTTTATGTGCTCACTCACATTTGTTAAGCCAACAGAACAACTGGTCAAGATCTTGGCGCTCAGCGCTTCACAGGGCTGACTGCAATGCTCATGCTAGAAACGGGTATGCTCACATAATATTTATAATTTCTGACAGATAACCCACCACAAACAGGCCACACAGCCTGCTCTTTTGCGGCTGCCTGTTATTCTTTTTCACCCTAAACTTTATGGACCTGAAACATTTCCTGCCATTTCATGCACTCCCATACCATTACTGCTCACTTTAAAACAGCACGAATGCAAGCCACCTCTCCTGTAGGGGCTAGAAAAAAAAGTTTATAAAAGGAAATGGATCCAAGGTGCTGACGCTAATAATCTTCGCTTTAATTTGACAGCATGGGAACGACTGTAACATGCAACCTAAATGTGAAAATTTATTGAGCATGACAAATGTCTGTCTGCTTTTACCTCAGCCAGAGAACTTGTTAAAAACTAAAAAGGCCCAGAGGCTCCAATTTGTACATCATAACATAATGTCTGCCGGGTGGCACAATAGAAATGGCAGAGATTAACTGCGTTTAGTGAATACAAGCCGTAGAGCATGAGAAGTGTATACCCCTTATGAATGCACTTGTGAGGCAGGAAAAAAAAAAAAAAAGTGGTCAATCATGAGGTCTTGCTTGTAGTATCTTGCTTGCAGATACTGTGTAAATAATGATTTAGTGCCAAGCAGCACATTTAATAGAATCCAATTTCTTGGAAGTCATGACACATGAAACAGTGATGCAAAGACTACAGTAACAATCTATAGGTTGTTTTTTTTAAGACAGGACAGAGGGGGTGATCGACAGGCCCGTATTAGCTGGTTTATTACGAGAAAACAAGCAAGACAGAACGTGTGCTGTGCTGTTTTAAGCAAGTCTTTACAGAAAGATGTGTGTTACTCTTGAAGTCAAGGGTTAATGCACTCAAAATAAAAGCCAAGAAAGTGAAATTTCCTGGCAAAAAAACTCACTCTCTGATACAGTACTGTGCAAAAGTCTGAAGGCACGGCTGATTTCTTTATATGTTGTTAGGAAAATTGGCAATGGGTACATATGTTTCAACAAATAATTGCATGTTTGAGCAAACATAGAAATACAGTCATTCTTACAAACTTGAAAGTTGGTATTTGGTATGAGTGGCTTCATTCCTTAACACAGCCTGAACTCTTTCTTGTAATTTCTTTAAATAGTCTTCAGGAATAGTTCTTCAGCCTTTTTGAAGGACATTCAAAGCTTTTATTTGAATCCTGGCTGCCTTTTGCCTCAATGATGCTTCAATAATGTTGATGTTCGGGCTCTGGGGAGGCCTATCCATGATCATTTCTCTCTAGTTATGCATCTGCTACACAGAGTGTGTGGGAACACTGTCACACTGAAAAATGAAGTCGTTGCCAGTCAGATACATGGTGGGTCAAAATGTGATGGTACTTCTCTGTCTTCATATTTTGATAACTCTCCAACACCACTGACTGAAATGCTGCTCCAAACCATGACAAAGCCTCCACCTTGTTTTACAGATGGCCGTACACATCTTTGTACCTCTCTCCTGACCGATTCATCACTCCATAAGACCTGTTGCCACTGATTTTCAGTCCATTTCTTTTCATCTTCAGTTCATTTCTTAAGGAAACTACCTTCACATTTTGTTCATCTGCTGTAGATAGTAGCAGCCTTAACAAAACTTATTTTTTCTTTCATTGTCCAGTTCCCTCTGATTTTTTTAAGGACAAGTTGTATAACAAGCTGAGATATTCAAAGTATTTTGCTTAACAAAAATACAGTTTCATGCCTGTCAAATACCATCAGGCTGCTAGTAAAGTGCCTAAAGGGGATAATTTGCAAGGTTCAAACCTCACCTTAATGAGCCTTTCTTATACTTGGATCATTTTCTAAAGTATTATTTTTTAAAGCCACTTTTTTAAACGTTGACCTATAGAACATTCAAGTCCAAGCGCTGGACTGAAAATGAGTGAATAAGCAGCCAATGTCCAGAGAACAACTTTGAAAGACCTTCAGAAAGCCTGGAGATTATTGCTCAAGACCTCTTTTAGAAATTACAAGAATGTTCAGCTCCTAAGTAAAATAAAAATGAAAAAAAGAAACGAGCAGAGGCTCAAGACCTTTGGGACCAAGAACATTTACACATGGAGATTTATAGCTTTTAACATCAATTCTACTTTATAATTACCATTCATGCATTTTGTCAGGAGGAGCTGTTTGATATTTTAATCAGTGCATTCGGCATTTTGTTAATTAGTCCTTTTGTTTCTGGGAAGAAATCAGCTCCCCTACATGTCCTGTTTCCCAGAGGAATACAATGTACACTTGTGAAGCCCACCAGATCAATCTGGGTGGTCCAGCAAAGTGGGCAGCAAATGGACCAGCTTGGACTGGTTCAGCTACAAGTGGACTTTTGTACAGGACACTTTATTTTCCCCCTCCAACTCATTTCTTCTCAGTGAAATGACAGACATGACAATTCCTCCCAATTTTTAATGAGCTCACAAAGCCGCCTCACTGTTCCAATAAAGAGATCCAGTCAGCAATTTTCATACATTATACAACAAACACACACACCTCTACAATAAGTTCATGTAGGCCAAACAAAAGGGACATGACGCAGTGCTGCTTTTATAATTGATTTGCTTCCTCGGTGCATTCCCTAACAGTCCACAGAAATTCAATAACTGCTAATTGCTCCTCCAAACACGAACATTTGATTCATAATGACTCCACGTCTTTCACACTCTTGTCAATTTCTTTGCGCACGTCTCTGTAACTACGGCTTATCTCGTGTTTCAACCCTGTAATGAATTCACAGCGCAGGGTTCCTCCCTTTGTCAGATCTTGATGATAAGTGAAGTAATTGCCCAAGATTGCTCAGGGTCCACACAGTCATTACAAGCCCACCAGTCTGGTCCCTTAGCAACAGAGATCTGCAGCCTAAAGATGATTTCCTGCACCAGCCTAAATCGCAGTAACACAGATTTATCAGCTATGAGAGCATCTATTCTCTAGAGCTTAAGCACTTATCCCACCCACTGCACACTCCTTTTCCAACCTAAAAAGCCTGTCCTCGTTTTCATTTTCGGCTCCAATATAATTGTTTTAGCACAGCCGCTGGACAACAGAAAAGAAGATGTTGCAATACAAATTGGTTTAAAACCAAGGCATATTTTCCTAATTGGAGGAACCTGAAAAGGACTGTGTACAGCGAAGTGCCTCCTTTCAGACATGTAGAAAAGTACTGGGAGGTTTATCTGATTAAATGAAAACATCTGCTTAATTGCTGCAGTGTTGTGTTCCATTAGGCCATGATGAGCAGCACAGAGCTGCGTCTTAGAGGAGTGAACATACAAGGTCAAAGATCCCTTTCATTGTACTAATGATATATCACTCTAAAGTCTAAATATACTTTGAACTGAAGATAGATACAAAAATAAATCCACACACCTGTCCTTAATATTTTGATTAGGAGATGAATACTGCAACACTAATGAGCTCCTCTTGCCATAGCTTGTAGTTGATCTAATTTGACTGTCACCTCAGACAAAATCTATTAAGCTAATAAATCAATGTAAATGTCAATAAACATAATTCATCACAGTAGGTTTAGTGTTTAGTTCCATCAACGCTAATTTCAAATGTCTGCTGGAGACTCTACTCCATCAAATATGTACATAAATAATCCATAATTAACTACTGATCATGTTTCAGATCACCCCCCTCTGAAAGTGGCAGTCACACAAAACATCCATTCAAGCACATAAAAGCTGTTTGGGAACTTTAGGGGTTGAATTTATCAGCCATATCCAACAGGCTGTGTTTATTGACAGTTGTTTTCCTGGGGGTGGAAACCAAATGCCATCCATTCCCCATCTAATTTCTAAGTAAACCAGCTATCCCAGAGCCTGTGTTCTACAAGCAAAACAGGAGTGCTAGTTTTTAATACGTTCACCATGTGCTATTCGTTGTTGCGTGCTTAAAAGCTGTGCAACCTTGCGTCTTTCATCTAATTAAAGTTTTGTCCAGTGTAAAACTATCCATCCAATTCAGTTTATTCCAACAGACTCTGAGCAAATAGTCTAACACTGAGACCCGGAGCTAATTTAGAACAGGGGTAAACTATTCATTTTCTCAAGGGGCCACAATTAGGACCCAACTGTAACATCTACTCTTTATCAAGAGATAATTGAACACTGATCATACGTAAGCTTAGCTTATTGGTGCGGCCTTCCACAACAGTCCCAGTTTCTACTGCAGCCCCTTGGGAAAATTAACTGTCTACCCTTGATTTAGAATACCCAATTAACCTAACAAGTATTCCTTTGGACTAAAAGGGAAAAATAAAAATAATTCAATGCAGACACAGGCAGAACATACAAACTCCACACTCCAGAAAGGACTAGGAACCTTCTTGGCGTCAGGAGACAGTAGCAACCAATACACTACTGTGCTGCTCACATAGTCCTGAATAAGGTGATAGCAGGTTGCAGACAAACTTCTGCAAATACACTGGCAATCACCAGTTGCTAGCCAACTTGTGTGCATATGCAGTCAGATATTTTATGTCTAAAATAAAAAAAAATAAAAAAAACAACCAAAAAACAATGATGTCATTACAACTTATTTCCACCATTTCATATCAGCTTGGCAACTGATCACCTTTGTTTAGTTGTCATATCACAAGAAAAAGAAAAAGAAAAAAAAAAAAAGCGTTGGGAAAGTTACCCACCCTCCACGCAGCTGGTTAATAAGCCTCCTTTAAGCAACCTGAAGTCACAAAGGGAGTGAGCAGTCAGCTGAATGGGGACTTTATCAATGGTAATGATCCATAGTGAAATAAATCTCTAGAGCAGCTGTGTAGTATTGATGCTTAACAAACCCTGTCAGGAGATGGCTTTGCATACATTTAGCAGTTGTGGGAGCCGATGAGGCACTGGTGTAGCAATCACGTTCTCATTCCGCTACTATATTCCACTCCTCTTTGCATCACATGAAAAGCTTAATAGTTTTGTCTTGCAGCGCCCCAAACTGAGCTAATAATGTATTCCAGCTCAGCAGCAAGGATGCATTTAAGTATACTTATACAAACCAATTAGCTTTATGTCGCAGCATGCTCTAATTGTTTGTTTGAAGTGGATTTCTAGAGTGTCAGTGCCTTGTCACGGCCTCCTCTAGTCCTAGCCCTCTCTCAACTTGAGTGACAGCATCGCTTGTTAAGGCTGTGGGGCAGAGGGCAGGAATCACTCAGCGAGGGCCGAAATGAAAGAGACTAGGCGTCGTTGTACGGATGGCAAACGCAGGGCACAACGCCAGAGCCACAGAGAGCAGGGGCTGACTTCTTGAGCAGCAGCATTTTAAGTTCACACCATGAGCAGCACATCAGCGGTATATGGCCAGTCAGCCGCTAAAGCCTGAAACAGAGCTCCAACCCCCATTCGGCGGGCTCCCCAGCGCCTTGCCTTGATCTACAATTACCACCCGTCACTTGCCATTCCATTGAAGAAAAAAGGCTGTTTAATGCATAAAGGGATAAATGAGTGAATAATTAAATTTTTAATCAAGCTGAAAGAATCTCTTCAACAATAAACCAATACAACTGGAGGAGGGATCTTCCTATTTGGAAGGAAAAGAAAAGATCCACAGACCTCCCTCTGAGATAAGAAGCTTCAGCTATATTGAGATGTTTAACCTTACACGCTGCCAACAAAAATCCACTCGAGAGTTTCTCAGTCCTGCTAATGGAGTAAATGGAAACTTGCACAGATTTTTATAACAACAATAGACCGTACAGAACAACAACAAAGAGGAGGAGGAACATGACAAAAATACTACTCAAAGAGAGAAACTACAAAGTATCCCAACTCATTGTTTTTCCTTCTTTTCTCTCTCTCTGCGGTCTCCAAGATTCCATGTTGAACAGAGAGCAGCATCAAAGCACATCAGAAACAATACATAATGAGCACAATGCATCCTGTAGTGGAGCCTGCAGTATCGTGCTGGCCTTCACTCAGTAACCAAAAAAAAAAAAAAAAAAAAACCACCAGAAAGGACTGGACAGAGCTATAGCCAACGTTTCATCAACTCTCAAACATGTCAGCTCCCAACAAGCTGCTCACAATATAATATGAACAAAAATATTTCTAGGGTGTGCGGCTGATAAGTCAAGCAGATATCTGAAAATTTTATAGTTGTGGTTAAATATTTTCAAATAAATTAAACATTATAAATAATAATAAAAAAAACCCCAAACAAGCATAAACCAAAAACACTGGTACATTTCTGAGGCCTGCTTTAGACTGACTGATGTTGACACCAGGGTAAGGTTTCTGGTCTGGGGGGGGGAGCTTTCTGTAGAGAAGTTGGGGCATTTTCGGGGTGCAAAGAGGATTACGAGGGGCCGGGAATGAGGGGGCTATTGTTAAAGCCTGAGAAAGTGTGCAGGAAGAGTGGCACGCACTCTGGAAAAACTAAATTCTGGTGCGCATGATGAATGACAGGAAACTGAAGTTTAGTTCTGCACAGTAATGCAGACTCCATACTCGTATGCACTTTAGTTGCTTAGTTGCCCAGTGTGCGCTCAGAACATTTTATGAAGGTGGGCAATCCATAAATTATGATTTGGATGAAAGAAAAAAAAAGAAAAAAGAAAATGCAGTATTTGAGTATAAAGTGCATGGTTAGCATAATTGTGACCAAAGTGATTGCCTGCTGGAGCATTTCCATTATCCAGTGGCTGCATTTGGCTGTCTGAGATGACAGAGTGCTGCTCATCTGGGAAATAGCTGGGGCAGGATGATGCTGCTGCTGCTGAGAGGCACAACCCAGCATGTCTGCAAATGCAATTATCAAAAAGACCTTGAGTCGGGATGAGCATATGCCGCTATTAAAGCACTAGAAATTCGCAACAACAGAATCCATTTCTGCTGTTGGTAAACCCTTAAAAGCACTAAAAAACATATTTCAAAGCAAATGGATCCCACATGAACGCGCAAAACATGGTAGTTATTTTTCATGAAAGGTTGCGGTCTTTACTCTTTTTTTCCCTCAGCTCTATTCACTGGTTTGACAAGGCTGGAGCTCAGCTGGAAACATGTGAGGACAGATGTGGGGTTGTTTTTAGGCTTGGGTGGCATCACGCATTTACGGTAAAACAGGGGATTTGTCTGTAGGAATGTCAAAAATACAGATGCTTGTGTTCTGTTGAACTTCATAAGCAGCTCCTGTATTGAAGTTAGATATTATGGTGCGCCGCACAGCATGAAGGACATCTCTTTTACTGAAAAAGGAAATTTAGGTGAGGACAAGCTCAGAGCTTCACATGGAAGCCCCTGCTCCTGTTTGAGAATATTTTGGGTTTAGCTTTCCCATCTAAAACGTCGTGTCCAGGTGAGCTCTTCAAACAACAAAAAATGGTTTATTAGCTACATTATAGCCACTATAGTAACAACAAGGATCATCAGCTCCTCAAGCAAGCAATTATGAAGAGTTAAAAACATGTGCCAGCCAACCCTCAACTCCAAACCCTCACCTTGGGTTACATAACTTTATACAATATATTAACATGTATTTGATGGTGAAATAAAAATATTATGTTCTACCATCTTTTTTTTTTTTTAATCTTTTTTTCCCCAAAAACGTTGCACAATTGTTCACAGCAATATTGTTTTCATCATGTGGATGAGGTTTTCTTACATGGCACCACTTGGATGCAGACAGAAATGTGAATCCCAGCATGGCGAGATAAGGTGAGGCAGAACTAAGCAGCTCTGGTCAAGCGGAAACAAAGGGTAGGGATGACCTCTGTAGCGTGGGTGTGATTTGATTACAAAAGTGTGACACGAACCCAAAAAAACAAAAAAACAAAAACAAAAAACCACATACTCTGCAAATTATGCTGCACACCAGTTCCCATGACAGACTCGCACACCACAGACCTCTTCTGCCACCTACACAAGAACCACGTGAAAGACTCTGGAGAGAATTTATGAATGGGAAGCACAAAAGAACAGTACAAATTTACTCCACTGTAAAATTTTAGAATAGCTACTACAGTAGCCATCATGCATTTTATATTTTAGACATTTCACATTTTCACATTTAACATTTGCCCAGAAGATCTAAATAAAAAGGGTCAAAATAACCACATTTAAAGTGTTTTTAAGTCTTCATTGCCTTCAACAATTACATTTACAGACTGCATTGTCTTACATATCGTTATGTATTTTGGCCTAGAGCAGGGCGATATGACCAAAAATATTTATCACGATATACATTTGAAAATTTGCGATAATGATATAACTGACGATATAATTGACACTAGACAAAATGCTTTACAACTCCACAACTTTATTAGTCCAAAAAAACCCATCAATGTATTTTCACTTAAACAAGCAGCTGTTTTTTTGTGTGCATTAAAGTTATATAAGCATGTGACAGTGCAAATTCCTTGCTGACAGTTTAACCAAAAGGCATTTCCAGTGGAAACTGGCCGACACATCCTCAGCATAGCTATGCATAATAAGAGGTTATACACACACAATACGGTAATATTATGTTGAAGCACAGTACGTATCACTCCGCGAGGCTCCTGCCTACGACAGCCGTAATGCTCCAACAATCCATCAAGCGGTGCGGCTTCATAGCTTAGCAAAGTCGTACTAAAACATTTGACAGATTTTCGAGCGCCATGTACGACATAAAATCGTTTCGAGGTCAGTAAACACAACCAGAATTCATAAGGCACACGGGATTATGAGGGGCACTGTCGATTTTCAGAAAAATCAATGGATTGATTTTAAGTGTGCCGTATTTTCTAAAAAACACGGTAATAACGACGGCCCGCTAGCATGCGCTACCAAAAATAGTGCTTTGTTGTGTATCTGACGGACGAAAGCTAAACCAGTTCCACACCACTGAAGTTGCAGCTTTTTTACAAACCAATTCTGGTTCATCCGTTTCATTTAACGATCCACTTTCGCTCTCTTCATTCTGCGTCGCCGCCATGTGCGTATGTAAACATAGGCACTGCGCATGCGCGTTTTACCCATATTCTATCGCGATATTTCATTTTCCTATCGTTGCCCAAAATTACACCGGTATTACCGTGAACGGTATGATATAGCCCAGCCCTATTTTGGTCCTGTCACACCTTTGTATAGGATTATTTTTGGTTAGATGGTTAGAGTCATCATGTCTTAGACCTCACAGGGTTAAACACAGCCACATGCTTTCTAGAGTCTTTTCAGACTGTGCATATCAGTGCCTTTGGTTAATGTGGCACCATCCACCCACCGCATCACAGCCTGTGTAGCACAGCCAGAACTGCTTTAAAGAGCACATTCAGCTCTCACTGCTTCTTTTGTGTGTTGCTCATGAGAACAGAGACACCAGGGAGTCTTTCACCCCCAACTTGAAACGTCAAAATGTGTAAAAACAAACAGTAAAATCAGAAGGAGGCGAATGCCTTTTAGACATAAATGAAAAGAAACGTCCTGGTCTCTTTTGTGTTAGTGGGAAGAAGACCCTGCTGTGGGGGTGGAGTCTGTAAAAAACACATAGCAACCTAGTGTGAGGCCACAGGTTTATGTCCAAGCCCTTCAACTTGGTAATAAATCGCCAGAGTGGTCCTTTCCACATTTAAGTCTCTGGCCGTTAAACTTTAAATGCATTTACTTTTCAAAATGGCACCACAGTCCAGCAGATCCCTGCTAGGTAGTCATGACTCCACTCACTGACTAACCCCCCCCCCCAAAAAAAAGAAACCTTGGAGCTGAATTAGATCCTTTCAAATTCTTTCAACAGCAAAAGGAAACAGCTGCAGTTGTATAGCGTTGACTGCGCTAGCATACTGCAGTAATTATTTCAGTCCTCATGTTGGCATCCTCCTACAGCTGCTCACACTTCACCACTGGCAAACACAAAAGCAGGCCTCGGATCGTGGTTGAAGCTTCGCTCTAGTTTCTTTTCTTTCGATGTGTTAACTTGGTGCCAAATACACAAACTGTGCTAACCGTCGACTGCACCGCTAAACCCCAAAACCACCAGCATATTTCCTTCTGGCGTTTATATAAACAGACTGTGACTGGAACAGATTCCCACCATTCAGATAAAGACGTGCTATCTGGGTGTTTGCATAATGAGCAGCAGTCGTGTTAGCAGTGTGTTGCTGTATGGCATAAAAGAAATGAGAAGTCGCAATTGTAATCAGCAGGGTGATCTCAAAATAAACATCAGAAGTGTGGTCATCTAAGGGCTTGTTGTTGTTTTTTCCCCCACAAATTGCAGCCATTATGTTTCATAATAATAAAAGATGGTGCGAGCCATTGCAAAAGAATCATTTCCTGCCTTCTTTTCAGCGCCCACTCTCAGCACGGCAGTAAGGTTGCAGGGTTGTCTTTGAATTTTACGGAAATATTTTGAGTCCAAGCAGCCGAGCTCAAATCATCCAGAAAGAGAAGTGGGTATGATTAAATGATGAGTCTAGGACAGAAGGTTTTGCTTTTAAGGCCAAAATAACTCAAAAGAAAACAGAAGGCATAAAACAAGAGGAGAAAGAAGTGCAACTACAGGAGACGGCTGTCCTGCACAGGAGGACATGAGAAGGAAAGATCTGAAAGCTACTCAGCTGAGCCAGGATGAAAATCAGACCAGACAGTACGACACCTGCAAGAACTGGTGGGTTTTTTTCTTTTAAAGAGATACTTGTGTTTTTCCAATTTAAAAAAAAAAAAAAAATTCTTAATATTTAGCGCAGTCCTTCTGTATTACAACTCCTTTCTTTCAACGAGTTTTCATTAGAACACACAACCTCAGATTCATAATATAAAAGCCAGACGATTCCGTTCAACAATGGTCAAACTTGAGAAACCCCAGTGTATTATTACCTTATATTCCACGGCAGCGCTTGGTACACCCACCCATTAACACTGGCAACTAAATAGCCACATATACAACATGCGATCTGTTATCTCCATCCATGAACTTCTATAAATCGTTTGGCTTTGTGCAGAAATATTCAGAGCTTTGAGTCCACGCCAGATATTTAACTTGGCTGTGCTTTCAGTTTCTGAGAATGGACAAAGGGAGAACATGTGAGAGGAGGTCTAGAAATCATGAAAATATACACCTCCCTTCTTGAAAAAACAGAACCACCGTCATTCCTGAAACATCATACCTTCTTCTGGACAGCAAACTGTCTAAAGCTTCAGCTCTGATTTTATTTATTACCTTTATTTTACCAGGAAGTCCTACTGAGACCACAAACTGTTTTACAAGAGAGACTCCGCTTTGCAGGAAAAAAGAAGACAACAGAAAAAAAAACCAAAAAAAAAAAAAAAACCCCTAATGTCACCATACCAAGCACAATTGATGTAGATAACGCTGCCTGTGTTGCCCTGTGTGATTATCCCCTGATGCCAATAATTATGCAGGGCAATTACAGCATACATTATGAACCCATCTCCACCCAACTGGCAGGACCCTGCCCAGATTTCTTTTCCCCTCACCACAACAAAGCAGAGTGGATTCCTCGCACTCAGTCAGCCTCTCAAGCTTAAAGAAGTCCAGATGAGGAAAAGCAGAGCTTTATTAAGTACCTGTGAGAATTTTGACAGGCTTGCAGCACGCTTTGGCCAGCATTTCTCCTCCCTCCAGTTTTTAAAAAAAAATGTATTTTTGGACAAGCCTCCTATCTACAGTTCATCTCAACAGCTTAGAGGGTGAACACCTGGAGCAACAGAGTGTCGAGGAAAAGTGATGAAGTGATGAAGAAGCCTTTGTTTCTCAGGGGGTTCGGCCACACAGCGAAGTCTGTGGACACGAGAGAAATGATTCCACATGTGGGGGTTTCAGCTACAAAGAGCTACTCTTTGCACTCCAAAAAAGAATCACAGAACAGAACAGAACAGAACAGAACAGAACAGAAAGAAAGAAAGAAAGAAAGAAAGACATTTTCATTTGCAACAATAATTCTTTAGTTTTATTCTCCCTCTTTTAGTCAAAGTACATACCTTTGGCTCTAGCTGTGCACCATAATTATATGATAGATAGAGAGAAGATGAATAGGTATAGGCTTTGGCAGAAACCCTGGCATTCCTGACACAAAACCATCATCTGACTTATTTCAGCTTCACTTCATCGGCTTTCTAAGTTTCTGTGGAGAACAAACAGTGCACCATTGATGCGGCTAAACTAAAGATATGTAATGATCTCAGCATTCTATACTCCGCCTTTACAAAAAGCGACCACAACAGAAGCCGAGGTTGTCGGAGCGGAACCTGCTACCTTTGGACTTAAAAGCACACCTGCTGCTTCCAAAAGCAGCAGTGCTGTCAAATGAGCAGGTGGCGAGTGACATAGTGGTGAGCAGAGGAGCGCAGGGAGGGTTAAGTATTTCGTCTGTGTTTACCCACTCCCTGCACTCGCATGGTCTCCTGACTCGATTTAACACCTCACAGGCTACAAGTCGCACAAGCAGAAAGGTGCACGCTTTAAGTTTGTCTTCTTTCTCAGAGTTCATGTCCTTTAAACAAGTAACTATGTAAGAAAATAAATAAAAATGGAGGCCTCCAGTCCTTTTAATGTCAAGGATAAATGCCCCCCAAAAATACATACATGTCAAAACATGAACTACTATTTTGTTTGCACTCAGTGTAGCTGCTTGAGGGAGATTACAGCGCATTACTTTTTAATGTCTTCAGGGGAATAGTTCCCAATTTTAACAACAATGTTGGTCTTGTGTGCCAGTATTTGCTTTACATCTTGACTATTGGCCATTTCAACTAACACCCAAAGATGTGAAGTAATGAAATTACAGAGGCACTGTCACTCCTGATGCCACACCAAAGTAAGAGCACTGGAATTCGATTTCAAGCCTTTACTGTTTAAAATCACGTGGAGGGATGTGTGTGGGTGTAAATTAAAGTGAAGTTTGAAAAAATAAAATCACGACAGTATTTTTCATTTCACATCAGATTGTTGGAAGAAATTCAGACATGAAATGCTGAATTTGAGCCAAACTGTGAAGAGTGAAATCAAGAACCTTCAACAAGATTTACAACAGTTTTGTGATGATTTGTGTTAAAGCCAGAAATAGAAATAAGCTAAACAGGTCTATATAATATCAAATCCCTGACTATAACACAGGAGCTATATGAAACAGGTTAGATTTTTGCTGCTAATCTATAAAAGTTCAATACTGTACATCCTTTTTGTAACTACTACTATAACTTTTAACCCCATTTGAAGTACCATACTACATTAAAATTTTAACAGGTACAGAATGAGAGCAAACAGGCTGTGAAATCAACTGCCAAAGCCCCATTCATGCTACTCTTGAGAATAGCCTGTGACCCTCTGGTAGCCTCCAGTTACTAGGGAAAGTGTGTATTCCCTTAATCTGCTTGCAACTAAAGCAAACCAAAGAGGTTCAGCACCCTCTGTGTGACTGATTTCACTGACGACAGCCAGGAACCAGTCGCCAACAGGTTGGGGGATACAGATTTTTCCCTCGAGTCCAGCAGTTGTCAGATGGTTGCTAACTGGTTTGTGTGACTAAGCCCTAAATGATAACACATGCTGATCAGTGCACCTCAGCAATACACAGTTCTTCACAGCAATGTTACAGCAACACTTTGAATACAAAAAGTGGTGATTTTTACAGCTTACTTTTACTAAAGCTTTCACCTTGTAGAGATGAGTTCTGACATAGTCTATAGGGACACATCAGTAGGAAAAGGCTACGTTCACACTGCAGGCGAAAGCGCATCAAATCCGATTTTTTTTTTTTTACCCAATGCGACCCATATCTGATCATGGTATGACAGTGTGAACGGCACAAATCCGATATTTTCAAATCCGATCTGGGTCACTTTCGTATGTGGTACTGAATCCGATACATATCCATTGTTTTAGAAAGCGACTGCTGTTTGAACGGTCATGTCGCATTAAATCCGTCTTTTACGTCACTGACACAAGACAGACGCTAATTATCAGCGCCGGAGAAGCGCCCGCGAAGACATCGTGAACGCTTCCTGGCCATCCAGTGTAGATGTTAGTGAAACTGTTGGGAAGACAACGTGAATATTTTATTTGTACTGTATAATCTGCAGATTATGACAGAAATCTGCAACTATCCTTTGAAGCACCGCTCCTCTCTAAAACAGCAATAAGGATAATTGTTAGGTTAGTTACATTATTATGTAAATAACAAAATAACTTAAAGCAAAAACTGGGAAACATAAAATCCGAAGTCTTTATATTAGGGGGCATCAGTCAAACAATACTGTTTGCTCTGGGTCTAAACAGAGACCAGTTTAGACAGTGTTACATCTTCTTTTGCGCGTGTGGGCCGCTTTGAGCGTTCACACTGGAGGACGTTTGCTGTCGCATTTTATTTGTAGTGTGAACGAGCAGACAAAAAAAAAAATCGTATTTGATCAAAAAAAATCGGAATTGAGCATTAAGACCTGCAGTGTGAACGTAGCCAAAGTCTCAGCTTTTTCCCCTTCTCTCTATGATGTATATCCCCCCTTATGTTCAAGAGAAAGAAAAATAATTTTTCATAGGAGCATTAACTCAGTCAAACAAATTTATAGAAGTTGATCTAGATACAAAGGACCACACAGCTGATAAGAAGCCACCCATTAACACTCCTATCAGTGAAAGGAGTTGGATTGGCAATAAACCAATGGCAGTCAACCAGGAGATTTTCAGCCGACGCCAAGGTTTGGATGATAAATCAGTGACATTGTGAAGTAGGGCTGCACGATTAATCGTTAGAAAATCGCGATCTTGATTCATACTTATGTGCGATCTCATTTCCAAATGACAACGATTTAAAAAAAAAAAAAAAAGAAAAAGACGACAATTGTACCGCATTTTGATCCGGGACGTAATCTGCATGAAAACAAGCGCTCACTCTTCCTGCTCAACAAATGACAAGGGCGGAGCCTTATACCGCGTGATACAGAAGCTGGCTGCTAAAATTAGCAGGGAAAAAAACAACGGAGAGCACGTCAGGGATGACGAGAAAGTGACAGAAGAAGGTCAACCACCCAAACATCAATAACGGGAACCTTATACAGCGCCTCCCCATAACCGTCGAACTCCCGCAGGCACAAAGAAATTACGACTATCACGTATCACCTGACCAAAGATATGGCTCCCATCAACACTGTGCAAAACAAGGGATTTAGGAAAATGATCAACACCCTAGACAAACGCTACACAGTGCCGTCCTGCAACTATTTTTCTATTGTTGCACTACCTGCTCTATACACGCAGTGTCGAGCAACGGTGGAGACGGAATTTCAAGCAGTACAACATTTTGCGGCAACAACAAAACGTGAGACATTTGTTGTTTTTATGTTTATTTATTGTTTTTATGTTCAGTCTCAACTGTTACAAAGTTGATGTGCAGTTAATAAGTGCAATAAATATTTATACTGGAAAAGAGAATCGTGATCTCAATTCTAAGCCAAAAAAAATCGTGATTCTCATTTTATGCAAAATCGTGCAGCCCTATTGTGAAGGTCCAATACCCCTGCCACAAACACTATGATGGGCTATATTAGGATGGGGATTTCTGTTGTAAGAGCTTAACAACAACAACAACAACAAAAAGAAGCCCCACTGTCCTTTGACCTTCTACTCCCCCCCTCCCCAGAGCTTTCACCTGCCTCTCATGGTCCCTCTCACATAGATACTTTAGTGCTGAATAGCACTTAACAGCTAATGTTGGAACAACATCTGTACTAGCTCATAATCAAAACCTTGATGTGCCAAGACCAGGCCAAGCATCCACCCATAACACCATAAAGGGCGATTAGATAGCGAGCAAGCTTCTTCACAAAGCAAAGTATTGTGTTTACATGATAAACAAAGTCAAAACAGGCCACAATGGACGTTTGAACATGTTCACAGCTCAACGTCCAGACCATGAAAAAACAAAAAAAAAAACAAAAACCCCAAACCCCTCACCGCCTCTGAATTTGCAGCCATCACGTCACATTAGGGAAACAGTTTAGCCAGTGACTATTTAAAAAGCCATAATTTGATGCTGCATCCATTGAATCTTCCCCAGATAAGAGCCCCATGACTGCATTCAGTCATCTCCCTCCCTCCAAGGCCCTTTGAGAACATAGCACCAATCATAACATGTCTCAGCACTGAGCGAACAATGCACAGGACAAGAAAGAAGCCGGCCACAACTCTGTGTGCCAGTAATCTCTCTTTGAGGCCCCCGCGTCTCTTAATTGCCCGGACACTTGTGTCCGAGGGTTGCTCTCGTTCCTCAGTGAAAAGATGAGACCTCTCGTGCTCCTTACAACAGGCTTAAGCTGATAAACGCTTTCATTCAACGTGGCCGTGGGATTGAGGCTTCATGCGAACAGATTGGGTAAAAAAAAGACTAATAAAAACAGCGATTAGCCTCCAACACAGAAACAGAGCTAAGCCACAGCACAGCCTCAGCAGGGGGTCTACTTTCAACCACTAAAAGTGTCTGATGATTTGTGAGAGCCTTTTCTGAGGAACACATTCCTCAGAGCAACTACATGAGCAGGAATGCATGTGGTGTTTTTGTTTTTACAGAACAAAGATGTAACGGATTCCAAAATAGGATGTGATGAGTGAAGAAATACACAAGCGAGCCTCTCTTGGTCTCTACAAGCCTACTTCTAGCATGCATCCTAGACTACTAAATGAGAAACCCTCGTTCTTGGATAGTAAGCACCTCTCGTGACATTTACTACCTGACAGCGTTGCTCTCCCTTCATGAATCCTTCTTCTCATTTTCTCCCCAGTTACAGCCAACACCTCCATATGGGCTGCCATCAGTGTTTCTTCTGGCCTGTTGCTGTTGTGCATTATACATAAATCGTGTGTTTGTCAGCAGCAAGGTCGAGTTCTCTGCGTGTTTGCTTTATTTGCAGCTGATGTGAACAAACAAAACAGCACCATACAATTCAATACAGGTTTACAATAAAAATGCGGGCTGACACTAAAACATAGAAAGCAAGCTTTGAATTAAAAAGGAAAAAAAATAATCTTTGCAGTCTGAAAACACAAGTTCTCCAAGATTGTGTCCACCTGACAAATGCTCCAAAAGGAAAAGGGTTAAGTTAATTCTTTGCTCTCTACCAACTGTGAGGGAAATATGTAAGTCTGCACCTCCTAAATGAATCAATATTTTCCCCAGCCATCCCCCTGCTAGCTCCATACAGAAAGGTTTCCGCATACACGCAAACTTCCTGTTAAAAGACAGAAACGTCTCTAAAGAGAAAGATGAGAGCGAGTCAAAACAGTGATATTTTACCTGCTATCGCTGCTGCTTTTTGAAGCCAGAGATAACCATGCAGAGCAGGGGCATTATCAGCGCTGTCTGCGCTAGCTAGCCTGGTTAGCAAGCTTCCTTCGTCACTTGGCATTATGTAAAACAGATGGGTACTTATTTTACATTAAACATACTTAATAGAAAAACTAAAACACCAATTTACACTATGTTTGTTAGGGATGATACCCGTTTCAAAATTTGGAGGAAAAAAAAGATTTTTATTTAAGTACTATAGGTATTGTCGGTGTAAATCTTCTGTAAGTGAAATGAGGCTGCTCAGGTTACAGCATACAATTTAGAAGGCTTTGCGGTTACAGAACACCATGCACCTAAACATGAAGGTTAATGGGGATTAACTCTGTAAAGCAACAAACTAAAATTTCGGCAATGCTGTATAGTAATAATGTAGTGTAGTATCTAATATTAGTAAGTTTCTTAGCAACTGTCATAACATTTCAGACTGTGTCCTGTAAACAACAACAAAATATAATGTTAACATTTCATGTCAATGGCCTGCTACAACAAAGTCAGAGCTTTAAAACAGTTGATGACACTTTTTACCTTGGTATTAAACTGTGTATCAAGCCTCGTGTAATTCTTTCGGTGTTGTTAAATTCTGCTAAATGCTAAATTCCTGGTATCTTGACCTGACCTTTGTATAACAAATGCTCAAAGCTGAAAGTTAAAAGGGCACGCACCTGGCACACAAAGTAAGCACACCTTTAATTATAACTTGCAAATATATGAGCCTTTGTATTAAATGCAATACAATTGTATTAAGGCTGTATAAAAATTCACCTACCCTCCAGTTGTCAAAAAGCATGGGCATTAATTAGACTGCCTAGCTTTTGTACCAACATTTTTTGAAATTTCAAACAGCCTATTTTTTAGTGCTTGTGGTTGCTGCTTTTATTACATATAAAAGTACTGATCACAGCAACTTTACAGACAACATGCATTTACTGTATAATGCCCCAAAAAAATTTCAGTAGAAATAATTTGGCGTGGTGGTTAGTACTGTTGCCTCACAGCAGGAAGGTCCCGAGTCCTTCACCATCTGCCCGGGTCCTTTCTGTTTGCATGTTCTCCCTATGTTTGCGTGGGTTATCTCCGGGTACTCAGCCTTCCTCCCACAGTCCAAAGACATGGAATTAGTGGGGTTAGTTTAAGTGGTGAATCTAAATTGCCCATAGGTGTGAATGTCTGTGTGAATAGTTGTCTTTTTCTCTGTGATAGACTGGTGACCTGTCTAGGGTGTACTGTGCCTCTCACCCTATGGTAGCTGGGATAAGCTCTACCCTCCTGCGACCCTGATGAGAATAAGTGGAAGAGAATGGATGGATGGATAATCATGTAATCAAGTACAAACCCCCCCCCCCCCCAAAAAAAAACAAAACAAAAAACACACTAACTGACAAAAAGCAGGCAAGACAATCTGTGCCATACTGTTACCTTAGTGACGGACTTTCAGTAGGAATAAACCAGCTCCAAAATAAACAGTTTCTTATTGTTAGTGTAATGCAACTGATAATGCAACAGCATGAATCAATTTATGGGGAGCACTGCAGCACCATTATTTGCTCTCCAGATTAGCTTGCCCACTGGTGACCTTGAGTAATAGCTCACAAATGTATTCTACAGAATCATGTGACATGTGCACAGAAACACACACACAAACACACACCAAGTGGGAATATCAACATATCCATTTGTCCAAAGAAGATATAATGTGCAATTATGTGGGGAGCGTGTTGTTGCAATGGTGTCAAATAACACAGGCGAGGTAAACTCAGTGAACCTGGCTGCAGATGATTTTGGATATTTAGCGTGATAATTGAAACAGAAACACATTAAATGTTCCAAGTACAAGTATGCTTATTTGTGTGCAATCTCCTGCCGGAGCTGGTGGGTGCATCTGCAAATGATTCCAAGTGACTCTGGTTATTACCAAAATAATGAGCTAACTACAGGCCATGGAGATCTGCTTCAGCTAGACTCTCCTCAATTTTATTCACTTTTTCTAAAAAAAAAACAACATGCCAACTTAGCAAGAATGGCATTTAAATTAGTCACACACAACTACTGAGTCTTATTGGGATGCTGAGGTCTGACAAAAAGTACATTTGAAGATGCTCACCTATATTTCTTCATCCTTTCTGCAATTTATAAAACTCAACTTGCTTCTGAGCTAAACCGCAAAGACTGAAAAAGCTGATTCAATATTATGGAAAAGACTCTTGGGAAGCATGTCTGCATTGGCATCGGATCTTATTAGACATATGATACATCCTCAGCTGCCTCATTATCCTACAGGAGATTAACAACTCACTGTAAATGTGGCATCTGTGTAGGAGAAAAGTAAGGATCAGCCATCAGTTAGAACCAGCTAATCTGAATTATGCGAGATCAGCAAGGTCAAAACATTACATGCGGATAAAACCCTTAAAACAGCAGGGGGTTAAAAGAGTCGTGCAAACGAGACGTTTAAATTGAAGAAGCAGAAAAAGAAGACGGGGTTTCTGGGCCTGGGCAAAGGGTTAGGTAATGGAAGTTTCTGCAAACTGTCAAAAAGACTGTGACAAAGCTATTTCTGGATTTTAATATTGTTCAGTTTCCCCTGGTGCTCAGAGAACATCTTGTTGCTGAGTAACTGAGAGTTGGAAAGTGCCCATGCTGAAAGGATACCACTGATAACTGATGAGATGTGGCACATTGAATATACTGTCAAGTTATTGCCTGTCAAAGTTTCCCTAAAAGGAACAGCTCTGCATTTTGGGAAATACAGCCACAACGGTTTAATCATTTATATAATCGTGTGCAGGTCGCCCTTGTTTTGCTAGTTAAAGTTAAAAAAAGGATGTGTTAGGTGTGGACTTTGGTGCCTGACACCACAGGCTCCCAAGTCCTCCTAAGCTGCATGTTCACGAATTGTTCCACACTTTATCAAAGTGGGATCCGGGGACTTTGGATATCAAGTCAATGCTTCGGTCTCTGTTGTCCTGCTCATGCCATTCCTTGAATTCTGGGGAGGCCACTGTTGTTGAGGACCACTGCCAAAGGGGGTACGCTTGGTTTGCAACAATGTACAGGTACAGGCGAGGAGTGGATGGCTCTTGTCAAAATCCAGATCAACTTGAACCCAGCAGTCTATTTGAGTGATTTTAATGGTGTGGGTGACCGGTGTATTTGCCTTTTTAATGAGAATAAGATGAGAAGACTCTGAGATCCACCATAGTCAGATTTTTCCCACTCGTTTTCTAATCTTTGTGCTCCAGTATAATAACAGCTCCATGTTGGCCATGCAAATATTAGAGCAGTATTGATCTTCTCATCTATACTTGAGTCAGAAAGCAAATGAACAGATCTCCAAAATGTTTAAATGTTCTTATATGAAAAAAGAAAATCTAAAATGAAGAGAATGCAGTCTTAAGTTAAAAGAATAATTCAAAAGCCAAAAGAGCTTTAACTTTAAAAGGGTCTGCCTCACAAATCAATCCACAATATTACAATTCTACTCTGTTACTGCAATGACAGGCAATAAAATGAGATGCACTGCATTGGCCTTGTCTTACAGGAAATTCATCTTTCAAACTTCTCAAAGAGCTGGATGCTACTCTGTCTTCTGTCATGCAGCATTAGGAATCCCACAAAGTCCATAAGAATACAGAGGAAGAAGTGGTCATCATTTCTGGTCATCATTTCTGGTCCTGTCCTCACTTTACAATATTTTATTCAGCAACTGTTTTTCTGAACTTTTAGGTAATCATTTTAACAATTTGAATCAATAACTTATTTCAGCTGGTTAGACATCAAATTGCAATCCTAACTGATGCTTGCTGCTCTTGGATGTTGTTTCTACTGTTTGAGCTTTTCTACAACTATTTCATAGACCAGCTGTAATTGCAAGTACATAAATGGAATTGATTAAAATTTCTAGTTAAGCAACAGCCTGCCGCTGTCAGAATTCAACATACCCTTTCTTAACTTTGTCAGAGGGAATGCTTCGTATGTGAGATTTAAAAAAAAAAAAAAAAAAAAAAAAGTACCGTACTTGCCGCATGCAACAGCTAAACCGGGCGAGAAAGCAGAGCTGATGCCACCGTGCCATGCTACATGCTGAGACACTGGGTCTCTTTGTACGACGAGCTTCTTTACAGACAGCAGCAGGAGCTGCAGGAACACTTACACTTGAATGAAAATACCACAGACAGCAGGGGGTTTACAGCTTGCGTGTACACACAACAGTGCACACAACCGGGGAAGCAGGGTGGCGGTCACATGGAAGTGAAAAGGCTATCGTCCAGAGGGAAACTTGTCATGCCAGAAATCTTAAAACTATGAATAAATTTACATCAAATCAGCATCCCGTCTGACCGATGCAACAGATATCCTACATGAGATAGATTTTATGGTTTGTTAGCGGTGACGATGAAAATTTGTAGCAATCCTACACAGCCCAAATTTCGTATCCATAAATGCATCTTTTTCATTTAGCTCAGGAAATATGATCACTGGAAATGTAGAGGGGAAAACTGAGAAATCACAAAGAGCCAACATTCAATCTAGGAGAGATAACAGCAAGACAAAGGACAGCTCTGGATGGCAGGATGCCCCTGGGGCGGCTATGCTGTTATTATGTTGGAAAGGGCTGCTGAGCTGCGGTGCGGGGCAATTACAGACCGGAGGATTGACTGGGGGGAGGGTCCGGGCAAGCCAACCCATCCATGAAGCGCTCTCAGCTCAGAGAAAAGGAGAACAAACTCTGATACAGCAGCAATAAACCATAACAGATGATGGTGGCTTCACCCGTTGAAGTAACAACCATCTGCTTATTCCCATGGAAAAGAGTTCGGTCTAAGCCGCTTTGCTGTCATCAGTGGAACCCAAAATTAATTTTGAGCGATGCATGCTGAACTTTCTGCTGCATTGGTTTGGATTATTTTACTAGTATATGTCACAAATAGGGTGGTTTTGGGATAACGTACAGGGCTAAATGAATCATCTGTTGTTCTCATAGAGAGCTACAGCAGACACTGTGGTGAACACATTAGCCACGTCTATTATCTTTAACGTCACTCCACTTTGGAAAGTCCTGGCTGAAAACCACACACCGTCCACTAGCGATCCAGCCGGAGAACGCGGGACAAAGAGGAAAAGTCAGTCTCAGAGTATCGTTTCAGTGGTTCATGGACCACAGTCAGAGGTCGCAGCCTTACAGCCATTGTGTGTTGTCACTGAACGGGTAGATAACGGAAGTAAAAACAGATAGAGTTGCAAGGGGGAAAGAGTTTTACGAGACACATAATGCGACTTTTCGCCAAACTCTCACTTGGGTAACTTAAGCCACTCAACTTCACCTCTGATGAAATCTCCATTGTCGTCTCTCATAATATTACAGCTCTCCAAGTAAAGAGGCCACAATGGGCAGTGAAAGGAGACAGTAATACAAGCTCGGTGCTGTGAGAAGTAACAGTTGGCACTGCTGAGTATCTCGGGTCCAAACACACAATTTCCATGCCCCGTGGCCCTGAACGGCTTCAGTGGAGCAGGTGTCTGCGCACATTCTTTACATAAGCTTTTGTCAAACATGGCGCACAGGAGCAAGGCCTCACAGCTGCAGGACAATGGAGTCTCATTAAAGTACAGCTCTGCAGCCAGACATGCACCCTTACAGCCGGAGTCAAAGTAACAGTTTCTCCAAGGTCAGTTTGTGGTCAGAAACGGGGCCAAACCAACTGGTGAGAACTGCATGTGAATTATATTACAGAAACATGCCATAAGTTATTTACTAAAATGTAAAATAAATAAATCAATAAAATAAAAAGCTTAAAGCTGTTGTGCTGACAGAAACAGAAATAAAAAGACTGAAAGCAAGTACAGCTGAAGTTCAAACTGCACATTGTGATTAAATTAATGCCTGATGAATGAGGTAATTGTGCTCTTTCATTCAATTTAGATAAAATTACCGTTATCTTCCAGCATAATGTCAGTGTCAGACCCCTGAGCCATGAACCATGCTGGAGAAGTAAACACTGTGCATGAAGCTAGGTAGTACTATATTTTTAGACGTCAGAAATCTGAATGTATAAGAAAAAAAAAAAAATGCCAAGAACCAGTGTGAAGATTAGAGGTTTCTGCTCTTAAAAACTCTCTCTGGCTTTATATTCCACAAAAAGTATCAATTAAACTCTCTCGGGGAGTGTAACAAAACTTCAGTTTAACTGATTTTAAGATTTGGTCGTGCAACCTACACAGGTGAAATGTTTTAAAGTAAGAATCAGCTCATTCACTTTAATTGCATAGCCAACTTCATACCATGTACAGGGCGATATGACCAAAAAATATTTATCACGATATACATTTGATAATTTGCGATAATGATAACTGACGATATAACTGACACTAGACAAAATGCTTTACAACTCCACAACTTTATTAGTGCAAAAAACCCCATCAATGTATTTTCACTTAAACAAGCAGCTGTTTTTTTATGTGCATTAAAGTTATATAAAAATGTAACAGTGCAAATTCCTTGCTGACAGTTTAACCAAAAGGCATTTCCAGTGGAAACTGGCCGACACATCCTCAGCATAACCATGTATACTATCCACAAAACTTAAGAGGTTATAAACACACAATACAGTAATATTATGTTGAAGCACAGTACGTATCACGCCGCGAGGTGCCTGCCTAAGACAGCCGTAATGCTCCGACAATCCATCAAGCGGTGCGGCTTCGTAGCTTAGCAAAGTCGTACTAAAACATTTGACAGATTTTCGAGCGCCATGTACGACATAAAATTGTTTCGAGGTCAGTAAACACAACCAGAATTCATAAGGCACACGGGATTATGAGGGGCACTGTTGATTTTCAGAAAAATCAAAGGATTGATTTTAAGTGTGCCGTATTTTCCAAACAACGCGGTAATAACGACGGACCGCTAGCATGCGCTACCAAAAATAGTGCTTGGTTGTGTATCTGACGCATGAAAGCTAAACCAGTTCCACACCACTGAAGTTGCAGCATTTTTACAAACCAATTCTGGTTCATCCGTTTCATTTAACGATCCACTTTCGCTCTTCTCATTCTGCGTTGCCGCCATGTGCGTATGTAAACATAGGCACTGCGCATGCGCGTTTTACCCATATTCTATCGCGATATTTCATTTTCCTATCGTTGCCCAAAATTACACCGGTATTACCGTGAACGGTATGATATAGCCCAGCCCTACCACGTACTAAAACCTCTAATGAAGAAATCTAAGATGTACGGATTAGGCAAGGCAATGTGCAGACACTTTTGTCAACCTTCTCACATTTGCTCCATCTGTGTTGTTTTTTAGTTTTTGTGCAAGTCATCTTTGAGTTTGACACATCTTGACACATTTAGTGATGGCCTTTTGCTTTCACTTATAGTACAAGTTTAGGTCAGTTTATAAGCTGTTTCATGTATCGTATGCCAAGCTGTTCAGGAAGACTGGGCCAAAATTTGTGATGAACACATCTCTAAATCTGACATTTAACTCTCACGGTCTCTCCGCTGCGAATTTTCCACATCACAGAAGCCTCAAAAATGTCCCAGTATTAACCCAGACCAAAACAGAAGACCTCTACAACACAAAGCCACAGAAACCAAAGGCAAAGCTGATCAAGAACAGAGGATTACCACCTGCAGATAAAACAGTTCAAACCACTCTTTCAAGCCACTTCTTTGGTTACAGTGAAGGATGCATGATGGGCAGGGTGCAATTCAGTTTTCAGCAGACCACTGACATACTGATGAAAGGTGTCCTTAGCCCCACTCTGAGGCTCCTTGCACCCTTCGCCCCTGGCTGCGAGCCGAGCGAGCGGGCGTCCTGCCTCAGGGGGCCAGCCACACAGCAGAACCGCCGACCAGGAGGAGTCGAACAAGAGGCCTTTCTCTCCCTGCGATGTGATCCTCCCCCCTCTCACTCCTGCAGGAACGACTCTGGCAGCATCTCAGCTTGTTCTCCCCCTTTAGTAAAGTTGGATTCTCAGATCACTTTGGCCATGGCTTCAATTCATTTACATGCAACTCTCTGTCTCTCTGCTGCTGCTGGTGCACAAGTCCATGTAAGGCAGTGCCAGCAAGTCAGACAGCTGGCCATCTCTGAACAACAGCAGACATCCATTCACTAAGAACTCGCTACTCGAGGGTCTCTCAAAACGAGCACAAGTGGAGAGTCCTCTGTGCTGTTTAGAAACTGTGTTGTGAACCCGTAGCCTGACCACCAGCTCAAACAAAGCTTATCAAACAAAGCATACACAATTATGCAGTGTATAACTGACCCGAGCGTAACCTTTATAAAAAGCAGACACGCACATGAGGGGAGAGCAAAATTAAATTCATTCATTTGGTACCAAGATATAATGGCTAATTACACTTCTCAGTACATTCATATTACGAAACCACCAGAACAACATGACAGTTTCACCTTTTTCTCTCCAAGGACAGATTAAATAAAGACTGGCAGAAGACTTTCTTTACTTTCTGCATTTAATCAGGAATATTATCCTTTCTTGATTAAATAACAAACATTTCCTGCAACGGGAAGGCCTGGATAAGTCCTAAGTAAAAGAAAAGGGGACAGCCTCCAGAGACAGGGAAGGAGCCAAGTCAGTACAAGGCAGAGGAGTGGAAGCAGAGAGAGGAGGAGGAGGAGGAGGAGGAGGAGGAAAAGTACAATTGGAGATTCTGAGGTGGGTTAGACGGCTCTGAAAGACAGGGCTGAAGAAAAATTGCATCCTTCGCCAGGAGATGAGTTCCGCCTGCATCACGTCAAAAAACAAACCGGAATGGAGGGCTGAGAGGGCCACTTAGTCTCCACAGACCCACAACATCAACAAAACCCACCACTGAGTCAACATCACTCACCCATTAGGTCTGCCTGTGCCTGTCTATGGTACAAATAGTACTGTGATGTTCTCGTTCAGATGTTCTGGCACATCACGAGCAGGCGATCTTCCTGTGTTACTCAGAGCCAAATGAGAGGTTTTTAAAATTGCCTCCGTTTCACCGCCAGCTAACTTCACACCTGCAAAATGTGATTCTCGCACTTGAATCAGACACAACTAATAATAACTAAAACAAAGAAAAATTGTTGCATTTGGGTCCTCAGCTGACCACCTTCTGTTTAATCAAAGCACATAAATCCCCACACAATAGGCTGCTAATTATGGCTGCAATTATGTTCATTATCATTTAATCTCCTCATTATTTGCTGTTTACTTTTCAATTAGTCCAAAAAACACTTTTTGGCAAACAAAGAAAAGAAAAGTAAGAAAAAGAGTGAATGAAATCCATTTAAAATTCCCTCGGAACAAGTTGAGGCTTATTTTATTCAACCAAATATATTCGGTGTGCCTCCGTGCATGACAAAGAACACCATGAAATCCTTGTGCTGGAATCTTTATTTTTTATTTTATTTTATTTTTTTTTTTTTGGGGGGGGGGGAGACATTCAGTCTATAATCAATAGAGCTGCAGATTAATTAACCATCTATCAGAGCTCAACTGATTACACCAAGAAAACCCAGAAGAGAAAGGGAAATGAGCCATTTCTGAACAAAAACATGCTGCCAGATCCTCTGAAGATAAACATCTGATTAAATGGAAAAGAGACTGCTGTGTAAGTGAAGGCAGGAAAACCACCCTGTAATGCTATAATATAACTTGGATGCCAGCATGCACGAATCACAAATTAACTAGTGCCTGATAACAGATAACAATGCTCTGCGCATTTCTAAAGTCATATTTATAAGACTCTGTTAGTACAGTGAATTATGACGAATGTGTGGAGATGAAACCCAAACCGAACGAAGACTGCAGGCCTCTGCAAAAATGAGATAGACAGCTGTATTGCAATATTCTCACAAGGTCTGGGCAGCAAACAGACCACCAATTAGAGCACGAACAATGCTTATGTTGATGCCACACATATTTTCCGCTTGGAGTTACAACACAATAACACTGCACTGTGGACGTGCTCCGCCCCAGACAACAAGACAACCCCCACCCCCCTGTCATCACTGCACCTTATTCACGTCTGGACTTCATTATGAAGTGTAACGGAAATCATCATTGGCAATTTGAAAGAATTTACGAGACAATGATTCAATCCAAGTCATGCCTCGTGGTCACAAAGAACGGTTAGGGTTATACATGGCTAAGCAAGGCACGTCTTTTCTAAAACCAATACGCACTGTTAGGACAAGAAGCAGATTTTAAACATTTTAGACCACCGTGGTTTTACGTACACACCGCCTGACGTGACTGATGCTAAACTAGATTACATCGTTTTTGCTGTATGGTTTTCCTAAAAATATTTCCTCTTATAGGCATCAGGCCTCACCTTTAAAATAATAATATATATTTTTTAAAAACAACAAAAAGAGAAATGGTCACAGACCTCTTTATTTGGACAATCTGTTATCTAGTCTAGCATCTTTCTTTGTGAGCATCATCAGAATTCACTGACACGCCTGACTGATGCCATGCAAATGCAGCTGAGCATGGTGTCTTTGTTTATGCCTCATCTGCAATTACATTTAGATTCAGCAAGGATGAGACCTGTGCTGCGAACTGGACACTGGCATGGCCCTCTGGCATTCTGCAGTGCACACACGACATATGCAACATTGTCCTCAATTCCATTTTTCTAAGAGTTGGATTTATTTTTCTGGAGCTGTAGATAGCAAACCTCTACCATGATATATAATCCATAAGACTTTTATTTTTGGAAAGGAAGAATATATTTGAATAAATCATTTTTCCTGTCAGTTTTTGCAATTAACAAAAAAAAAAAAAAAAAGGATATCTATCCCAAATAATAAAACTCCTTGAAAAAAACAAACAAAAAAAACTAATTAATTTTTTTTTTGGCTTAAAGTCATTTACACAGAGAGAAATTAAGCAATTTAATCCACACATCCATCACAAAATACACACCTAAGCCTCTCAATGTACACAAACATTAAAAATATAAAAGTAATTACTAAGTCAGGGAAATCAAAGTAGTCAGAAATCTTCAAAGCACTGCTTTGCTGACATTCTTAGGAAATTAAGGAAAACTAAAGATGAAATGATAGTAAAATGAAAAAACAGGCCTTCTCTGTGTACAGGCCACACCTGGATAATATGATAGAATATAAAATAACAACACTGCTGTGATGCTCAGTGGAACTATGCTTCTGCAATGACTCTCTGGTCAAAATAGGAGCCAGTGCAAAGTGAAGAACCAAAAAGAAGAGAAGCCTGTTATCTTTCCTGTTCATAACTCAAAAATGTCTAGACTGGCACTTTTAAGATATATTGATAAAAATCAAGTCAAAGGGCAAGAGTCCATCCTTTTACTCTAAGTGTTTATTTTTGTTTGTTTGCTTTTTTTAAATTAAAATGGTTGAAATGTGGTTTTTAAAAGTCACATTTCAGTTAACATTTCTCACATATTTTTGTGGAAAAACTGACAATTCAATAATGTATGTGTCAGTTAAAATAAACAGCTGATTTTATAGTTTAAACACACACACGTACGCATACGTTAGTGTGTGATAGCTGTGTGTTATCAATAACGAATCCCAGTTACAAGATTTCTACAGAGAATCTGAAGATGATCCCATTTGTCCCACTTGAATGAATCTGATTAAAATAAGTCGATGTAGGACAAACCCAATTCATGACCCAAATTAAAAACTACACCTGTGCTCCGACAGAAGAAGCAGACATAGCCTAAATGTGTAGGGTTTTTTTAAAAATTATTTTTCCAGGGTCTTTCAACCCATGTACAACACAGAAACCCCCCTTCAGACACTAAGCCCTGCTTCGGCTGCTGCTCTTCATCACCGCTGCCCATCTTACCTTTTTGTGTCTGTCTTTGAAAGGTAACGCAGGCCATGGCATCTCCTGCAAAAAGTCTTGCCAGTGTTTCTGATCCGGATCAGACGAGATGAAGACGATTTCCAATTTGTCCTTATGTTCAGACGTCTTTTTGAACCTGCTGTAAAACTCGCACAGGCTGCCGTTGAACTGCTTGCACGGGGCGTTCAGGCTGCATCCGAAGAAGAGCCCGACCAGGGACAGCTTCGCGCCCAGAGACTGCACGTCCACCTCGGCTTTCTCGCTGTTGACGAGCCGCTCCCCGAGTAGACTCACCAGAAACTCCGACATCGCAGCGTACAGTCCTCGAACACACAACGTTACCCTCAGCCGAAACCGCTGTACATGTAACCGCTATGTTCAAGCGACACCCAGCACTTCCTCCACCTCCAATTTGAGGTTTTAGGTGAGCTCCCAGCCCCGGCGAGGCGTTGCGGTCTCTGTGTTCACCGCTGCTCGTCCTCCGGTGCGAGCGCTGTGCAGGAATGCGCTCCGCTTAAATCGCCCTGACTGCAACAGCGGTTGCGCTCTTTTAAGAGAAAAGCACACAATTTTGTCACAATATTTATCATTCTGTTTGTAAGGAATCCACTTTAATCAATTTATGGATTTCAAATGCAATAAAAGCTGCACTTGCAGCTGAATTGTTTTAATTTCCGAGTTTATGGGTTTCTTTTTTAATTTTGTTAATTTTGTTTTCAGAATAATAACAGCGGTTTTCCGGGCTTGACCTCCAGAATCGCATTAGTCTTGTGTTTGCAAACATCATTAAATTTGAGTCGATTAATTTTCTTTAGACAACTGTAAATAAAATTCTACTCATTTCTATTTAGACTGGGAGTGAGACTAAACTCAACTCCTGTGGATGTGCTGCCACCTAGTCCTCACAAAAGAAAACAAGGGTCAGTCACATCACACAGAAAGGTTCCTATCTGATCCCCTCGCAGTCAGCTGATTCGTAATTACAACAGCTTTAAAATAAGTAATTCCAAATTTTACCATTTACGTTTGCTACAGCGAGTGATCAGAAAACACGGAAAACAAAAAAAAAGTAGCAATGTTTTCTTCTGTTGCTGACATCAAGTTTGTGTTGAAATATTTAAACGAATAACTACTAACTGATCATTCTGAAACAAAAAAGAGCTTTTGGCTTTAGATCGTGACAAATGGAGTGGGTTTAAATTGAATTTGGTTCCAGTTTCTTAATAGATTAAACATGCTTTTCAGCCTGGAAAGATCTGATGTTGGTAGCTAATGTAACTATTATGTTATGGGTGTTCCAGAGTGACAAAAAATAAAATAAAATAAATAAAGGAAAACTAAAAAGATCCAAATTTTAAATCACCCTTGCACTTTGACGAGCTCTATCTCAGACTGTTTTTTGGAGTATGACATATGAACATTCATTATCTTGCAAAAGTTATTGTATGACAAAAATTTACTGATTCTGAGGGTGTGACACTCACTAATTTTCCATAGAATGACTCATGAAAAGTTCTGGCACAGCTTCAGCTATTTCGAAGTTGCATAGAAGATGAAAAACAACTGAAACACATCGTGTATGTGAACTTTACCATGTATATCCATCACCCACAACAGCACAACAAAAACATGGTCAGACATATGTGACAGATCAAAAGAGGAACCCAAAGAATAAGTGTCACTCCATTTAAAGCCACAGCAACAACAAAGTTAAAGAAATCAATAGTCACAATAATAATAAAATAAAAATATTAAGACAGATTCACCACAAACTAGTGTCCACCAGTTCATCACAGAATCCGAGTACTAAGATGGTAGCAAGTAAAGCGTGCATCTCATAGGCATTACCTAAACAAGTCAGTATTGTTTTAGGGGCAAACTTAAACAAATTCTGGTTTCTATCAGAATCAAAGTGGGAGATATTTCACTTTTAAATTATATTTGGGGGGGGGGGGGGGGGGGGGGGAGTGCTGAAATGTTGAACTTTTGTTGAGTGATGAAAGCAGTGCAGTATTCCTCAGTCCTCGGTGAACATCATCTTCACCAGGTCTGCTTTGAAACATTCCTCCTCCACCAACTTCTGAGGCTGAAACAAAGATTACACAGAAACGACGCTTAACATTACAGAAATATCCAATATTAGCTGCCTTATTAAACAAATAACTAACTAAATAAATACATAAACAAATAAAGGTAAATGCATTCTTACTGTGCCATATCGCAGCAGTGTGGGAACTCCAGTCAACTTCAGTGTCTCCTTGAAATCGTTCTTTGGATCCTTCCAACTGGAGTGAGAAAGACATTATTAGGAAGCTTTTAAAAGTTAACAGTACAACATTTAATAACATAACAAGACTTTGGACTATGCATTGAAACACATTTTTACATTCATGTGAACAAATGGCTCTTGGGAGGCAAAAAAAAAATTATCACAGCAAAAACGGATATTGCATATTTGCACAGCATACTGTTTAAACAGAAACAGTAAACAGTTATCAATAACAACTCTGTCTTTCTCACACTGCAGATAAACTTTGTGCTTCCTTACTGCTTCCAGAAAAATTAAAAGGTTAAGTTAAACTTAATTAACTACTGAAGTGTTTCCATTCCTGGTTCTTCCAGACCGCATGTGAAAGTGTCTTTGAGCAAGATAATAAACCCCCAAAACAGCACTCAGTATATCATTAATGTGCATTAGTGTTTATAAAAGTGGTTTGAGTTGGTTAGAGCGGTCAATAAGACTACAAAAGTGATTTATGTATGCAATACACAATGATAACACTCCATTCACATTAGGGAATAAAACATAAGCAGAAGTAGTATGGTTAGTTAAAGCAAACAAACAAAGAAAATAGCAAAAGTAGCAAAGAGTTAAAGTCTCCTAGTATAAAACACATGTAAAGGTTCAGAATGTGCCTCAGCCCACTCTGAAGGTACACAGTACTAGAAACCAGTCTTCTCTAGTTTAGAAATTGGGTGGGGAACTTTAAAAGCCAGTCTCTCCTGTAAACTGGGCTCGTGATAATGAGAGCTCATCGGAAGATGTTAAATATCACAGCACTTTATACCAAAGAAGAAATGTTTAACTGGCTCTGTGGTCAGCTGAAGAAAATGAAAATATAAATTCTGATCAGAACAATGATCGGTTTCAATTTCAATTAAATTACATCATGTTTCATGTATCTTTTAATTCTATATAACTTTACAACGGAGATTCAGTCAGTTACTATCAAGCTTTTGTGCCACAGTAAAATCCTTTTATTGACAGGCTACCTGCGATTCTCAACAAGTAAACATGAAATAAAGCTTAGTCTGTTAACTGCACCATGATGTGCTATAGTGGTGACAGCGCGTGACATTTGTGTGACTAAAGAGTTAGAAATAATAACAGCTTCTCACAACATGCTGGAAAAAGGAAGCATAAAATACTGACTAGGCTCTTTCTCCAACTTGGCAGTAGATGAAAACAGAGCCCTCCGGAAGGTGACTCAGCTGTCCTCTTACAACTGGCTCGGCTGGAAAGGTAGAAGTCACAGGATGAAGCACAAAATGCTCTTTATGCAATTTTGATAAAGAAATGCTAAGAAAGAACTCGACTTGTTATTTTTCAATAGTTCTAATCTCAACAGCAATAAGCAATGTCGTTACTTTCCTGTTCATTTTAGACAAATTTTCCATCCATAACAATCACATTTGTGAAAAAATTTAATTGTTATATAACATTTAAATAACACTGTCACATTCAAAAAAGACAGAATATATCCAAACTCTTCATTTCACCTGGTTAATTAAAACTTTTGTGTAGAAATGATTTACTAAACCACATACATACATACATACATTCTGTAATTTCAATGCACATACACTGGTCACTTTATTAGGTAGATCTTGCTAGCACAGGGCTGGACCCTCTTTTTGCCTACAGAGCTTCACTATTTTTGTGGCATAGATTCAACAAGGTGCTGAAAACATCCCTCTGAGATTTTGGTCCATATTGACTGCATAACAAAGTTGCTCCAGACTTGCAGGTTGCACATCCATGATGCAAATTTCTCATTTAATCACATTTTATGGTGCTCTGTTGAATTGACATCTGGCGATTGGGGAAGGTGACTTGAGTACAGTGAACTCAGCGTCAAATGCAAGAAACCAGTTCGAGATGATTTAAACTTTGTAACATGGTGTATTGTCCTGCAGGAGGCAGCAACCAGAAGGTGGGTACACTGTGGTCATAAAGGGATGGATGTGCTTACTGATTAAATGATACTCAGCTGGTACTACGGGACCCAAAGTGTACCAAGAAAATATCCTCCACAGCATTACACCACCATCTGCCCGAACCTTTGATACACGACAGGATGGATCCTTGCTTTCATTTTTTATGTCAAATTCTGACCCTAAGATCTGAATGCCACAGAGGAAATTGAGACTCTGACCAGGACACATTTTTCAATCTTCTGTTGCCTGATTTTGGTGAGCCTGCGTGAATTATAGACTCCCTTTCCTGTTCATAGTCTGGTCATCTGCTGCTGTAGCCCATCCCCTTCCAGCTTTGATGTGTTGTGAATTTAGAAATACTCTTCTCCATTCTATAACTGTAGCAAGTGGTTCATTGAGTTACTGCTGTCTTCCTATCAGCTCGAAGCAGTTTGGCCATTCTAAATCATTTTCACCCAGAAATCAGCCCTAATCCTCTGTAAACCTTAAAGTTGGCTGTGCAGCAAAATCCCCAAAGTTCAGCAGTTTCTGAAACACTCAGACCAGCACGTCAGGCAACAGCAAAAACCGTGCAGTATTTCAGTATTTAAATCACCTTGTGTACAAAACAGAGGCAGGTGAGTGTAAAATCCTTAAGTAAACCTAATTTCTTATATGTAAACCTAAACTGCGTTAAATACATAACGACAGATTAATGTCTATGCTTTTACTATATAATATGCCATTAAAAGAGTGCACTATCACTAACACTGTAGCCAAAGCTAAGTCAAGCAGCATTTAAATATCAAAGTCTTTAAGACCAAAAAAGTCACGACAAAACAGTGAGAATAGCAGCTGTGGCTGTAAGTTGCGTAATATATCCAAGTATAAGATTTCTGAGGTTACCTTTGACACAATCTGGACACCAGCTCTTTCCTTGCTTGTCTTTATCCCCTGAAAAGTAAGCAAAAATATCCTTCCCTTTTCTCTCAGACACAGCCCGACAGAATTCATCATACCCGTGTACATTTACTTCTTCGTAATGGGCCATTATTTTAACCAAAGCTAATGTGACAAAGCACAAATTTAAACTGCTAAATTTAACCCGTGCTGCAAGTGTAATAATCAATGCAGCTTCTCTGAACTTTGGTCCTGGTAGCAATACTCTTAAGTCGACGCCTACTTCCGGTCTGTGGAAAAAGTTCTTAAAGTAACCGCTAAAAGAAATCGCATTGTAATATATTCTTTCTTATTTATACACTTAATTATTCTCCAGTATTTAAATATGATATATCATATGTGATATATTTAGTGAGAATGCCTATTCTATCACACGTCATTATAAAGCGTTTGCGTTGATTTTTGGCTTATTTGACAAGCCGTAGTTAAAAAAAAACTACTTCCGTCTTTAGGGTTGTGTTGTTGTCATGGCGCCGTTTCAAACTGTTGAGAAGCTAAATTTAAAATTTAAGAGATTAACGAGGTCCTGTATTTTAATTATGCTTCAATTAGCCACTCGGTGCGTATAGCTGACTTATAATTCATATACAGAAAGTGGAAGAACTGATTATTAACGACGGCGAAGTGCCTGAATTTAGTTTCTGGATTGGATTAACTTTATGTTAGCAAAATTAGCTCCCATTAGCATAACATTTAGTATTGTTTACTACAGTGACAACTGTTTTTCGCTGTAATGACTGCACAATCCCTGCAAAGTGGTCCCGGGATTTTCTCAGGAAAGCAGAGCGAAGAGAGAGACTGGGTTGCTTTAGGATCAACCAGAAATGTTCACAGCCGCAGCGGTTTAACGGCTGGGATCTCCCACACCAAGGTAAACAGCACTGAAAATCTGATAATATTCATCTATCTTTATTATATGCAGTTCATCTTTGCATATATACAATTTGAAATGGAAAAGCTAAGACCACATACTAGTGATACATACACAGACCTGGAGCTGGTTGATTGAGATCAGCTGGTCCTAGAGTGCAGCACAATGTCAACAATAAATCTGAATATTACAGTCCTGAAAGTCATAATATTTATCGCTACAAGGAGTAGAGGCAGTGAAGGTAGAGACATTTAAATACCCGGGATCAACCATTCAAAGTAATGAAAAAGAGGTGGAGACGCGAGTGAAGCGTTTGTGATAATACCCTTTCTCTCTTCATTTTTAAGATTTTTGTAAGACTTCAGTTTGAAGCATATCACTATGTTCATATCACAATGTTTGTAAATAGCTTGGTGTCAAAGTAACGCGCCTCAGTGAAGTTTACCAGAGATTCATGTACTGTTTTTAGTTGGATTCAATTTCAATTCAATTCAGTTTTATTTATAGGCGCCAAATCACAACAACAGTCGCCTCAAGGCGCTTTATATTGTAGACCCTACAATAATACATACAGAGAAAAACCCCAACCATCATATGACCCCCTATAAGCAAGTGCTTTGGTGAAAGTGGGAAGGAAAAATTCCATTTTAACAGGACGAAACCTCAGGCAGAACCAGGCTCAGGGAGGGGCGGCCATCTGCTGCAACCGGTTGGGGTGAGAGAAGGAAGACCGGACAAAAGACATGCTCTGTAAGAGAGACAGAAATTTAAAAACAAGTGTGATTCAATGCAGGGAGGTCTGTTGACACATGGTGAGTGAGAAAGGTGACTGAAAGGAAATGCTTAATGCATCATGGGAATCCTCCAGCAGCCTGCACCTATTGCAGAGGGAGGATTCAGGGTCACGTTATCCAGCCCTACCTATATGCTTTAGCAAAAAAGAAAGTTTTAAGCCTAATCTTAAAAGTAGAGATAGTGTTTGTCTTCCGAATCCAAACTGTAAGCTGGTTCCATAGAAGAGGGGCCTGAAAACCGAAGGCTCTCCCTCCCATTTTTCTTTTAAATACTTTTAAATACTCTGGGAAAAACAACTAAGCCTGCAGTGCGAGAGCGAAGTGCTCTAATGGGGTGATATACTATAAAATTCATTCATTCATTTCATTTTAGCATCAAGCTAAGGCTTCATTCATTAGGATTTACAGGAAGGTTTACAAGATGGTAGTGAGACCTGGAGATGGTCGCACTAGAATTAGAATAGAATAGAATAGCCTTTATTGTCATTGTACAGAGTACAACGAAATTGGAGTGCCACTCCCTTGGTGCAAGTTTCAATAATAAATATAAATGTAAAATATAAAAAGTACAAAAAAACAATTGTAAGTACTCAGACAATAGTATGTACAATATATACAGGATAGCAGCATTAATATAATGACATGAGATGGTCGCACTAGAATTAGGCGCATTTTCTGAATATTTGAATGCCATCTAATACACATATTATACATATAGGCTCAAATCTATACATACACCCCCAAGCCTCTGGCATTATTCTGTCTAAATAATTGTTCACTCTTCTTGATAAAATTGGTAGAGTTAATTTAAATTGGTTAGTTTCCTGGCATGAGCCTACACAGTCCGCAAATATTCATCAGGGTTAAGGTCACAGCTTTTAGTTCAGTTCAGTTCATTTTTATTTCAAACATTTCAAACATGTGCCTTCACAATCATTACAAAATATCATTCCATTATTTGTTTGTTTTGTTTGTTTGCTTTGGGAAGACCATTCGAAAAGCTTCACGTTAGCCTGTTTTATCATTTGTAAAATCAGGTTTGATGTGTGTTTGAGATCATGGTCCTGTTCAACATCCAGTTGTATCCAAGTTTCAACAATCTAGCTTTCGCACAAAGAGGATGTTATTATTATTCCATCTGCTCATCTGTTGAAAGAAATCATTAAAAGCCCCAAATTACTACGACATTTATATGATATGGTATACTTTATCGTATGAATCTCTTGGTAATTCTGGTTCCATGTTCCCTAATGATTGTATGTATCCTTTTGACCACAACTATATGCAATGACACCATTTCCTAAATACCTGTTATTGATAAATATATCTGATTGTGTCTAATCATAATGACTGATTATACCAGATAAAACTGACTTCTGTCTTGCACACCACAGCTGCTGTTCAATGACGCTGTCCCTGCAAGTACTAGAAACCGTGCCACACATGTCGGCCTGCCTGCCCCCATTGTGATAGAGCGACTGCTGCCTGTATCAGAAGTTAAGGAAAATGTGGATAGCACCAGAAGCTCTTTCAGCTTCACCACACTCTCTGAGGAGAGGCTTCAGGCAGCTGTTAAGCAGGCCAAGCGAGATCTAAGACGAAGGCGCCTTGAATCGCTGACAAAATTATCGGCCAAACCTTCTCAGGAGGCCTCACTCTTTGAAACAAGTGATGTAGAACTCCGTCAGGTAATTTAATTACTTTTTGTCTATAATAACATTCTTGTTTATATAATATGAAATTAATTGTTTGTGCCTGTTTAGCAAATGAAGTTTATTTCCTCTCTTTATAGGAGTTTGCAGCAAGTCCAAGTAAGATGATGTCAAAAGCATCCAGTCCAAAAGAGAAGGTGACTGTAGCTGGAGCCAAACGACACACATCCCAGAAACATCCTATTTCATCCATGCCTCGAATGAGCCGCTCACCCCCAACCAGAGACCCTGGCCTTAGGCAGGTAGAAGGAGACAAAGAGGCACCTTTAAGCCACGAGATCCACAGGCTGCAAAATGAACTGGAACTGTATATTCAGAAAGTGGAAGAGCTGGCTAACAGAGGTAGCCCACAAGACACCTATAACTTGAAATGCATGGAGTGTAATCATAATTTTGGAACCCATTGCAATGATCACACTTTTCCTATGATTTCACTACTAATGCATGATGCTGATAAATAATGCACAATGTTTTTTAAACAACAGGGGAGAAAATACAGGAGTCATTAGAACCTGAAGAGGAAAACAAGTTGGAGATACGCAGACAGAAACAGGCAGCTCGCTCAGCTCGTATTATTTATGTTCTGCAGCAACAGGTACTTAAATTTCTATTGAATGCCATTAAATGTTTGTCACTGGATTTCCTTTTGCTCTGCTCCTCTAGACAATGTTCTCTCACATTATTTAACAGGTAAAAGAGATACAAGAAGATATAGAAAAACTACGAAGCCAGAAAATGTGGGATGCTAAAAAGGTGAGAAGAAAGTCACATTTTGGACTTCATGGCTCTCCCCTCTGCCTCAGCCACTCGCGGCAGATGGCCACCCCTCCTGAGCTCGGTTCAAGGTTTCTTATTGTTAAGAGGGAGTTTTTCCTTCCCACTGTCACCAAGTGCTTACTCGAGGGAGGGGGCGGCATCTGATTGTTCTATCTTTATAATTTTTTAAAATTTGTTTTATTTATTTGTTATTGTAGGGTCTTTACCTTACATTATGAGGGCCCTGAGGCGACTGTTGTAATTTGGCACTATATAAATAAAATTGAATTAAATGAGTAAAATCAGTTGTGTCTGATTTTTTTTTTTTTTTTTTTTTTTTATGAAGGAGTTTTGTTTAAAAAAAAAAAGTTGACATTTCTGTTCTTAATTTATTTGCATTCTCTTTTACTTTCAGTCCATGGCGATAAACAGGCTTGCAGCTGCACATCGTGGGGCACTGAGGGCTTTACAAATTTTTATCCATCAACTCTCTGATCTGTCTCACAGCAAAGTGCCTCCTTATTCCAAAGAACTGGGGCAGCTGATTCGCCAGCTCTCTTTGTGCTCAGCTAAAGTTGAAGTGGACCAGGGCTCAGCTGTGCCTGAGACTGCCCTTGACATCCTGCAGAAACTAGAGGTAAGGATCACGATGTAACCGCTGTATTCACAGAGTGATGTGTGTTTTCCTAGTGTAGACTTGGCTCCTGGACAATGCAAAAACAATCAGCGGAAAGAAGCTCAATGTGGCAAACCAGTGCAGTATTGTATTGGTCCCGACTTTAAACCTACTTTCTTATTTTACTTAATAAAGGCAAATATTCATGCATGAATTCCAACTAACTGCAGTGCAGGTTTAGCAGAGCATTACAAGAACAGATTCTGTATCTGCTACTGTTTCTAGGTCACAGATCGAAGTAGTAATACGATTTTAATATGCCTAAATGATATGATTTTTCCAGATGCATCATATATTTTTATTACATGTTATTTTCTTTGTTACATTGTTTATTTGTGATATTACTGTAAACATAGATGACTTGTGCTGCAGGATTAATCAATATTTAGTGGAATTTGTCTAAAAGTAAAACTTATTTTAGGAAAATATATATTTTTTGAATTGAGTGAATAATCTCAGGCTTTGCTGTCACTTCATTTTTAATAGACTTTGGATTCTGCTCTCAGTAAACAAGAGATGCTCATAAAGATGCAGGCTCAAGCATGCCTTCCGCAAAGGAAATCTCCTCATCGCAGCAAGTCTCCTACGACTGCACCCAGGCGTCCCAAACTGCAAGGAATTGCTCGAGGTCCTTGCAAAGCAAAAAATCCCAGAAGAGGCCTCCATGGTGAGCACTGTTTACTAGCTTTGTGTATTTATTAATGCAGACTTCCTGGGTGTTGTTTAATGATTATCATTTCAACTTAAGACCTACTTGTTGATAGAGGCCTGCTGACGAAGGACAAACCATTTGCTCTCCTATGTATATAAAAGCCCTCCAAGGGCTTCTGTGCGGTTCTCTTGGGGCCTCCCACTGTGCGTAAATTGCTGTACCCAGGCTTAAAATTGATCAGGGAGCCAGGAAGTGATAGGAAAACAAGATTTAAAGTGCAGAACTCTGGCATTTGGTCCCCTGCTGTTTAGTATATGAGCAGTTAAGTCCTGCTGGGTATTATTGGGCTGAGAGGCAGTGATGATATAAACACCTAGAGTGAGCCTCATCTGCAATCTAGATCTCCCTAGAAACCTGAACCTAAACCACACATCCACCTGGCTGTCAAGAGTGCAGGCAAATTCTGTAATCGGTGGTGTTGTCTGCTCCCATCAGGGTTCAACTTAATTGAATTGTACTGAAAGGGATAAAGAATCTTGTTTGGTTTTGACTTTTATTTAGTTTGAACTTAAGATCAAAACAAATAAATTGTTTAACTTTTTATTTTTGTCAGCAGATAAGAGAATGGCCTCCCAGAAACCCAAAACTACTCAACAGCCCCTCAATCGAAGAGAGGTGCTGCGGTCTGGCCTGGAGAGCCTCGTCCAGCAGAGGGAGCTGCAGAGACGATCCCATACCAATACTAACAGCAGAAAAGAGCTGCCCTCTCAGAGAAAAACGGCTGAAACAATAAAGGTGCTGGGCTTGTACTGAACTCAGTATTTCACAAGACACAGAGAACGCTTAATAACATGTTATTAGCAACATGATTTGTTGTTTGATATCATACCCTGTGAAAACATATATATATATATATATATATATATATATATATATATATATATATATATATATATATATATATATAATTTTTTTTTTTTTTTTTTTTTTTTTTTTAAACCAATGATCAGACGTAACCAATGTGAGGTTAATGTAAACTAATAATTAAATATTTATTTTCTATTTTTATTATAGCATAATCAGATGCAAGATACAGGCTTCCAGCAGCCTACAGTCTCCTCTCGGCTCAGAGTGAGCCAGCTCCCTCAAAAAGAGCACTCTGTGCCCTGGATACCTACATCTCCTCACTCTCCTCCTCCACAACGGTGAGTCTGTTATCTCTCTGTGCAGTCCTCGGCTCACTCGATGATTAATGTCATTATGTAAGTACTGCTTTAATGTCCGAAACGCTGATCTCCAGGTAACAGTTTACATTTAGTATGAAATAATATGTGTGGACAACCCCCCCCCCCCAAAAAAAAAGACCATTTTACACAATTATCTCTTTATGAATTTCAATCAAATTGTGGATGCAGGTAGGCATAATCAGATTATCTGATGGACTAAGAGGTTGTATACATTATAGGATTGTAGATTGTATTCAATGTTACTGGTAAAGTGCAGCACATGCCATATGCACCAAATTTTTCATTTTTCATTGATGACAGTTGCTTATAAGGAAAATCCGAAAAAAAAAAAAGTAATTTGGTAAATATAGTATAAGAGATGTAAGTGTCAAAATAAAAATTGCTCTTTCGCTTTCCATTGAGTTGTGTAATATAGCATCTTTCTGTTTACATTTTTTAACCCATTCATCATTCTCTGCTATCAGCAGATCCCCACAAAGGGGAAGACCAGAGCCTCGTTGTCTCTTTTCTCCAGTGAAATCCTCACCAGACCCTCCAAAGCAGAGGCCTGGAGGTAGTTTGGCAACTGAGCCAGGCCTAAGCTCACAAAGGAAGAAAGAAGCTCAGAATGAAGCATTAAGGTGAACCTTACCTCCCAAAGTTTTTTTTTTTTTTTTAACCTTATTTTAAATACACGGGTTGGCAGTAATCGGGAACAATAGGGAAATAAAATGTGAAAGTTAATCTCTCTTCCATCAGCTCTCCTCTGTCCTAAGCTCGCTCCCTGCAGATGATCACAGTCTTGTGCCCATTGCAGAAGCTATGTGTAAGCTGGTTGGTTTAGTTTAGAAAAAGGCCTAATTACTCTTGCTTTCATGATAACAGTCTGAGATGTTACATATAAAATCAAAGCTTTGAACCATAAATTACACATCCTTCATGGCTGTTCTTACAGTGATAGTGGAAAAAAGGCAAAAACTTGGCTCCCGTATGAGCAGGACCTGTGACCATAATATTAGATATAAATGTGTTTTGATAAGTCTGTTTTCCTGTTACTGTGGTGCGTTGCAGGCCAGAGGCAGCTGTTGCTAGTGAGGGACCGTCAACTTTTCCTGCAATATTTTCCAACACTGGCTCAGGCTTTCTTCTCTCTAGGGATGCAAATGCACTAGTGATCTGCATGTGCATCTGCACTTTTTGACTCTCTGAAAGGACCTCTGATTGGCCAGAATCTAATATAATTGGCTAGGTTTTCTTAAAACCTGATAATGGAGCCCAACTAATATGCAGAAGTTTAGTTAGGAATTTTTGCCTGATGGCGAAAAATCTGCCTGTCCCAGCTTTTATCGCTTCTACTTATTATAAATATCTTTTTTCAGATTACCTTGTAATCTGTGTCATTTCTGCTTCTCACATTAGATTATCTGTCATAGCAAAATGCCACATGGGTGGAATCTAGGAAAAAGGAACATTAATGAGAACATTCAGAGAGCCATTTCTAACCTTTATGTCAGACCCCACTTGCTGAGAGCCAGAGGCAATACTCTGATTCTAATTCAAAGTTAATTCTTTCCAATAAATTAATCTAGGTGCCAGCTAGATTGAGGCCATTTCTCTTTTTGAGTGATTAATAGTTTGCCTGTTTTATAAGCACCTCATTGATTGAGTGTTCCACATATGTCTCCGTTTAATCAAATCTTAATTACTGCAGTTGTGCTTTCTTATTAATCAGTGGCTATCAGCGTGATTAAAGATGAGGATTATAAATTATTTATGTGCAAAGCTTCTTTGAGCTTACATTTTGCTTCATTTGATGATTGCCTGGGTGATGCAGGAAAGCTTGGCTAGATAAGATGACTGCGCAGAGACTGCAAGAGCTGAACCAGCTGAGTAAAGAAGAGGCTGAACGCATTCAGAGATTAAGGTACAGTACTAATAAAATTATTGTTTTAGCAGATTTGGATCCAAGGTAATGAAGGCTTAAAGTCATGGTGAATATTAATATAGCCAAAAAACTTTTTTATTTCATGTGCCCCCTAATTGCAACCTCTGCAGACACTATGGGATAATAACAAACTCCCTCTGACCGAAATAAAAGGGATTAATTAATGACATAAAAAAGTAAGTACAGTGTGTGTGTATATATAGCGATATATGCACTTGCCCTTTAACCTTTGTAAATACTTGGCATTTATGCTGTTTAAGAAGAAAAACATTTCCCACTCGGTTCATTGTGCTCACAATCAAAGGAGCATTTACTCTGGGAATTACAACATGGGCAACATTATCTACTGACAACAGAACAAAACAATGAGTGGAAAATAATGCAGACTGTGATTGCAGCGCATCCATTCAGCACCAAGGAGAGCATATGTTCCTATAGACCGCTGTGTATTTGTTAATTAGTCACTGGAGAGCCCAACTTTAAAAGGCTGGCAACAAAACGCAATGTGCACAGAGCAAAGTCAACACTTAATTACACTACTGTGAATGTGTGGGTTAACGCTACTGTGTTCTCTGTCACAAAGACGTGTAGGCCTGCTCTTTATTTACTCACCTTGTCAAGAGGGGAATACCACTGCAGGAAACATGTAATGTTAATTAAGAACACATGCAGCCTCTATAGTTTTATGGGTTACGTAACATTAACAAATTTGCACATAGTGTGTTACATGGAAAATTGAATGAAAATTCACCATTATTACAGATCTGTTTTGCCTGTGTGTTATACCCATGGCAGGTTCTTTTTGTTTGTTTGTTTGTTTGTTTGTTTGTTTGTTTCTGTTTTAAAGCTAAAGAAAGCTGCAGAAAAGTGTTAAAGTGTTTAAATTAGATGTATAAAGAGTCACTATATCAGATTTTTTTTTTTCCTCCTGCCACTGTGACAAGTAAAAGCACTAAACTGCTTCACTTGTTTACAGGTGATAAGTTGGACACAATAGACATCAATACAATCAACAGGCTGCATTTTGAATAAAATGCTTATGTCACACTTAGTGATTCTTTTATGCTTCCAGCTGCTCTCAGCTGGTGAAACTCTTAACTGGCATGTCAGCCTTTATGGCTTTTTTTTAAATTGGTTTCAACAGTGAACGTAACCATTCAATATAATGCCAGCAAAGAGTTTGACAGTTTTGACCTTATATGCCTATTATAATTACAGATTAATGTGAATAATTTAAAAAACACTGAGCCTGATGACTATTTCTATTGTGTGTGAATACATTTAGCCATCAATGATAATGATTGATAGTGATGATTAATTAATTCTCTCATGCATTTCCAGTAATGAGAATGTTTTATTCGACTCAAACGGATAGTTATTTTAAAAGCTTGGCAGAAAGTTTTTTGTTTCTTAATCAGAGAAATTCAATCTTTTAATTAATTCTGAACCCAAGGTGGGCTAAAATTCCAAATATATTTTTAACTATACTTTATGTAAATACTTTTTTTTTATTTATTTTTTTTTATTTTGTGTCTTTAAGTTAAAGCAGCTCAGCTTCAGAACTTCTGTGACAGCTTGCAGTGTGGGTGTGTTTTGGTTCACAGGTCTGAAGTTGTCTCGCCAACTCAGTGGGCTGAGAGAGCTGAGCAGAAGGCCAGAGAGAGAATTCAGCCCCTTCTGGATGAAGCCCAGGTAGGAGGACTTATCTGCTGTCCAGCTAGTGCCAGAATTTCTTCCTTTTATAAACCTCCTAAAGACAAGGGTGACAGTTGTTGCATGTGAATGATTAAATAAATCTAAGTTTGTGTGTATGCGTGTGTTTGGCTTCAGATTTGCCTCGTAAAATAAACTGAGATTTTTATTGTGCCTTCAGCAAATTGGTGAGTCCAGGAACAACAGAATGAACTCTCCACTGAGGAGTCGAGTGCCTGAACAGGCCGCAGAGAGGGTGAGCTTCACTACAGGAGATTTGACATTTAAGTTTATCATGGCAATGATTTAAAAACTGTGCAGCTAAACTCACAACACTTGTATTTTTTTTTTTTTGTAATTATTGCCATTTACAGGCAGAAGAAAGTGCTGAGCAGCTGAGTGAAGAGCTGCTGGACGATTTGTTAGAGGACACCGCCCGGGTGGCGTGGACAGTTAGGACAGACAGACAGCTGCAGGGCATGGCCCAGGACATGCTGCAGGCCCCAACCCTGGAGAGTATGCTGCTTCGTATGGAGGAGATACAGGTGAGAGGGACCCACCAGTGAAAGGTCACTATGGAATTTGAAAGGTCACTGGTTACTGGTTTAGTGTTTATAATGAGCTGTTATGACAGCTGTGGTCTGCGTCTGAATACTGATGCATTTTCCAGACTTGATTACACCGTTCAATTTGTTTGACAAGGCTCTTTGTCAGTAGGATGCTGTGTTTATAGAATCTGGTTCTCTGTGTCTCTGACAGCGGGATCAGGAAGAAGTGAGGAGACGGTTTGCTTCTATCACCTATTCAGACCCTCTTTACTTGAAACAACCAGGACCAGCAGGTAAAAAAAAAAAAAAAAGCCAAAAACAGACGATTTCTGCACTTAAACAAAAAATGTTATCTGCAAGTGCAAAACCTAGAAAGTTATTTCACAGACCTTTCCTGTAGGTGGAGACAGTGCTACAACTGAAAAGGCCAGATGTATGCTGTTGTCCTTTTGTCTTTCTATCTGTCTGCTCCTTGCTCCACCCATCCCTCTTAACATTTCTCCCTTCTTTTGCTTTCTCTCTCTTCTTCTCAGGATCCCAGTCCCATGCCCCCAGCTCCAGGCCAGCCTCTCCTCAGCCAATTAGGCTCACAAATCCAGTGCTGAAGCAGACCTCTGCAGCGGATATTGTCCTTGAGAAACCTGTCATGACTGGGTGGGTTTCTCTGTCTTTTCCCCTTTACTGCACAAGTCATTTCTATGTCTCATCTTTAGCTGACGGCTTCCATTCATTGCTGTTTAATTCGTCTTGAAAAGTCAGCAGGGAAATTTTGGAGTGTTCTCAGAATATTAACTGGAGCCCAGTATTATGGTTTGACCTATTTAACTCCCTTTCCAATCATTTGAGCTGAAATTATAGGTCTTAGCCTCAATTATTGGTCATCATAGCTCAGCTCAATGCTCCTGATTGCACAAAATTATGATATACTCCCTTTTTTTAACAAATGCAAATATGTAAATGGTGGATTTTAATTACTTGGAAAGTATCAGGTGACTTTTAATGAAATCTTATGAGACAAATTACATATCAAATTACCTTTAATGACTTGCTTTAGTTGCTGATGCTGTAATGAAGAGAAACAAACGGCATCTTCCACAGGAAGTAATTCAGTGCTGGTTTAATTGCACCTCTAGACTCAATGACAAGGAAGTGGTTAATGTTCTTTTTTTCCCAGCTATACACATTTAGTCTTTTTCCACATGACGTGTGTGCCCTGTAATCACTGTTCCACTGGGAGTCCTTACTCATCCTGCAAAACTCACTTGGTGGCTACTGTACCCAGGGCAGACTCTATTCCTGACTCTGGCAGCAGACTCCACAGGGAGACCCTCCACTGCCCAGGGCTTTAGCTGCAGCTGCTATACTGCTTAAATTAACGAGGAACTTGGAAGGAAAGGGAAAAGAGACTGGAAGGGACTAGAAGTTGTTGACACAGACAAGCCAGCAGGATACTTTTAACAAATTCAAGCTGCAAACATTAGCAAATTAAAGTCTGTCAGTCTTCATCTGCCTCGGGTTCACTTCACTTGATGGAAACTTTGCCTTAAGAGCCACTTTGCTTAACTGTTCTTAATGCATCTATCAAGCAATAACTCTGTTCTCTGGCAAACATAACACAGGTGCTTTTTTAAGAGGTGTCTTTTTTTTTAATTAGCTGTTCATTTTAGAGGCATCAAGCCTTCCAGCTTCTTAACGGGGACAGTCATTTGATAACTGCTAGCTCATTTGTTCTGAAACACCTTGAATCACTGTAGCTCAGAACAGACCCGTCTGCAGCACTTTCATCCTCAGTCTGAATTACAGCTCCTCTAACAAGTGCTGGCAGCCCACTGGACCTTTATGTGTTTTGTTTTGGTTGACACATTAAATCACAGTGGATGTGATTGGTGTTTGTTTTTTTGTTTTTGATTTTTTTTTTGACATGGATCAATAGAAAAACACTTTGATTTGAAAGCAAGTACTAATCTTAGTAAACAAGTTGACTAGAATGCTTATGAATAAAAGAACACACAAGGTGATTGTGTGTATTGAGCCCCTTGAGTTATTATCACAAGATAAATAGTAATTCGGTTGTGCTGTGTATTCAGAAAAAGGGACGATTGTACCATAACAAAACAGTTGGTGATAATTGAATTAAATTTAAATTCACATAGATATCAGTGAATAATTAATCGGCTCAGTATTTCAGCTTTTTGCAAGGCATGTTTTATCTGTATTTACTTGTTTTTTTTGTTTGAAAGCATTTGAAATTTCTTGGTCATGCTTAGAGAAAAATGCAGCTGGTTTCTGTTGGTACACAGATCGATTTAGTCTCTTAGTGAAATCAGTGAGGTTGACAGAGAAATTCAGCAGCACAGAGGGTGGGTAGCTTCGCTGTCTGCTGAGTCACACATGCCATCACAGAATCCTTTTTCTTTCTTTCTTTTTTTTTTTTTTTAACCATAAGATGCTCGTCAACTTATCTAGTCCAATAAAGGCAGTAAGACGAGACTGATGGTGGTCGTGCCATTAGCTCTTGTATGCGTAGTATTTTTAGGCTCTGAGGTTGCTTGTAATGTAGTAATTGTACTCATTTGCATATGAAAAAAGGATTCTATATATTGTCCCCATTCTCTATTCTCTAAATGAAGCATGACCCAGCCTGTTCAGCACTTACTCCATGACTACTGCACTATCTAACTTGCGAAAGAATAAACCTCCCTGCAAGACACTGACAGATTGTTTGTTTGGTTTCTTTCTAAAGTGCAAGAAGGAACTTGTTGTCCACCTACAGTGTCTCTTTTTTCACAGTGCTTTGTCCCCCTTAGAAGTAATAAAGTTGGAAGTAGGGAGTCGTTTGGAGTGAGATGGGGAGAGAAATTGTGTTTATTAGGCACATTGTTTTACAGAGCTGTCTTTGGGGGACACAGAGTTGCTTCGTAAAATGAACTGAGCTGTAAGGGAGATGCTTTGGCTACCTGTGCTGAAGGATAAAGAGGCCCAGGTGTCACATAGTGCAACACATACCAGCGCAGATGAAGGGATGAAAAGCTAATGCGGAAGCAAACCACCAAGGATGCTCTGTAAGTTAAAAAGCCTCGCCTTATGTTGTTGCAGTCTATACGCTAAATTTAACTGTTGTTGCTTTATAACTTTAGGTTATGTCAGATTGTGTGCGCAGCAGCCCTTTTGAGTTCACCTCTCTCACCAAAATGATCAGGTCTTGAGAAATAATGGTAATTCTAAAACTGATGCCAGAGAGCAGCAGGTCATCCCACTGGTTGCTCTCTAAGGAGCATCATTTTCCAGACATTTAGGAAAGTTATTTTGATAAGCAGCTTTTCACAACTGCAGCTCTTTCCTGTTGCTTCCGCAGCCCTCGGATCGAAACCTGTGGTTAAAAATGTGGTTTGTTTTTCGTGCTGATGTGGGATTGTGTTAATCCTCTGTCAGTGTTGACTGTCCTGGTGTTCAGTGTAGCAGAATGGTGAGGTTTAATTTGGGAACGGGAAAATGAGCAAAGAGCTCATCATGTGTGTTGTCTCAGCCCTGAGTTGTTGTTTACAGCCCACATTTTTCAGTCCTGAGAGACACATCAGGCGACATGCTCGTCATTTTGTGCCTCACACACATATTTATACACACCATGGGGGAAAAAAACATGCCACGGAAATAAAGCTGCATAATTTTCTCAGTGTGACTATCAATGGAGGCTTCTTAGGTGCTACTGTTTTATAGCTAAGAGGGACATTGTCACATGGTATCGGTTATCGGTTTCCTGATTTTTGTATTAAGTAAGCTGGTTTTCTGTAAGCACTGAGCCAAGGAAGGTGAGAATTGATCGGGAGTTTTCAAAAGAATACTAACTGAAAGAATAAAATAGTTTTATATTTAGTGAGTGCTGCTACTCTGTTCTTTTCTTTTAATCTATGCTGACTATAGTCGGGGTTACTTAGTAATGACAGGAGAGCCCAGAGGGTTTTAACACTTCCACTGACTCTAACCAGGCGTAACGCTGCCTTTGTCACGCTAAATACTCTTTCCAAAACAGCACGCGCTTCTTACCTTGGGTGTCTTTGTTCAGGTGCCTGTGCGAGCGCTGTCAAACAACCACGGAGACAATCTTTTAACACATCAGCAGAGCAGCAGATAAGATTTATGTATCCATGGTGAGGAGCCCAAACCTCAGTCTCCCCCATCCCCCCTACAGCTCCATCAGCTAGTCAAGCAAATCAATAAAAAGATAAGAAGCTCACTCAGAAAAATTAAAAACCGTGCATTTATTTTATTTATTTATTTCACACTGCTCTCTCCCACCTTTTTCCTCTGTGGCTACAGTTGTCCCCTCCTGTATGTCGTCACTTTGTAACCTGGTGGATTTTTAGTTGTGATGTCTTCTAAGTTCTGCACCCACATTTAAATCAGTCCAGTGCAATATTATAAAAGAGGATTTTCTTTTTGGAATATTGAGGGTTTCTGTTGTTTTTTTTTTTTTTTTCCCCCCAGTATCCTCCACCTGTTTCTTTCCACACTGATCTTCCCCGCTGTCACTGAGGCTTCATTGAGCCTCGCTTGAATCACCCCCTTACTATCTCTCAGCCACTTGTGGTTTTATCTGACTCAGCTTCAGCCCAGCTTGCATCCCTTTTGATATATCACATATGGCACCGTCCTGTGCCAGGTCCCATCTTTGCCAGGCTCTGTGTGGCTTTAGCTTTTGTTGAGAAATGAGAAGACAAACCTGAGGTGATCGCGCTAATGGCTAATGCTGCTTGCTTGTTTGGGTTTGTGTAAATCTGGTGTGCAGGCCAAGTTGCAGGTGCTACAACGTGATGGATAGAGGATGTTTTGTTAGTGTTTCAGCATTTTGGTACTTGTATGCACTAGCCAAACAGAAAGGTACACAGAGTTGTGAAAGCACAGATTAATGAAATGAAGGTTCATCATGGATGTCTCATTCAGTTTCGAGTGAATTTCATACGGCACAATAGAGTAACAAACTATTACTAAGAATTTGTCGTGATATTTAATTTGCAAATCTTTTTCTCAGCACTCATATCACCTTTTCACAGATTGTTATGCAAGACCAATCTTGCTTTGCAGATGGTCTTTTGTGCCAAAGTATCTGAATGGTTTTCATTCACAGAAAACACAGGCTAGTCTATTTTCTTTTCAGAAGCGTGGGAGCCATTGCGACTTTAAAAATAAGCGAGTTTGCAGGGTACAGAATTGTTGTTTTTCCTGTCAAACAGTAAATCGACCCATTTCAGACTGGAAGCATGGTTCGCTGTGCTGGCACTTTGATATTTATGGCCACCCCATGGGTTGCAGCCCCAATAGTCAACACTGAAACAAGTTTAGCTGAGGCCCAGGGAGCACAATAGAGAGGCACTTTGCTTTGGAGCTGCTGCAACACTAAATATAGCACAGTGAGCGCCATTGCAAGAGCCAGGCTGATTTGTCAAAGCAGAGAGGATTATAAAGCCAGACCACGGCGATGCCCAGCTGAGCCCCTGCTCATTCTGAGCAAGGGGCAAGCAAGAGAGCTGCTTGCACTCTGACACCTCTCCTAAATTCATCATCTACACCCTCAGTTTGTGTTCTACTGCAGTTACCTTTTCTCCACATAAACATCTCTTAGAGGTCATCTTCTCATCGTGTTGCTTTCTCAATGGGATTCTCACTCTTTCTATAATATTATGAGCTTTTTACCTGCCCTAAAGTGCCTTTAAAATGATATAAAACTGAATTGAACTGAAAATACAATTTTGAGATATTGAAAAAATATGTTTCTTGGTCTCACCTTCTGAGCATCGTCTTGTTTTTCCACATTCGCAGCTTCATGTGTGAGAACAGCCTGACAGAGGAGGCATCCCAAGATGAGCGGCATCCTGCAAACAACACCATGTTCCCTGGCCCTCTGGAGGGAAGCAAGGCGCCTGTTATCTCAGTGCCAGGCAGCATGCTGAGAGGCATTCGGCAGTACCGGGAAGACTATGAGGCTTACCTGCGCGCTGTGGCTCATGAGGCTGTGGGCAGCTTCGACCCCTGGGCCGTTGCAGACGGGTAGAAAACTGATTGTTTTAATAATGACTTAAGCTAATGAGACGTGCATAAACATGATCAGGGAATTTTGTTTGCACTGGCTGATTGCCACCAGTGTTTGAAGTATGCATTGCAGTTATGATCGGTCTCAGTCATCGTGATAGTCTAAAGTGCTTGAGTTTAAGACAACTGCAGTTGTATTTTTAGATTTTTAAAGATGTTTCACCTTTCATCCAAGAGGCTTTTTCAGTTATAAAAGCTGATAGGGAGTCTCAGGAATTTACCTCTTAGTGGGGTTGTCCCACTGAAGGTGAGAGTCACTGACCCACCTTGTCATTATGTGAGTGATTAGAGTCACGTGAGCCAAGGTGTCAATTCGCTGCTCCATCCTAACATCACATGAGTCATTATGGTCACATGGGTCAAGGTGTGAGTGGGGCTTGTATGGTCTGGGGAGGGATCTCAATACAGTGCTATAGATAAAGATTTTTATAAGCTCCCTCAACCGCTCGAGCCTTCTTGTTTTGTGTTTAGCTTAAGCTTAAAGGTAAATATGTAACATGGCAGTATAGGAGAAAAACAGCTTGAAACATTTACATTTAACACCTGTGACATTACATGTGTGCATAGATCTCCACTAGTGCTACCTTTGCTTTGTATATTGGATGGCACAGTGCAGTGGTTAGCCTTGTTTTTTTACAGCAAGAGAGTCCAGAGTTCAAATTCACTGACCATCTGGGTCCTTTCTGTGTGGGTATTCCCTGTGCCTGCTTGGGTTATTTCTAGATACTCCGTTTGCTGCCCAAAGACATGCATGTTAGGTTAATTAGTGATTGATTAATTGGTTGTAAAATACTGCATGCTCACATCTACAGCTATGTTTGTGTTTCTCTCTGTGTTAGCCCTGCAGTAGACTAGCAAACTGTCTAGGGTGTACCCCAGCATTTGTACTGTGACAGCCGGGATAGCCTCCAGCCCTCCCGCGACCCTGAATTGGACATGCTGTTAAGAAAATAGATAGCTGGACATTATGTCTTCTGTTGCACTCATCTCCTTCTGTGTTAGCATGCTAATCTGCTATTGCTGGCCCTTCTGCTATGTCACTTTGTACCATAGGATGTGAGAGTAAGTCAGTCTGTGCTCGGTCCAACATGAGAGACAAAGTAGCAGTGCTGCCCAGTTAGATTTTTCTTTGCCATGGCCTAACATTCTGACCTCTTTACAGTCATTTCCAACACAATCAGTGAATTGAAATTGTGAACGCAGCGATGGCTGATTCATTTGCTATAAGACTGATGGAGAGCAGGAGATCCTGTTGTGCGTGCTTTACTGTGTTTCTGCTTCCTTTGACACAAATTATGAAGTTACCTTCCTTGGCCACCACACAGGCAACAACAAGGATTGCATTATAGATGTTGGTTGATTTCTGTCCTGCACCAGTGTCTGATGATGACAGACATAAACACTGGTTGTGAAGTTACAGCTTCCTCTCTCAGAATAAGTTATCCTTCTAAATGCACATTAAGTATTCATGTATATCTTTATTAAGGGGCATTAGCTCTCAGCAGGACCATTTTCAGTGTTCAGTTTCATCTAGAACGCCCTCAAACAATGACATTTTCCACCTAATATAACTATTTGCTATGAATGAGTCTCTTCAACGCTGCAGCAGTTTCAGAGTGAAATATGAGTTTTTTTAAGTTGTCCTACACATTAATGATATGACATGCTTAGTGTTTGTAACTAGAACCACGCTGAAGCAGATCTGTCCTTTCTGTTATTTATTTTGTCCCTGGATGCGATTGACGGACACTGCACAGCAGGAGGCGCTCACTCAGAGAGGATCATGCAGAGTTTATGGTTTGCATAGTGCGCCTCTGTTGTTCGCCGCCGGTCTTCTCTCCCACTCACAAACTTAGAATACTTGACAGGCCGCTGCTGGTGCAACGCTGGCTTCGTGCCATCATTGTGAACATATTGAACTTATGCGTTTAATATATGAGTTCTAAACTTCTGAAAGCTGTTTGGGATACCAAACAGCTCGATAAACTGTCTTTCTTAAGTTTAGATCTGAAAAACTGTCCAGTCCCACCCATGGCATCTGGCTGACTGTGTCACTGGCTCATTATCAGTTTCACATCAAAAAGCCAAAGTTTTTAAGACATGAATCTGTACTTAGAAAAAACAACAACAAGATATTGCGTGAGAAACCATCCAATTATCTCAGTGTTTTTGGAGACGGAGAAGGCATACGTATAGACTAGTATGACCCCTGCTGCTCTGACACAGCGCAGAAAGCTTTCTGTGTGATGAGATGGTAATGAGCAGCCCTGTGCTGCTGTGGAGCCTTACCACCTGGAGGATCTCATTCATTCTGTCTGCTAACAGACTGATTGCAAGATAGAAAGACGTCAGCACTGCCAAAACAGCTATTTGAATTTCTTTATGCATGTAAATAAAACTTAGTGGTAGGGTCCTAGGATCCTAGTTCACTTTGTATAAATCTGCTTTTTTATTTTGATTTTCATACATTAGCATAAACGGTACACTGTGCAGTCACTGGTGTGTTAAATATAAAGATAACTTGGAGTAATTCAGAAGGGCAAGCACGGTTCCTTGTATATTGATGTTAATGATATTTTATAATGCCTGTTCCCAAACCACAGCGGCACATTCTTCTCTGGATTTCTCTCGCTATATGGTGCTGTGAGCAAAGTGTTCTTGTCATGACCCTTTAGAGGAACAGGGAGTTCAAAAACGCACAATTACTCTGATAGTTTTGTTGCACTGACGTTTCAGTGGATATGTGAAAGTGTTTCCCATTTTCCCTCATCCTCTATGTCCCTGCCTCAGTCTCTGCCTGTGTGTGTGCGTGTGTGTGTGTGTGTGTGCTGACCGAGATAATGATCAAACACTGAAATTTAGCTTGGTGCTGCACACAGTTCACGAGGCTTCAGAGTTATTTTGCTCTGTTTTATGTTTTTAAACTAAGTTTTGCATGTGCACCTCTTAAAAAAACAGATACCACATTTGTTCAGAGAAATCAGCTTTAATTTGACCTTCTGCATTTTTGAAGATAATGACGCAAGACTGATGATTTACATTTACTTTGAAATTATAACCACTGCGCACAAAGGACATGTTTCAAGTGATTTGCATTTGCCATTGTTTTCAGGCCCACTGACCTTTTCTAGCCTAAAATCTTGTGAGAAGACCGAAAATAGCAGGAGCAGCAGCAACATAAATACCATTGTCATATGTGATTTGTTTTGATGCCACAAATGAATTCTACCAAATTGAAGCGTATACATTTTCAAATTTTAGAAGACTTTTTTTTTTTTTTATACAGGTTATATATGATTTAAGGAAAATAACCATGTTTTCTAACATCTGCACCTCTTATCCTCTCACAGCTTGGCTGACGAGTTGCTGTCAGAGGCTCTGGCTGACGTGGCAGCAGAGTTTCAGGATGTCGTGGAGGAGTATGCTGAGGCCGTCTTCACCTCTGAGTTCCTGCAGCCGCTCCGGTCACCACCCGCTTCAGCTGCAGCGTTTTCCGGACAATAGGATGCTGCAGCATGATGGATGCAGCATTATCTTTAAAACCTTTGATATTATGTTTGCTGTGGATGGAAATTTTTACCTTGTCAAACCCTGGAGTACTATTATTTATTATTTTTATATAGAGTATTGTATGTTTTACAATCAGATATTTTATTTTTGAAAGTTTTTATTTATTTGATCTTAGACAAAGGTCTAAAAACACGTTCATAGGTAACTTCTGCAATGACACAATATGATTTTATTTTACTGGGATCACAGATTTTATTATAAAGCTCGGCAGAAGAGATTGTTGAGTTACACAGGGAGCATTAGTCACATTACTTCTTTTGGTCCATCTGTATCTGTGTTTGCATACCTCTGGGAAAGTTAGTTTAGTGTAGATAAGCTTAGAGAGACCATTAGAACATTACAGAGGATTATAAGATTACAGCCGTCCCCTTGCACTTGGTCTAAATCTCCCTGAGGATTACTCACACTTATTATTTTCACATTGGCATATGGAAATAAATTAATTGCATACGGTTTCCACCAAACTGATGTAGAAAGCCAAGGACATGGTGCGCTTAAGGTCTTGTAAATTGATTTCTCATTCATTTTAATGTCCAAATAAAGCGTCTCAGCACAGAAAAAATACTTCCCTCTAAATTTAATGTGTTATCCCTGTAATCTCTGTCCACTCTGAGGGTTGGACCACATGAAAGGAAAGTGATAAGGGTATGGTTAGGGATTCTCTTTTCCTTTTTCAGGCTTTTGAACTTGGTTGAGAACTATTTTAATAATTCTCTTTTCTGTGCTTTTCTTTCTTAATTGTGGTAAAATGTGTAGCACAAATTAAACAGGACAAACTTGACAGGCTGAGAAAATGTCTGAGTCCCTTGAGAGCAACATGAAAGCCAGGCAGATAGAGCAATGGGGGCACATGCAGATGCTGCACTGGCCTGTGGGGACCAGCCTTTGATTGGGGACATACAGTGACTGAATGAATTAGCTCACACGGAATCAGCTGCCCCGTATTTCCTCTCAGGCTGTGTTGTGTGTTTTTGTGTGTGTGTGTTTGTGTGTATGAGGGCGTCAGAATGCATGCAAGCTTTAACAGTCTCATGCACAGTGCACATTTCCCCTTTGTGATCTCTGATAAATACAAACTGGTACGTTCAATGTGAGGGAGGTGTTGCTGTCTTTACATAGGTATAAGGAAGGCAGGTAGCTCTGACATGCGACTGGGAAACATCAAAGACCATAAAATAATGAGTTGATTTATGATTATTTTTAGCTTTTATAGTTCAGGAGACGTTTAAAAGACAAATCAGTGTATATTTGCTTTGTCAGCACTACTTAACATCAGGGAGCAGCTTAGCAAATCTTACAGTAAGACCAAACTGTTTTGATCTTTGAGGCTTTACTGTGATCGACTTGGATGTCCTTGATTTTTCAGCGTTAATGCTGTAACCACCATGCACAAACATATTACTGTGGAAAGACCAGAATTAGAACAGTTTTGCTCATCATTATAATTTCAAATGATCACAGAGATTCGACCTTGCCAACGGTCAGCGCTGACTCATTATCAGAACACTGACTGCAATATATTCACGTTCGCAGGGGCACTTTGGCATGTAGGTGCGTTAAAGTTGCTTTGTGGCAGTCGGGTCTGTTTTGCTCAGTGTTTACAACAGATGGATCCTTGCTTGTTAGTCATGTTTGCTCCTCTCGGGGGATGTTCTGTCGAAGATGAAGTATCTGAGGGATGATTTCTGCTGAGATGCTGGCCATCACTGAGCAGTCTGTCGCGCAGACACCACCATCGTTTGCATTCTCATATTTTCCCCTTTTTTTTCAGACAGTTTTGAGACGCAATTGGCCATCTGAGATCTCATTAAATACATGACTGAAGGGAAGCATCTGTCACGGCTTTGCATTGTTGGGATTAATAATACCTCTCAGATTGAATTGTTTGTTATGTAGTTATTATATGAATCGAGTCCTTGCAGATAGCCAACTATACTCACAATGATGGATCATGAGATAGAAATGATTATCTGTCAAGCTCAATACACGTGCGTACAAGGCAGAGTGAACACGTTGGAGTTATTTAGAAAAACTAGATATTCTTCGTTTATTTTTTATTAATGTAAGATACAGTTGAGTATAGGCCGACATACAGAATAGCTCACTTCAGCAGGAGGAGCAGCATGACCTTTATTTGATACCGTGGTTGATCAAAGGGTGGAAGAAGTAGTAATGCTCTCCACTTGAAGTCGCAATACCACAGCGTAAAAATGTTCCATTATTAAGTAAAAGCCCTTCTTTCAAATGTGCAAAATATATTCAGGAGAAACTACGGATAAACAAAGCGTAGCCTGTAGAACAAATTAAAAGTGAAAGCATTCAATGCATAATGATTTTACAGAAACTGGTGTTTTCAATTTTCATGGTTGATGCATGAATATGTTAGCAGCATGTTGCTGTAGGTGGTTAAAGTGTAATAATACTATAGCAACAACTACATTTGATAAGAATTTAATATCATTTGCAAAGGTTAAATAATAAGCTAGCCTTAAATGTACTTACAGGAAGTAGACGTAAGTCATTTTGCACCCCAGTGTAATTTACTCAGGTTACAATTATAAATATGTTCACTACATTAAAAATCAATTCGTAATACCTATAATAGTTGTGTTTTATATGAATAATGAACAATGAAACTGCGGAGTGTTTTTACTGTTATACCTGAACTCCAGAAGAAGAAAATATGAATTGGATGATTAATTGGAAAGCTTGTTTCCTTGAGATTTCACAGCAAATGAAGCAGACATGATATCGGAAGCGGATTAAAAGTGTTGAATTTATATTTAATAGCTTTTTACTCTCATTACAGTTATGTTGCTTATTTTGACTGCCATTCCTTTTTTTTCTCCAGTGCATACCTCCACTTCTCCAGGATTTCTTTCACTGACTCCCTACAGATCACATTGTCATCTGTGAACCATGGACACTCCTGCATCCTCATCAGTCAACCTGTCCATCAACATTGCATGGAAGAATATAAGTCTCTTATTTAAAACAAAAAAACAACCAAGGAGTAAAAATACTATTCCTAAGCTTGAAATGTATTTTGTTCCTTTCCTATTTTAAGTCATTTTCTTTTTTTCTTTGTATGTTTTAATTATATCTTAATTTATTATTTTCATAACTTTATAGTGGTGTGCCCTGTAGGCCATGTCTCCTTTAAAATATAGATTTTAATGACAAGAGACTTGCTGGTTAAACAACAGTTCAGTTCTCTTCTAAACCTCCAATTCATTCCTATTGGATCACAGTACTTCTCTAAAGCTGCTAATATGATAAAGAGGACAAAAGGGTCACAGCAACAGTGAATTGTAGGGTTAAACAGTAGAATAGTAAGTATATCTGCATGTGTGTGAAACAGCAAGCCACATCATCAAACAGCACATTAGGATAAAAACAGCCAGCTGACAACTTCACCTTGCGTGAGAGTGCTGTGACATACAGCACGGTGTCTTTCCTTCCATAAGGTTGCTGGATTATTTTTTAAAGACAGAAAAGAACAACAAGTCTGCGCCTTGGGTGCTAAATTCAGTTTGCTGACTGCCTGCACTGTAGTTTGTGAGTCTTTTAATGGCTCCCAGAAAGCTTAATGCTGCTGAAACAGTTCTTTCATCCATTTTTCAAAACCCCTGCAGTGTTTATACCAACAAAAACATTTAGTGTGATTGAGTTTCTTTCTGACTTTACTTTGTAAGACTTTAGTCATGTTTACAATGAATTTTCAGTGCCTAGACTGGCTCTGAATTGCCACAGAGATCTGTTTTTTTTTTTATATATATAATTGTATGGTTCAGTAAAATATTTCTTACTGAATACTGACATCAAATAACATCAAAAGCCACTGTTGAGAAGCAAAGTGCTGCTTTGAGTTGTGTCTCCAATGGCATGAAGAGAAGTCTTCTTACAAAAGAAATTCACATAATTCAATTAGCCTTTCTTTTCCTCTTGGATTCAGGCAGTGCTGCCATTTGGTGTAATCAGAGCTATCTGTCTTCCTGTCTTCCTGGCCTTAAGGCTTTTCCCTATTAGTTTTCCTTAGTAGGGATTGCAACTCACTGTTCTACACCAGAAGTGTATTGGTATTGGCTTCCATGATAAATACAAATTGGCTGTGTGTATTCCTAGTAGAGTCTGGTAATGTAGAATGTCTGGCTGTCTTATTCTAGGGTGATGGTTCGGCCATCACCATTTCCCCCATCAATATTCATTTGTGTGGACGTGACTGCCGATTAATGCCACAACCAGACCATCCTTAAGGGACTGTGTAAGCTCATGTGTGGTCACATATGTGGATGCCAGTGTTGAAAACAGCAGGTGTTACTGTGACCACTTGACACACTGCTGCTTAATGTGCACCATAAAGAAACGTGAGGGAAGCTATTCTGCAGCTATTCGGGTCAAGTATCGCAGGACTGGAGGTTGAAATAAGCGTAGAAATGAATTAGAGGAATCCATTAGGTGAAGCATCTGTGAGATTAAGCCAGATCTCACAACTGGATTTAAAGGATTTAAAGCTGCTGAGAGAAACGTGGTTCATGTGCTTCACCCATGTGCTTTGTTTTGATGGTTGGTTGTATTTTGAAGCACTTCTCAAAGCCCAAAAGATTTGCTTCTCTGCCTGAGTGACTGCCCAAGCTGACCGACCAATCTGGCATCTGCTGCTTTGTGATGGATGGTTTAAAGGGGTGCTCGCTCTTCCCCTCCATCCTGTTTCACTGCGCCCCCATGCTCTTCTTCTTTATGCCACATGTTTTCTATATCAAAATTTCTATTTTAATTTATTTATTTTTGCTTATAGCCAAACTCTATACAGCAAAACCAGATTGTATGACACTGCAGAAAGACTTTAATCTACTTTACATTTAATATTCTGTGTATTTTTTCTACTCTTTCATTAAAGCTGTGCCTTGTTATTTTTTAAACCGGACTTTTGGGACCCCAGCACACAAATGCAGCAACCTTTCTTACAGTGTATGTGTAATTTCTGCAAAGGCTTCTGGCATGATAGATTAAATAAAACTGATTTAAACTGCCTTGGCTAATTAAATGTGTCGTCCCAGTGACAATATAGCTGGTAAACTGCTTTTTCATTACGGCTCCAGGCATGAGAAAAGCAATGGACCAGCTGCTTTATAGGTCTCCATTTAGGGTCCTCCTTGAGTGTTTTGCACAGACAGAAAACGGACACAGGAAGAGGAAGACGGACGCCCTTCAGCAGCCGCGGACGTGCGCGCACCGCTGGAGGCAGTCAAGCTGCAGACCGGAGCTTTGGCACAACTCTGGCTGCTGTTAGCGGCGGAGAGGAGAGAGGAACGGGAGCTGGGTGGGCATGACATGTGAGCCAAGTCTGCACAGATACACCACATAGCCAAAGTATGTCTGCGGAGGGGCGGGTCGATGCTCCGAGGGTCTTGACTCAGGTGAATGAGAACACAGCTGCAGATTTCTCCTGTTTTTGGCTATTTTGTTTAATTTTCTCATCTCATCGCTGAGAGGAGACCGATGAGGCAGCTGTAGACCTCCCCGTGCCCCACTTCACCCTGATTCAGCCTGGCAAGCGTCAAGGTGCAGCAGCCAGGAGAGAGGGGACAGAGGAAGAGCCGATGTTCAATTAACTATCCGACGAAACGGTGTATAAACGGAGAATAACGTGACAGCATTGCTGAGTGGCCGCAGACTGACAGAAACACAAGGGAGAGGACACTATGTCAAAGGAGACGAGAGTAAAAGGTAAGGAGACACTACATGCCTGGTCTGTGCTAACAGGTTGAAACCTGCGTCTCGTGCTGCTGCTGGATGTTGGCGCGCACAGCCGTGTGCTGCGTGGATGAAGGCTATCCGTAGGAATGCGCTACGGTCAATACAGACCTCTGTGTGAGAAGCGGTCCGGTGGACTGTCCAGCCAAGTCCGTCTTTATATCAGTCAGACGGTTTTGTCTGACTTGCCTGTCTCCGTGTGTCCGTAAAGGTGTCACAGCAGGTCTGCGTCAGATTCTGTGACGCCGCTGCAGGGTCAAATCTGGACAGGTGAGGTGCGAGTGACCTACAGACAGACCCGTGTTACTAAAGGTGAATGGTCACAACATGTATCACATTTTGCATTCGTTACTCTGTCTATAAAGAAACCGTAAATCACAATATAAACATCAAGGACAAAGTGCAAAAGAAAGGAAATAATGCAAAGGAGTTCAGCATTGCTAAAAATAGCTCATGCAGCTCATTTGATTGTTAAATTGGATATGTGGAATGTGAAAGAGTGTTGACAGGACAGTATCAGCAAAAGCCTTTGAAGTCCTGACATTTCTGTGGCATAAAAGGTTTATTGTTCACTGGAAAGATGGGTTTGCTGCTCACACTTGCCACCTGTTTGCGTTTGCGCTCTTTCTGCTAATCTGTTAGAAATGAAGTGCTTAAAAGGGCTGCTATTATTCTCTTTCTATGCACCTGCTGCAGTTTTATAGCTGTAGTGAAAGACCAGGATTTATTTATTTATTTATTTGGTTTTGCTGTGCAAATAAGCCAGACTCCAGTGATATAGTGTCAAACATTAATAAGTGGGTTCACAACCTGGACGCATGATACCATCAGTCCGGGTTGTGATGTTGTGAGTAGTGATACTTTTCTTCTTTCATGCATCTGCTCTGCTGAAAAGCCTGTGAGCGTGTCACCAAATCTCCGGCAGCTTCAGGCTCACAGTGGCCTCTGCGCTCTGACCTTTTACATCAACTGAGAGTGGACGGAAAATTTCCCCGCAGGGATCAATGAAATATCAAATCATTATTACTACAGGTGGTGGCAGAAAGTGTCACAACACAGAGGGGATAATATTTGGCGTGGCTTGGTCTTTAAAGTAGCGATTCCTCTGATTCAAAGTAAAACACCATAAAAGTCACAGGGTGCAGTGACATCCAATGGCGAACATCTCTGAAATAACACAAAGCAGATCCCTATTGTCAGCAAGCTGATTCAGACAAAAATGACCAAACCATTTTAAAATTGTGCACAAAATTCCCACTTCAGTACTTTCCTTACTTTATTTAACTTATTCTGTCTTGTTTTCAGGAAGTGTGCAAAGACACTTTTTATGTGTTTACCATTAGAAAACAGTAGAAATATTTTGGTTTTTCCAGAATGCTCCACAAACAATCAACTGCCACTTCATTACTAATGAACACACACACATTACATCACTATCAACACCATCCTGAACTATTGATACAAGGCAGGATGGATCCATACTGTCATATTGCTTGCCAAATTCTGACCCTATAATCTGAATATCACAGCAGATATTAAACCAGGCAAAGTTTTTCCAGTCTTCTATTGTCTATAGTGTGGTATTCTGCTGCTGTGTCTGCTGCCCATCTGGTTCAGAGAGATGCTCTTCTGCATACCTTTGTTCTAACGAGTGGCTGTTTGAGTTACTCTTACCTTTTTATCAGATGAAAGCAGACTGGCCTTTGTCCTCTGACCTCTGCCATCATTGAGGTATTTTAACCCAGAGAACTGCAGCTTCACTGGATAATTTCAGACCCCACTCTATATACTCTATAAAATCTAGCAACGATAGTGTGAAAAAATCCCAGCACATTATCAGTTTCTAAAATACTCAGACCAGTCTGTCTGGGAATAACAACCATGCCACGTTCAAAGTCATTTAAATCATCTTTCTTCCTTGTTCTGATGTTTGTTTTTGAACTTCAGCAAGTCATCCTGGACAAGTCTACATGCCTAAATGTTGGGGCTTGTGGCTGTGTGATTGGCAGATTGAATATTTGCCTTAACAAGCTGGTGAACTGGCACGCGAAATGAAGTGGCATGCAAGTGTGTATGAAGTGAAGTCTTGTAACTTGTATGACGATTTACAAGACACAAACTTCTGCGTATAGGTAAAGAAATGTTTGTGACTGAAGAGTCATTGGTCCTTTAAAAATCTGATAATCTGCCCTAAATGATGTCACTTGAAATAAAAATATAGCTTTTATATTTGTGACCCTTAAAAACCTTAGCCACACAATTCTGATGTGAGTTCAATGTTACAGAAAAGCCTGAACCTAGAGAGTAATGATGATCTGAACAAAGACTGACAGCACAGTATATTTAGCATGAAGCATGAGCCAGTAATATCCTGACAGAAATCTGAAACTGAACCAACAAAATAAAAATCCAGTTTATTCTGAAACCCAGGCAAAAGGTACGTGGATTACAATTTGTGTGTTTCTCATTCACTCACCAGTGGCAGAAGAGCTGCCATGCAAGGTGTTCACCTGCCACTGGAAACAAATTTGGGTTCACTATCTCGCCCAAGGATACTTCAACACACGGAAGGGCTGGGGATCAAACCATCAAGGCTGCAGCACAGCCTGCCCCTGAGAGTGAGGTGCAGCCTCTATGGGAAGGAGTTTGTTTTTCACAGAAATCAAGAGAGTAGTCTTATTTTTAGTAAACAGTCTCAGAAGACAAATTAGCTTCTCTGGATGCACGGAAAGCCATTTTTTTTCTCACCAGCTGTAGCTGGATGTCTTCTCCAGTTAATCTTAATTATATTTCTTTGAGTCTCGCTGTAAAACTCACTAGCTAATGGAAACTACACTGTGCTGCGTTATATTACTTCAGCCTTCTTTATAAAATCATGCAAACCCTGCGATGCTCTGGCAGGCTGGTGGCAGATTAATGGCGATGCGCAGTTTATGTGGGGTTATTGTTAGTACAGCCATATATCAAGCATGCTGTGTATCTGTTTTTATTAAATATCACTTGACCTCAGTTCCCAGTATAACTTGTGAAGTAGAACAGGTCCTATCAAAACATTGCTCTTCAAAGCCCCAGCAACATGGACAATGCAGATGTTTTAATTTCATATCTTTCACGTATGTATGCTGATCTTAACTTTGTCATTTTCAATTATAGGAGCCCTGCAGGGGATGAACTTCTCATTTAAAATCATCTCTTGACACACTTGGGAGAAAAATCTTCATTATAATCGAGTGTAGGGTCTATGAAATGTAAGGCAAAGATAATATGGATATGCTCTGTATTCCATCATTAAAGTGTAACAGCAAGTGTGTGTGATCTAAGCTTTCGGTTTGTACTCCCCTTTTCGGCTTTTGCAGAAATATGGCCTCGTGCCCAGATTCACTGACTGTCTAGCAAAACAGATGAGAGCCTCAGTTTTAATCATCCAAACACTGAAAGATAATTAGAGCAGAGTAATAAGGATTTAGGAATTATAAGAGCTGTGTGGAGTAAAGCTTTGGTCCTTAAAATAAAGCAGGTGTGACTCAGAGTGTAAGAAATATTAATGGATTTTTCATTGTGTAGCCATGCTAGCAGAAGGATAGCTAGTGCGACTGTTGGTTAACATTAACAAAGTGTGTGCCATGCAAGTTAACATGTAGAACTGTTTAATACTTAAATGTTGTTCAAACAGGAGCTTTACTGATCTAACAAAATTATTCATAAAGACTGGGGTGATGGTCTTTAACATTGCTTTGCTAAATTTGTCTTGATGGTGTGCATGTGTTTAGCTGCTAGCTGGTTCATGTGTTCAGCTGCTAGCTGAGGGGAGGGGCTGAATCAATGCCTGCCTGTGATTCAGATTCAGGGGTGGTGTGAAGCTGTGTGTCAACTGGAGGAAGCAAAGACTGCACTGTTAGTATCAATACTGTTGCAAATGAGTATCTAATCCAATTTTACTGGTAGCATCTTAACATGCTTCTTATGTTTTTCTTGTTTGTAGCTTGTAGTTGCATTACTGCTACCTTGTGGCAAAAAACCCCAAAACAAACAAACAAGAAATATCATAAACTTTTGATGTCTTTGTAACTTAATGACAATTTAAATGTTAAAAAAAACAAAGTCATCATTTTAGCACAAGGTTTTGTATGACCCTTTGTAGGGCTGCTCGATTATGGCAAAAATGATAATCACGATTATTTTCACTGAAATTGAGATCTCGATTATTTGACGATATTTATTTAACAATAACAATGTATTGAACAATGACTTTAAAAAATAATATAAAATAGTGTGCAAATACTGATAACAGTGCAAATGTTTGCAATATAAGAAATAAATGAAAAATGTAAACATCTATGTTTAGTGAACTTTGCAGTGTTGTTCTGTGGTGCAGCTACGTACAAACTGTGTCTACTTGATCCACGTCTGACTCCGCGAACCCATAATGTTTCCACACCACTGAAGTTTTTTTTTTTTTACCTCTCTTTTCAACCAACGGCAGTCACTCTCCTCTCCAAATAACTTCTGCTTAGCTTTCCGAGCTTCCCCCGGGTCCTCTTAATTGTTGTGACGCGTGTTCGAAATGCAGAGAGGTGCGCTCGATTTGCCCCACGGAGCAGCGCGAGAGTAAAGCACGAGGGAGGTGCTAATAATCAGCTCAGTCATTTTTAATGATCGTTGAAAGCCCAGATCGTAATCGAGATTAAAATTCGATTAATTGAGCAGCCCTAACCCTTTGTGGTTTTTATATGATCATAATAGTGCTACCCTGAAATACAAATGTGTAATGTTTATTTCTTCAAGCAGCTCAACATTACATTTGATAGTTTATTATCTTTTAATGAGACCAGTAATTCAACCAGCTGCCACGGGAATTCACACTTCAGTTTTACACTTGATTGTGCATCCCTGTTTCTGCTTCCACTATAAGCTGAACCTTGGAGCCAGACAGGTACTGTGGTGCCATACCTCTATTAAGAATTTTTTTCGAATCACCGTCGGTCATCTTCGTCACCTCCTCCCTCCCCACAGAGTACAGGCTTACAGATTCCACTGTTTGTCCTCTGTTTGACTTCACTCACTATTCCAAAGCTCAGTGTAAGATTGCACCTTTGAGTTTTTGTATTTCTCAGAGCTGATGAATCTAGATCAGCCAGAAAGCCTTTTCTTTCAGTTGCTGTCCAAATAAAATAAATGGGTAGGCTACCTGGTGTTTTGCTGAGATTTACCGTCAAGCTAAAAATAGAACTGGATGATGCTGGTGAACAGTCTCTCCCCTTTCTTTCTTTCTTTCTTTCTGCTCCTACTTTTCACTCTCTGCAAAAGGGAATAGGGGGGATGGCAGTATTTTTATGTTAAAATAATTTGTTTTGTGATGTTTCTTCACGGAGAATAGACTGGTGGCACATTTTCTGAAAAAAATTGATTCTGCACTGTCAGTGATTCCCCAAACCCAATTCTTATCACTCACTTTAAGACACGATGAATACTTTATATACTGCATTATACTGCCAGCACCAGCTGTGTATAGTGTTGTCAAACTGGTAAAACGGTCCCCAGACAGCTTGTTTATCAAACAGCAACACAATGTTCTCTGAATTCTACAGAGGCGTGCGCTAATGCATTCAGCCTGTGACCTCTGTTATTTTATTTGATCATACAAAACAGTGTTAATTTGAATTTAATAGCTGTTTGTCATGGGGAGGCACAGTGGGCTTGTGTCCGGGAGCAGCGATTCACAACGCACAGAGCAGCTAGGCTGCTGCTGCTGTTTGAGGTCACAGAAGAGGCAGTGGCAGGGGACCAGCTCAACTGGAGCACGGCAATAGTTCACTTGTCATCTGTCACAGCCAAAAGTCTTGATGTGGTGTGGAAGGCACAACCTGTGTTTTCTATTTTTTGCTTTGCTGAATCATATTCACAGACTCCAGAAAAGGTTTTTTTAAAGGCACAATTACTCAGCATTATAATGCTGAGCTATTAGCAGAAGCACTTAGTTTAACATCTATCCCGTGTCCTGCCAGTAGGGAACAAAATGTTGCGAGGAAGATGACACCATTCTGGGTTTCTGGTAATTTCCATTGCTCAGGGCTTTAAACACACGGGCCTGAGTTAAATCGCCATTCACGTTGATGAATTGTTTGGCAGCTTTTAAAAGCTGCACTTGATAGTAGAGATGCAGCAATTGCAGTTTTCTTGACTGATTCTGATTTCAGATTTCTTTTCTATTTTTTTTTTTTATTTTATTTTATTTTTTTTTTCTAAATGACATCAGAAACAGCAGTATGCGACATTACGTGATGGCAGAGCTTCAGTTCATCCTTTGTCATTTTTTTTTTTTTTTTTTTTTAATAAATAGGACAGGGGGAATGAATGAGAGAAAGAGGGGGAGAGAAAGAAAGAAAACCAAAGGGGAGAAGAGACGGTGAGAAGGGGGGGGAAGAGAGAGAAAAAAAAAAGAACTCCTGGGTCACCTGTATGGAGAAAAAAAACACACAAACAACAAAAACAAACAAACAGAGGAGACAGCAAACAACAAAGAGCAACATAATAATAGAGAAAACAAAGCACCATCACAATAAACTAGCTAGTCATAGATATCAATATTTACTAAATAATAAACGATATTGTGCAGCACGCAAGATAGACAGCGCACAGTGTGCTTTGAGGCAGCAGCCAAGAAAGCTTTAGTCCGCGTCTTTTCTAAATGTCAGTTGGCAAAGTCAAAACATTCATTGGTTCCTGCATCTCAAAAAGATTTCTCCATTTTTTTTTTTGTTTGTTTTGTTTTTTTTTTGTCACAAACTGAATATTTTTGTGATTTCAAGGCGCAATTGTGACACAGTTTTAGTTTACTTTAGTTTAGCCTTCAGTAAATAAACGTACTGATAAAGCTGCTGCACAGCATCTATCCGATACCAAAAATGTTGGCTTATAAAAACCTTAGCTGCTAAAAAATTTTAGCAGCTAATGAGCTAAACAATATCCGGTGGGAGGTAGAACAGTGTATTTACTAATTGGAAGGTTGGTGGTTCGATCCCCTCCAGTCTACATGCCAAAAGACCCTCCTTGTGCATTCATTGGAGTGCGTCTGCACGTGTGCGAGAATGTAGATAGAAAGCACTTAGATGAAGAAAAAAGTGTTTGGGTGAATGAGAAATGTTTAAAACATGCTGAGTGAGCAGGTAGAGTAGAAAAGTGCTTACCATCATTGTCTCAGGAGATGGTGGTGATCAAAAACTCAGTAAATATGGGTTTACATAAAAATAATGTAACCATAAACAGGCATTTCTTTGCTAACAGGTTTGTCGCATCAACTTAAAAGGTTGAAAAACTATATTACTTTTGGTTTTACATCTTGTTTCTGCTTCTGCACGTGAGCCAAATTATAAAATATTTTAAACACAACCTAGACAGAACATAATTTATCTTTCGGTCATTTCATTTAATGGTTTGTGTTCTTTGAATTCTGTGTAGAATTTTATTATTGCTTAGTGGTAGTGCAGTGACTGCTTTGCTGTCAGGTACTAAAATTCTGATTTATGCCACATCTCTATTTATAACCAATCCAGTATTAGATTATATTACCATAAACTGTAGACTTCACAATGTAAACCAGCAAGAAGTCTTCTTCAAGCAAGACAAACAGTACAGCAATATGTGGCCATCACTGCACAGACAGACAGGGATGCAGAACACGGTCAGCAATGATAATCATTATCTAATCGTAGTGTAGCAGTCCATTAACAGTCAATTGGAAGTGCTGATCTGTGCAGCTAAAGTTTAGGTAATGGCATACACGAAGGTGATCTGTGTCTCTCGTTGACTGTACTGATTGATTTAAGCTTTGCATGCAGGCTTAATTGCATTACAAAAACTACGACTAATAGTTATTTGCATTGCAGGGCTGGGTATATTGTTGTTTATTGTTTACCATGAGACGATTGCTGAGGCACGACATAAAAAGACTGAGCCGACAAAGAATCTGCTCAGTGCTACATCTAGTCAGCTTCATCTTTACTGGGACATGTTTCGTGTTGTAATATCAGCAGTTTCCTCCTTCTTGTTCATTCACAAAAGAAAAGCTAAATTGGTTTTCCCTTTGACAATGCAGATATCACACTCTGATGCTGTGGCTTGTCCAATAATCACTCAGAAGTGGTTTGCACCACCAGAGAGCTCTTCTGCTCTTCCTGCCTGCCACTGCAGCCCATTGCTCTTTTAGGGGCTGTTAGTTGTTTAGACTTCCTTGAGTATTAAATTCTGGTAATTATAAAATGAGCAGATTGGCACAAGTGTAGCTTACAGGCCAACTGGGCTTAAGAGGGCAGTGAGAGATAAAGCTCTGACTGGAAGAAATTTCTTTAGGTAGCAGCTGATCAAAAGCAGATGAGGTCTCTGATGGCGAGTGATCCTCGGTATGGGGCCATCTTCAATGCTGAGGGCTTGCTCCTTATTTTCAAAACCCACGGCACTTTTAACCTTCTGCAGGCTCACACTGAAGCAATTTTCACATTCAAAACTGCAATACTTTTATCTTGCCTACACAAATGATCGTTATTACATGTCTAGTTCAATAAGACGTGGCAGTAAGAATGATTTCTTAACAGTGGACTGCTTTACTGGCAGATTTTTGTTCTGTTGAAAGATGAATATAAAGGTTGTGGTTAGATAAAAAAACCATCCATCCATCCATCCATCCATCCATCCATCCATCCATCCATCCATCCATCCATCCATCCATCCATCCATCCATCCATCCATCCATCCATCCATCCATCCATCCTCTGCTTGTCCAAGTCAGGGTTGCATGGTGAGCTGCAGCCTATCCCAGCTGGCAAAAACGATATAACCATGAAAATTTTAGTCAGTTTTGAGATCACAATTATTTAACATGATTAGTTTTCCCGAGCTTAAAACATGAGTCAATTGAAAAACAAAGGCTTTCTTTTTGTCATTTCACCTAGAGTACTAGTAGAGATGCCACAATATCCCTCCAAATTACACACAAAGTTTCCTTTCTTGTCTGAGGTGTAGACGCTATACAAATATAGGCCATTTTAGGTGACAGTAAGGCAGGTCTGTCATACTCAACTCAGCGTATATAGACACTGATAAAGTGTCTATATGTGTTACTGGGTAAGCTTAATTTTTCAGTATCCAAGCTTAATGCTATGAAACCACAATCTTATCTTAAACATAACCAGTAAAAGCAAAACTAAAAAGCATCTCCCAAACAGGACAAACTATGGTCTCCTTGCTTGCAAACTTCTGACTTCCTCCAGTTCCACAGCACAACCTCCTCTTTAAAAATGAACTCTTATCTCTAGGCTTCCAATAAGTCTTGGACGACAGTCAAGGCACAGAAACTGAAGGACACCTTGTGCGTAATTTGAAGACGTCAGCAGCTCTTCTTTCAGAAGAGCAGTGTTTGATTCTCCGGGACGAGAACTCGCCGAGCAGGAAATGAGTTTGGTGTTTTTAGAGATACAGGAAAGTGGTGCACTGGATTTTATAACGCAGGACAAAATGAGAATGTCATGTTTTATGTTAAGCTTTTCTTTTTGTGAATATTGGAAGCCAAACAATTTAGCTCATGGTTAAATTTAACGCAGGAGTTTACACAAGAGTCATTCTCTGCATAGCTGGAGTCAGCTGTGCAGTCGGAGGTGAGATGTTATCTTCTTAGTAAAGTATTTGACAGAGATGTTGAGGCATGTTATGTAATAGGGAAGTCAGGAAGACAAATGAGTTCAATTATAAATCTTTCAGGAGCTGCACCAAAACTATTTCTTATTTCTCTCCTGGAGTTACTATCCTGAATCTCTAATTTCAAAACTTCAAAAGCTGCTGCTATCCAGTAGAAAAGATTGGTCCTGTGTTAATGCTCTGCAGATTAATGTGTGTCTATTAAGTTTCACTTAATGTAGCCTGTGAGCCATGTGGGCCAAAAAGCCGAAATGTGACGCCAATAAATCCAGGCATATCAGCCAAGTGTTATTGCTGTGCAGTCAGGTTGTAAATCTTACAGGATCCATTTGCATATATTTTTAAGTTATTATAATGTATGCAATAGTATCTCATTTTATGCCAAATACATGTATAATTGTGACCTAAACTGAAGAATGTGACATTTACACATCTATAATAATCCTAAGTAACTTTGTCATTTTTAATGACAATAGCACACCTTTATACCACCAAACTCGAGAAACAAATAACAGCTCAGTGTCATGACAAACCCTGAAATTGTTAACTGTTAATAAAATATAAATTAATTCTTTCTGTCACTCACTGACCACTTCATTAGGTACACTTTTTTAGTTACACTGCAATACTAAGCAAAGTGTACCACATCATCACACCACCAGAAACAGCATGAACTTTGATATGAGGCACGATGGATCCGTGCTTTTGTTCATACTGAACAACACTGGTGAGTGTATATTATTTGTGTTCTTGCACACAAAAAATGGAAGAATGATGTTGATCTACAAATTTCCATTAGTGTACTTAAAATAGATGCCTCGTCTATCTGTGCACGTGTACAAAAGGTAATAATAACTTCATTCTCATAAAATTTAAGGTTTATTCTCTTAATTCCTGAAGCAGTCCCTCTCAAGTGGAAGTAAACAACTTTTTGTGGCAAATTTAGTTTATGACCAATGTGATGGTCCTGTCCACTACACGAGACACACTTTCCTTCTTTTATTTCTTGCTGGCTGTTGCTATTAAGAAGGAGATCAGGTGCAGTCTTGACTAATGCACATATGTAACTTCTCTGTGAGGGTAAGCACTTCATAACTACCAGAGAAGATGGATAAAGCTTTCAGTGTAATTAAGTGCCTACTCGTCTGTGAAGGTTCTCAGTCATCCAGGTCATCGTAGTCAAAGGAGCTTGCAAAGAAAAGCACCTGGACTTCTTTAAGTTGCTTGAAGACGTTTCACCTCTCATCCGAGAAGCTTCTTCAGTTCTAAGGTCAAATGGTGGGGAGTCCCAGATTTAAACCTAGTGGGAGTTTCCCCCCACAGAGGGACAAAAGGACCCCCTGATGATCCTCTAATCGCCTGAGCCAAGGTGTGAAACTGGGTGTGGGTCCCAATCAGCCAGGGTTTCGGGTGAGCTCATTGTGAAACCTGGCCCCACCTTATCATGCGAATTCCTGAGGTCAGATTGCCCAGGATGTGAGTGGGCTTTAAGGCGTCTGGGGAGGGAACTCAAAACTGGATTATAGATGACAGAGAGTTGGTGTCGTAAACCCCCGCCTCTGTTCAAAGATGGTCGCTCACAGTGGACATAGATGGCTTCTTTCACTCCTCTTTCAAACCATCTGTCCTCTCTGTCCAAAATGTGAACATTGGCATCCTCGAAAGAGTGTCCTTTATCCTTAAGATGCAGATGAACTTCTGAGTCTTGTCCTGTGGAGGTGGCTCTTCTATGTTGTGCCATGCGCTTGTGAAGTCGCTGTGGATAAAAACATCAAGTTCACCAGGGAAGACACAAAGGATAACTGTTTGCCTTCCCTGGACTGCGCTGTGCACATTGAAGAGAATGGCAACCTCAACATCGAAGTTTACCGGAAGCCCACACACACGGACCAGTACTTCCTCTTTGACTCCCATCAATGGAGGATGCCAATGTTCACATTTTGGACAGAGAGGACAGATGGTTTGAAAGAGGAGTGAAAGAAGCCATCTATGTCCACTGTAAGCGACCATCTTTGAACAGAGGCGGGGGTTTACGACACCAACTCTCTGCCATCTATAATCCAGTTTTGAGTTCCCTCCCCAGACGCCTTAACGCCCACTCACATCCTGGGCAATCTGACCTCAGGAATTCGCATGATTAGGTGGGGCCAGGTTTCACAATGAGCTCACCCGAAACCCTGGCTGATTGGGACCCACACCCATTTTCACACCTTGGCTCAGGCGATTAGAGGATCATCAGGGGGTCCTTTTGTCCCTCTGTGGGGGGAAACTCCCACTAGGTTTAAATCTGGGACTCTCCACCATTTGACCTTAGAACTGAAGAAGCTTCTCGGACGAGAGGTGAAACATCTTCAAGCAACTTAAAGAAGTCCAGGTGCTTTTCTTTGCAAGCTCCTTTGACTAAGTGCCTACTCAGTCACCAGAATAAGAACAGTGCTTTGAATCTTGCATGTGGGACAATGTAGGATATTGCAGAATAAGAGGTACTTGTTAGTTCATATAACCTCTTTGTTCATTGTATTTACAACTTTTACATGTTAGAAGTGTGAATCCTATAATACATAAAACCTAAACAACACTTGCAAGTGTGAACACACTCTTGTTAAACATGTGAAAACCTGTAGAGCATAACTATCTGAGAAGAACAGTGCGTTATAAAGAGGTGTTTTCTCTGCAGTAGTTACTGCATTACATTGAAAATAACACAGCATGCTCTCTTAGCAACCTTTTTGCACCACTGTGTATCAGCAAGTTTTTAAGGCGGTTTAATGTCTGCATTCTGCTGAATTTATAATTCACTTTGTTCCTTTTGTTAGCACTCCTTTTGTTCCACTTTGTAAAAAAAACAAAACCCTCCAAAAAACACAAAACACACATGAATAGATGCTGCGTGATTTTGAGAAATGGTGACTTCCTGCAAAGCCACCTGCTTGGCTATTTCACTGCAATTAAAGCCAGGTGCATGATCAACTTGCAGATGATATAGATGAATTACCACAACCTCTGGATACGTTACCAGCTAATGAACCACAGATTTAGTACTCTTTGTGGGCTTGATACCACCAAATGTTGTCGTGTTTATAACCTCATTATGTGCTGAAGCTTTTATGTACTATGTGTTTATTATGTGTATTCATTACTTGATTTTTTTTTACAAATAGTTTAACAAAATTATTGAGGTTATATAAGCGTCAGCCTGAGGTGAGATATTATCTTAGTAGAGTTTTTGGCAGACTTGTATTTTATGTATTAGGGAAGCTAGAAAGATAAATGAGTTCAATTATAAATCTTTCAGGAGGTGCATCAGAACTGTTTCCTGTTTCTCTCCCTGAATCTCTAGTTTCACAGTCTCTTCAACAGCTGCAGCTACTGAGTAGTGAAGACTTGCCCTTATTACAGTGCTACAGATAACGGTTAGGGGGGAAAAATTGCATTGCGATATTTGTATTGTGATATTGTGTTGATACAAGAAACACCAGGTATAGATAGTTTATTAAATAAATTATAATACTCTGGGAATATTACGAACAAGAGGGCTCATCTCATGCACCACCATCCTGAAGTAATATTAGCTGAGCAAACTTAAGTTAAATCAACTCAACCGAAAAACCATCCAACACTGGGCACACTTAGCTGGACAAAGCTACCTACTAATTTAGAGCAAAGCAATGGCTCAGTCACAATAGTCTACTAAAAAGAATGTTTCACATTGTGAAATCGAGCCTGGTAATTCCCACCTCAAATTAACGTATTTCTACTGAATTTTACTTAAATATAGCAAACAGGCTGAAAATCAATGGGAAATAGCATATAGATTAATAAATTGTAGGGTTTGTTTAAATAGAATAGCCTGAGTCAGAGAGAGGTTTTTCTCCCACTGTGAATGTCCTATAACATATGAGTCATGCAGGATGAGAGATGTTCTTTGCTCACTTATTATACTGTTGATGTTGCTTTTGATTTATAAGTACAGACTAGTCACACATACAGCAACTTATCACCTTAAGTACAGCTGGATATTGATTTAATTTTTTAATTTCCATTCCAGTCCTGTTTATTGATTGAACTCTTTACACATTTTTGTGTGTCTTTTTTCGTAACAGAGTTAAAGCCCATTTGCTTTTAACACCTTCACAAATGAAAATACTCTATTAGAACTCTGACTTCAGATTTTTAAATATTCACTCTTGCCTGTAATGTTGTAAAAATCTGAATTCTTAATATTTTTTGGTTGCTGTAAAGCAGAAATTCCTCTAAGAGATTTTTCAAGCAACCATGCAGCGTATGCTTTTCTTTGGCTCAACTAACTGAAAGCAGCTAAACACCATTTGCATTGACAGATAAACATCCTTAAAGGAAAACCAAGTAGCTTCTGTTGGCGGAGAGTCAGCTGGAGCTTGAAAGATGCAGTCCAGTAGTTGCTCAGTGCCTAATCCAGGGAAGTTTCTTTAAGTAGATAAATCCTACTTAATGTGTTTATACTGCCTGAAGATGAAGGAGTTTGCTTTTTTTTTTTGTTACAGTCTCTTTGTCTTCACTCGTTTTGCTGTGTTTGGAAACCTGCAGCAGAGTTTTTGGCCCATCATAACTGTACAACAATGACACAACCATGTTATACACTAAACTTACCAGATGCTGAATTATCTATCCATCTAAAATGTCTTATTGATACTAGAGGTCACAGGCTGCTTTGAGCTGATAGAAAGGCAGCAGTAACTCTAATAGCCACTTGTTACAATCAAGGTTGGCAGAAGAGCACAATACAATAGCAGATTGGGAAAAACACTGCTAGGTCTGATCTTCATGTCTGCTGTGACATTTGGACAGTGGGGTCAGAATCTGGCCAGTTGTGCCAAGGGTTCAGGCTGGTGTTGGTGTAATATGTGTGGGATATTTTCTCTAACACATTTTACCCAACTACCAATCAGCTTACTTGAGTACCTTTGGGGTATGGTGACCGAAGATTTGTATATGTGTAGCTGACAAATCTGCAGCAACTGTGTGATGCTGTCACCTCAACATGGACCAAAATCTCCTAATACCTAATAAAGTGGCTTGTGAGTGTATAATTGCATATTTGTATAAATTATTTATTTATAAACATGGAAATAATAACATATTGAACACTGGACAGTTAATAATAGCATAACATTAATATATAGAGCATTTATTAGTTATATTACTTAGTGTCACTTTTGTCCCATTCAGGTGTCTGTGAAAATTTAAACCCCTCCACACCAACATTTCATATATTCTGGTTTGAATTCATGCTGAAGCTGAAATTGTGACACAATTTGGAGGTGTTTGCTCACCATGAACAACTAGGATTGTACTAAGCATTCAGCAGAAATTGCTGGAGCAGTATTTATTTACCCCCACGTGATGCATGTCCAGCATTCATTCTTCTTTTTGCTTTATTGTTGGTTTCTAAATATGTGGCTGCTGAACTGCTGAATACAGTGCTATTTTTCACCTATTTTGTGGTGAGAAAATTACATACATCGCCCTTGATAGTTTTTTTTTTTTTCTTTTATAGCTGGCTTCTGTAGCTGAAAAATAGGGTAGGAGCAGTTTTAAAGGGGTGAGAGGCATATGATGTATGTCAAAATGCTTGAAATTCACCTGTTATTTTGAGCTAATCATCCTCCGCTTACTTTGAAAGTCAAAACATTTGATGCATAAAAATTCCTGCGGCAAATTGTTCACACATGCAACACTGCCACAACATGTGTGCAGCAAAGCTCTTGATTCATTGCTGTATGCAAGTGGCAGATAGAGGGTGATTGCAGTGGAGGTGCTTTGGTAACAGATACTGTCAGCTCACCATTTCAGCTGGCGGCAGGCTTCTGTTTAAACGCTGTTGCAAGTAAATAAAGGAAAGAAAGAGATGAAAGAAGGATGAATCACGAGCAGCCTCGTGTTGCTGTGTTGCTGCTCTGAAGGAAAGCTTTTTAGATATTTAGACATGGGCTTTCTTTGAACATTGTCCAGTGAAGTGCTGAGCTTCTCTCCCTCAGTCTTTGTTAGTTTCCATAAGTTGCACATTCAATTTCAAAGAGCAGCTGTTTGGATTTTGTCTTTGATTTTTGCAGACAAAGGCAGTATGATCAGAGTAACTGATGAATTATCAATTTTGTTTGAACAGTTTTAGCATATCTGAGTCATCCCTCAGAAAACAAACCCATTTGTTTGTTAAAGCTGTTATTATTATTATTATTGCACCATAAAAGTGCAAAATAAAATAAATGTGCACCGTGCATCCACAGCTGCTGCTGAATTTAAAACCAGACCACAGTCTTTCTCTAATCTTAACTAAGCACTGTAGGCGCTTCAACATACATACTGCAAATGAATATTGTAAGATCAAGATCAGATATTGATAAACACAAACATGTTAGGAGTTCCCTGAGAGTAGCCTTCATTTAAAAGCACTGGCAAATGGGAGAAGTTTGCCTTGAGGGCTTACTGCAAAAATATTGCTATAACAGAAAATGTGCATAAATATATATGTGTGTACAAATGTATTAAATGTATATATGCATGTATTAATAAATGTAAATAAACTGTGATTAAGTCAACCATATTCAAAATAGTCCAGAAGAACTTCTGATTTCATATAGGACATGAACTTTAACTCCAGGATGACAGTCCTGTGTCTGACCTGTTTATTTGTTATGATTCGTTCAGTTCACTCTCACTAAGCTGACTTTCTGAATCTTTATCTTCCCGAAAGCGTTTCTCCTGTAAAGCATCACTGTCGAAAGAACATTAAGAGGCTAGGGGTAGTTAATGACACAGTATGCTGTCATGACTTCCAATACTTCTTTCCTCCAATTTGTTTTTAAAAACACAGCACTTTTGTGTTTTAGAGCTTTCAGTGTTAAGTGGTGTTAATAATTAAACACAACTGGGACTTGGAACTACAACCCGATTACATCAACAGTCGTGTTCCTGTGCAAATGCATCACAAAAAATGTGTGTGCACTGGGAGTGGCAAGGGTACAGAAAACAACACTCTTCACAGCATACTTAGTAGAGCTAAGTGGTGACAAGATGTTGTTGTGAAGCAAGCTGCACTAAATGGATGGATTAAAAAGTGTCCGTTAATCTAAGGCAGTTTTACAAGGCGAAGAAGATTATGAACCCAGGCCATTAAACCTGTAGGACAGGTACCTACTCCCCCCATAGAGTATGTATAATAATTTCTGGAGTCTACGTTGTGAAGCCTGTTAGGGTTTTATCTGCTGCCGTGTTGATTTTGTTTTGTTTTGGATTTGGAGTTGCCATATTTGAATGAGAAGTTAGAGCTTAAGCAACCAAATTGTATTCGTTAACTGTATGGGTGCAAATCATAGACATAGGTACCTACTAATTAGTGCTAAGTAAGAGACTATAGAAATATTATAATGTCACTTTTCAAAACTGGAGCTCAAACTTCTAGGACAGTCTTACCCTGCAGCAAACCGTTCTACTTTTAGATAACAAGTTTGAGAGGTCAGGTTCAGTCACTCGAGTTGATGGTTACCAGACATCTACTGGCTACAGGTTTTTGTGACTTTATGCCTAATCCAAATGGGTGTGTTTTTAAATAAATAAATAAACACAGGTGTGGATAAAAAGAGGAAATTAGCGATAGAAACCTAAACAGTATTTTGTGGTTGGCTGCAACCATGTTGCTGTTGGACATTTTAACATGGGACTGACTCTATTTTAGAGCTAAGTGAATACTGGGGTAACTGCAATTCACATATGCATTGAAAGTAGATAGAAGAGGACTATTAGTCTCAGCAGTCTGACTCAAAATATTAATTTTCAGTTACTAATAGGGCTTACTAAAGCCTGTTGGTTTCCATAAACCAGCAAGATGCTGAAATTTATACTGTTTGCAGTTTGCTTGATCATAGTCTGTAGTTCTTTCAAGCTGTCACCAGTATCTGTTGGGGTATAGTGTAGGATGAATGCCCTGTGGGGACTTACAGCAATCATTTCCATTACCCAGTGGGGAAGGCACTGCGTGGTGATATAGGCACTCTGGTGTGAGGTTTCAGCCACCCAAGCAATTGGTTAGATTTCCTAAACCTAATAATGCATTCAGAGTGCATGCGCAGCTCCAAAAGTAAACTGAATGTAGTAGCATCCACAGAATATTCATTAGATTGGTATCGGTGCCAGCTGTAGGTCCACTGAATAAAAAAGTAGCACTTTAAAAACACTTGGAGGATCTCATAAGGTGACTGACAGTGTATGCAGGGCACTCGACAAATCAAATCCCACAATGGAGCGCCCTGCTTGGCTGTTTTTTAAGGCAGCAGCTGACTTGGTATATGTGGAAAGTACCGGTAAGAGTTTTTATTTTTAAAGTAGTTAGGATGCTGTGAACCCCATGGGCTTCTCTTCACACTCAGCATGTGCTTTCCTTGCCCACCATCCTTTTCAACTCTGTGGCATGCAGGAACGCCTCCTCCCATCAGTACGCTTTCACATCACGGCTCTTTCAAACAGCTGACAGTAAAATGGATAGCACAGTGGAGAGTGACGGCTCAGATATTACATACAGGTAGAGACTTGTAACCATACAAGCCTGAAAGTTTGTGTTTTGCCCTTTGAGAGTGTTTGCCTGCTTTCATGTAGAATGCAAACATGACCAAGTCTTCCAAGCTCACTATGTACAGTAGAATCACAGCTTTATTCCCAACATTAACTGCTATACTCTACCATTGTTGAATGTCACCATTCATACATACTACAGTGGGGCAAAAAAGTATTTAGTCAGCCACCGATTGTGCAAGTTCCCCCACTTAAAATGATGACAGAGGTCAGTAATTTGCACCAGAGGTACACTTCAACTGTGAGAGACAGAATGTGAAAAAAAATCCATGAATTCACATGGTAGGATTTGTAAAGAATTTATTCGTAAATCAGGGTGGAAAATAAGTATTTGGTCACCTCAAACAAGGAAAATCTCTGGCTCTCACAGACCTGTAACGTCTTCTGTAAGAAGCTTTTCTGTCCCCCACTCGTTACCTGTATGAATGGCACCTGTTTGAACTCATCATCTGTATAAAAGACACCTGTCCACAGCCTCAAACAGTCAGACTCCAAACTCCGCCATGGCCAAGACCAAAGAGCTTTCGAAGGACACCAGGAAAAGTATTGTAGACCTGCACCAGACTGGGAAGAGTGAATCTACAATAGGCAAGCAGCTTGGTGTGAAAAAATCAACTGTGGGAGCAATCATCAGAAAATGGAAGACATACAAGACCACTGATAATCTCCCTCGATCTGGGGCTCCACGCAAGATCTCATCCCGTGGGGTCAAAATGATCATGAGAACGGTGAGCAAAGATCCCAGAACCACACGGGGGGACCTGGTGAATGACCTGCAGAGAGCTGGGACCAAAGTAACAAAGGTCACCATCAGTAACACACTACAACGGCAGGGAATCAAATCCCGCAGTGCCAGACGTGTTCCGCTGCTGAAGCCAGTGCATGTCCAGGCCCGTCTGAAGTTTGCCAGAGAGCACATGGATGATACAGCAGAGGATTGGGAGAATGTCATGTGGTCAGATGAAACCAAAGTAGAACTTTTTGGTATAAACTCAACTCGTCGTGTTTGGAGGAAGAAGAATACTGAGTTGCATCCCAAGAACACCATACCTACTGTGAAGCATGGGGGTGGAAACATCATGCTATGGGGCTGTTTTTCTGCCAAGGGGACAGGACGACTGATCCGTGTTAAGGACAGAATGAATGGGGCCATGTATCGTGAGATTTTGAGCCAAAACCTCCTTCCATCAGTGAGAACTTTGAAGATGAAACGAGGCTGGGTCTTCCAACATGACAATGATCCAAAACACACCGCCCGGGCAACAAAGGAGTGGCTCCGTAAGAAGCATTTGAAAGTCCTGGAGTGGCCTAGCCAGTCTCCAGACCTCAACCCCATAGAAAATCTGTGGCGGGAGTTGAAAGTTCGTGTTGCTCGGCGACAGCCCCAAAACATCACTGCTCTGGAGAAGATCTGCATGGAGGAATGGGCCAAAATACCAGCTACTGTGTGTGCAAACCTGGTAAAGACCTATAGTAAACGTTTGACCTCTGTTATTGCCAACAAAGGGGAGAGAGAGAGAGAGAAAGAGAGAGAGAGAGAGAGAGGCGATGGTGTTACCGTCGTTGTTGCTAACCACAACAGTTTATTTTGAAAATGAAAATGAAACGATAGACGTTTTTATATCGTCATCCGATATATATCGTCATCGAACAGCCCTATCAACAATACAGTAACGTACAATAAGAATACACAGTAAATAAATCCAGAGCATCCATCCCATACTTGCCCTGACACCACATGAACGTCACAGACAAATATCAAACACTGCAGAAAAGGATAAATATACCAATCTTCCCCATCATCTTTTATAACTGCAGATGGCAGGGAATGCAGGGGTTGCAGGGATTGTTGAAAGAAAAAGCACCTTTCAAAGGTACTGCTTGTGTGATTGTGCATTATTTCCCCTTTTTGAATCAGAACCACGGGCTACAATGTGAATGCCAGCATTAGTAGTTCTGCTCTCATAATCATTTAGGCATAAATCTATAATCTCTTGTCCAGGATGTAAGCCAAACACCTAAATTAGGTGGATAAAATCGTTCTAATACATCCTTTTTGCACACAAATAAAAATAATGTTTTCATTATTATTTCTTCCATTAAGTGTGACCCTGTTGATATAGTTAGAACTAATGCAGCTCAAATGAACAACCAAATGCATTCCAAATCTTGTACCAGGCAAAGATGAATACACCAGAGATTGTCCTCCATCTCATCTTGTATTTCGTGCTGTGTTTTGATGTCTGTGCCACTGCCAGAAGTCAGTCTGACACAATACATAAAATATAAATGAGAGGGTAGGCAAGTGGGCTACCACAAGCAGGCATGCCAGCTGTCTGTCGTTTCATAGCATTGTACTGCTGACTCACTTACAGAATAATAGAATAATGTGCGCTTTGTCTGCTGTACTTACCTGTCTTCTGGTCAAGGCTTTGCTGAGCATTTTAAATGTATTTATAGCTCCTGTTTCCATTTTGTTAAAGTGGGTGGAGGAATATTTCCAATTTCAAAGTGTTTTCCTGGAAATAGCAATCATCTTGGTGTTTGGTGCAGTAATTGCTTATTTGTCTGTGAGCAGAGAATTATATTTTGGCTAGATTGCCTTGCTCTGTGTACGTTGGGCTCCCTGACCGGTTGTTGACACAAATTAGTGCTCAGGGATGGTATATAAGGGATTCCTGTGTAATGTGCTGGAAAAATGCAGTTTTGGCTAGGGGTGCTGCTGCTGGTCTGAATGTTGATGCACAATAAATGCTCACTCAAGGACTGGACTAATCCACGCTTGAGCCTGCTCAATCATTCTCCATTGCAGAGAAAAGGGAAAAGGCTGCGTTGTGGTTCAGGGATCCCATAGTCCCTTGAGGACAATTTGCTGATAGAGAAAGTTGCTGCTAAGTCAAAGGTTGAAGAGCAAACTTCACCCTAATCCTTATTTATTAGGCCTGTTGATTATTTATGTCATCATCCTTTATGGGAGAAAAGCAAGGTTACTGAGTCATCTATCCATGTTATTCCTTATGCCATAATCATAGAGCTACCTCACAGCAGTCCAGTGTGAGTAAAGATCCAGCCTAGATGTGACGTAATATGAAGCTATACGATCCGAGCCTGTGTGGCTTCATATTACAACAAGAAAAAATAAGTTCTTCCTAGCCAGGCTTATACTATAGTCACACTATGCATAACAGTGGTTTGAGACCAACGCATAATCAAAACGATTGCAATGGTGCAATAAATTGCAGTCTTGTTGCCTTTGAAATCATTGCTTGAAAGATCCTGTGACTGCTCACATTCAGGAGCCGTCTTCATTTTTGCTACGTCAAAACAACAATTAAATGGCATCAAGATGAAGTCAGTCTACTATCAGTCTGCTGTTACTTTGCAATTGGGGTCAAGCTGGTAAATAAATTTGTGATAATGGAGCAATTAACTGTGATAAATTAGTGAAAATTGCAATTCTGTTGCTGTCTGTTATAAATCTTTTGTTGAACCTGAACCTCATAGATTTGAAACAGAAATTCAGAAATTACTCAGTGATGTAGTAGCTGGAGGATGATAATTTAAAAGCTAAATGGCTAAATAGGTGTTTGCTGGAATATAACTAGGTTACAACCAGCTGGCAACCAGCTTGGTTGCTTGTTTGCATTTATAATAGATGGTGGTTGTTTGCAAACCTTCACCAATCGCTCTGAGAGTGATTGCAGTCAATCAGATACAGACTGCAATGTTTTGGAGACAGATTCCATCAGAGGGCCTGTTCAGCTGCCTTGCAATCTTGCACAACTACTTGAAATTGGTTGCTGAATGCCAAAAACTTCCATGCAATCATTGGGCAAATGATGCCTTCCTGTTTTTTACCCTAGTGTGACTGAGCCATTATACACCTCTGAGGTTTTTAATATATACATTAGCTAACTATTAAGTTAGCTAATGCTGTGTTAGCATTGCATTGCATTCTGCAGATTTACACATATGGAAAGAGCCGGAACAGTCAAATGCTATAACTTAATACAATTTTAGCTTTTCAGTAGGTATCTGTAAACTTATGTTTAGTCATTACATCTATGAATTACAATAGATTAGATCATTTTTATCGTACTATTTGGTTCTTCCTCCCTGGTATCGGCTATAAATTGTAAATAAACTCTCTCGTCACCTATTGTGTGAACAGACATGCACCTGTGCCAGCATGCCTCTGCTCTTTGCCTGTTCCAGGCAAGTAGATTGATACATTACAGTAGATCGATATCATTAAATATCCTCAGTGCACAATTGAATTGGCAGAACTTGTTGTATGGAAATGTAGTCAGATTCAGTCTTTCTGTCTTTGCTAAATATTTAGGATTTGCATGATTTCTATGATTGGTGGTATAATTTAGCAATTTTCATCACATATGCTGCTGTGCAACAAGTCTTTTTGCTTTCAAGGTGCAAGACCTAAAGTGTTCTTAAGCAATAGCTCTCTAGGCTTGCTAAAGGCTGGCTGGTTGGCTGTTTTTTATTTTTTTTAATTAATTAATTTGTTTTCACTCGTTTTCAGTCAAGTGTAGATACCTAACCATTTTTTTAGATAAAATATTTTTTGTTTGTTAAGCCACTTAACCTTGATTTGTGAATCATTCAAACATAAATGTTCTGTCTACACATAACAGACAGCTTGACAAAGAATCAGTTTTAGTTACCTTTAAGCACTGTTACTAGGTCCCATCTTAAAACATATAATTTGTTCTGATTTTGTTAGCTGAATCTATGAAAACTGCCAAAGATAGCATCATTTAACAGACATAAATAGTATTTTTGCACTAGCTAACACCTGAAAACCTGGCATATCTCAGCATGCTGTGTCAGTGTGTCCTTAAAGAATTTGAAGAACTTGGACAAGTGGAGGATAGAAGAAGTGGTAGGCTTTTAAAAAAACAGTTGAGTAACAGTATCTGAAAGTCATGCACAAAGTCATGCAAAAAAAAGAAAGATAAAACTGAAAATCCAGCAACGACCTGACACACAATCTGAGACATGCAATCTTGCAATCTCAATCTGTAGTTGACTCTTCACTGAAGCCTCAATAGAAATGGTCTCAGTGAAAGAGTCACTGTGAAGAAGCCGTTCTTAAGTAAGAGAAACAGGGAGAAAAAGCTAAGGTATGCCAAATTACACAAAAACTGGAGCAAAAATCAATGGCAATATAGTGATGAGTCCAATTCTGGAATATCTGATTCAAACAATCATCAATATTTATGAAGGAAATCAAGAGAGAGGTACAACAGTGAGTGTTCACAGCCACCTGTAAAACACGGTGGAGGCCCTGTCATGGTTTGGTGCTGCATTTCTGACAGTGGTGTTGGGGATGATGCGAAGATTGATGAAATTATGAACGCAGAAAATAAAGTAAAATTTTGATCCACGATGCAACATCAATAGGAAAGCATTTGATTATCAATGGCTTTATTTTTCCACGGGTCAATGATGGTAAACGCAGTGCTAATGAGGTAAAAGCCTCTATGGGGAAAAACACAGAGTGGAGCACTGACAGTCATGGACTGGCCCTCCTAGAGCACTAACCACAATATTATTGAAGCAGTGTGAGACTATCTTGAGAGAGAATGGAGCAAAAGGCAGGCAAGAAGAGTGTTGAATGTCCTCGAGAACTGCTCCTAAGGACTACTTAAAGAAATTACAGGAAAGCTTGCTAGAGAGAGTTCAGAGTGTGTTGAAGAGTAAAGGTGGTCATACAGAATATTGACTTTCAATTAATATTGTGCAAACTCTTCCTGTTGCCTTATAAGCTGTATTTTTACACATCGCTTTAAACAATTACAAATTTGTAGTGTAAACTTACACGTGTAGGTTTGCAATGAAGGACATAATTCACAATAATTCCTAAATAATTCATAATTTCCCTGAAGGGACCTCCCCAAGGGATTAATAAAGTTCTATTCTATTCTGTTCTATTCTAAAAGTTATACTGCCCAGTGAATTCTTGCACATTGAAGGAGATGCGAAAATGTTGCTTTAAGATTAAACCAGGAGGAGTCAAGAAGGAAATGTGGTTCATTACCAGTACATCATCACAATGCAGCAGAGGTCAGAGGAATCTTTCTTTGAGCTTTATCACATTGCTGTCCCAAGGAGAAAAACAGTAAATAAACATCATCTGAACTTTGGTACAGGCCTTTTGAACTTCACTTGAGATCCAGCACATTCAGTGGAGTTGACATTGTGTTTTCTCAGTTTTGACCCACTGTGTTTCAGACTACTGCTACTTCAGTGAATTTTAAGAAATCATTTTGCTGTTCTTGGCTGTTTGCCGTGGTTTTATGTGTGGATACTTGAGAGTAAACACTGTGAACAAATGGAAAAAGGCTTAAATTTTTTTGTTGTTGTCCCTGTTCTTGTATCAGAAGGTCATGAAAAACACTGCCTGGCTGTCTTGCTGAGACACTTGTGGGCTGCGACAGTGCTCAAAGGAAAGTCCAATTGGGTCTTTTCACCTGCTGTGACACTTGAAAGGCCAAGCACTCCCACCTGGGGCTTTCACACTTGTTTTTCTCTCCAAATCTTTAGAGGTGTCAACCAACGTAAAGAAAAGGAAAAAATACAAATATGTTTGAGTTGTCTGTCCTTGTCTTTCTTCATTTACTGCATTACGTTGACCGACTCTAAAAGCAGAATTTTCACCCTTTTTTTTTTTTGGATTCACAGGTTCGTCAAGAAAACACAGCGCCACTCATTGGTGCCTGCAGAATATTGCACAAGAATCAGTCGACAGCTCCGATGAGGAGTTCTTTGACGCCAGAGGTTAGTAAGAAATTGCATGTCCTCATCTCCTCGTGCCTTCATCTTGTAGTTTTTGGACTTTCCAACATTATTAGTGAACGAAATAACCCAAACTTATTATCAGCATTTCAAAAAACCTCTATACTTGTTTTCCTTGCTGCCCTTTTCACTGAAGGAGCTGAAGAAAATGTATCCTGTAGGCATTATGATAGATAAATTATTCATTACTGAAAGGTTCCAGGTGTGTTTAGGCTTCAAGGAAGCATTAAAAATAGCAGTAACACTATTTTAAAAAGGCATCTGTGCTGGCAAGGACAAGTAACAAAAAACCGCAACTCTTGCTGGACAAAATGACACATCCTTGTTTAGTATTTAGGGAAAAGAGGCCAAAAGGAGCTGGGTGCAGCTGCTAGCAACGAATACAAGATGATTTGTCAGCATAATGTGGGTGCAAGGCAGACAAACAAAGTAAGGAACAAATCTGAAAAACATACGGAATTATACAAAGAACCACGAATAACAATGAATAACAAATTTCAAATGATTGCAGAGTTGTCTGTTTCTGTTTCATCAAACAAACACTACACAGACAGCTTCGATTGGTGGTGCAGGTATTTTTCAGTGTCTTCTCTCAATGATGAAAACTTGCTTAAAAGAGCCAATAATCGCTAATCTCAACAATTAAGAATCTGGGATATCATACAAGATTGAATTCCAACTACAGAATAATAAATCAAATAATAAAACTAGACAAATGTAACAGGTTGTGACAAAGGTTAATTAGCTCCTTGTATTTCAAAGCAGAAGGTCCGTATTGTGTATTTATGATTGCTGTAGTGACCGGACTTGATATAGATGACAAATGAAGTCTGTCACTCTTAATTGTTGTCCACTTTCCTGCTGAAGATCCTTTTAAATTCATTTAGATGTCAGCTTGACCATAAATAGACACACTTGAGAACATGCCGGACTGCTAGCCTTTTCACGGTCCCAGTGGGAGTTAATCAGCGAATAAGTACAACACTTATCGCTCCAATTATCCACTCCAAGTGCTTATCCCCAAAGAGTCTGATGGTAGAGATACTTCTGAATTATGGTTTTAGTAGTGTAACATGTTCTTATTTTACATTAGGTCGGTGAATATCCAGCAGTGTGTTTAGAGTTTCGGGTGTTTAGTGTTCTTTTGTATGAGATGAAAACATGATAAAAATGTGCCTCTGGGGTATCAGATAAAAAGTGCTGCACTCATTTCTATTTTTGCATTTAAGGGAAAATGTAAGTCACATGTTCGGTGTGGAGGAACTTTATATAACAGTCTTGTCCTTAACTTTTGCTTTTATCGATGCCATTTTCCCTACCATTTTCATTCAGTTTTGTTTGATTTTCCTTGCCTCCCCTCTCCCGCGTAGTCTCTTTGCCAAAAAAAGGCACGTTTACAACTCATAGTCTTAGAAAACATTAAATATTTATCCTTATCACAGCTGTTGCAGAGCAGAGCTGTGCATTGCACTGCATTTTATGAGGCCGGCATCGAGGCGCCTATCAGTGGCGAGGAATCACTGGGGGAAAAGATAGCACACATGCCTTATATGTGAGCCGATGTACCTCATCACCCTCACACTATCTGCAGCATGGAATTCCACTCTCAGCCAAGAAATATCCCACGTGGCTGTGAAGCAGAGAGAAACGGAGATGTCCCTTATGTCCTTTGATTAAATATTGGTGGTTAATGGGGAAAGAAGCTGCAATTATCTTGACGATATTTTCTTTGTGTTTATGTATTTCTTGTTAATTAGTTCAAATGAACATTTTGGCACTGTTGGAAAATGTGCTTATTTGCCTACTAGCTGTGAAGCTTCATAGTTAGAGTATGATATTGGAATCTGTCATGGTCCTGGGCCATGTTGGCCCAGTATTCTTAGTTTTCATGTATTTTTGTATTTTGTTCCTTATTTAGGCCATGCTTCCTGGGTTGCTCTGTTACGTTGTTCCTTATGTGTTTTCCCCTTGTGACTCTTACCCCCTGTGTGCCCCTCTGTGTATCTGTGAGCCCTCGTCTCTCCTTGTGTTTTATTCCATGTTTTCCCCAGCCCGTTATGTCTGTGTTCTCCCCGTGCTCTCTCTCCTCCTGTCTGAACCTCTGTGTACTTCCTGTTTTACTTTGACAGTCTCCCGTCAGTGTTGCGTTTACTCCTGCCGTGTCTTGTTATGATTATCAGTGTCACCTGTGTTCCCCGTGTGTTCCCACTTCCCTCGTTAACCCTCTGTGTATTTATGTCTGCGTCTCCCTCAGTTCGGTGTCGCGTTCTCCCTTCATCCATGGCCGTGCGTTTCTCTGTGTGTTACGTTATAGTTTCCCGGTTTAATTTGTAGGGTTCTGCTCTCCAGCAATAAAGCCGTGAATTTTGAGTTCATTCCTGCCTCTGTGAGTTTGCGATTGGGTCCTCATCCAGCCTGCACACAGCCGAATCATGACAGAATCAGTCTTTACACCTTAAATAGGATTGGCGGACCTCTAGTATGATTGCAGAGGTCATCTATCATCCTAATTCTGTGAGAACCTGCCATGCCTCTAATTTGTAAAGTAAAAATTCTACTATAGGTTTCCAACCAGAGAAGTCCTATGTTGTTGGGAGATGCAAAGAGAGACTGCTGAGAATATTCAAAAATGATGATCCGCTGAGGCAACGCCTGAAGGGAGCAGCTGAAAAAGAAGACTCCCTGTGTTACCGTTAGTCCCCTGTGATTTCAGCTTTTTTTTAAAGCACACTTTTTTCTGCCTCTTTGCTGCACGATGAATAAGTTGTATGCTGTCTATTAAAAATTAAAAGTTATACAGTGCAGTTTCAAGAGGATATATATTGCTACATAACCTAGAGACCAATTTACAGAGAGAGCTCAGTGCATGGTAGCATGCGTTTCAACAGGCTCAGCAGTCATTGTGTGCAGCCTATTGATGGTTATGCAAATAGCAACCAGAGATGTCAGTTATTACATTGTTTGGTAATAACTGACATGTTTCACAGTTAGAGGGTAATTTCTAAATGACACGATGTCCCCCCTTGTAATAATCCCATGTCAAGATTATTTAGGTTGTTAATTAACCTTTTTCCTAATTTCCTGCCTGTATACCCACCAAAGCTAACTGGCTATAATCTGTAGCTTCAGACATAAACTGCTGTGGAACATCTGTCTCCTCAAAGCAGTCAAGATAGCTGAAACACTGATCAAGGAGGATGCTATTGTTTTCCAGTCATGAATTTTGCATTTTATAGAGAATCTGTAACATCAAAGTTTCCATATCCATCTGTTGTGAGGTGAAAACCCTGTTGCTTCTTTGTAGAGTGGCCTGAATTTGTATTCAAGACGCTTTTCACCAAGCACCATTCGGTTTTGGTCCTGTCTTTTATTTCAGGCCATTTCGTCCATCTCTAGTTGGATTATTGCTTGTTTGTTTGGTCTGTGGAGAACAAACATATCACATCTCATTTTGTCATCTCTCACCAAGCACACTATCGGAAGGACTTGGGGCAGGCCAGTGTTTTTGAAGTATTAGGTTGTGAAAACCCTGGATTATCCTTTCAAGTTGGATGAAAGCAAGACTGTTTCATTCTGCAAAGAAGGCTCTTAAGAATGAGCACAAGTGAAAGAGGATATACAGCGTAGCACAGAGAGGGGAGCATATTCTAACTGAATTTATTTTTTCCTTGAGGTCTGTCTGTGACTTTATAGCCTGAGCTCGGGGGAGAAGTGGAGCTGTGTCCTGCAGCAAAGACAACAGAGCAAGTTATTCTAAACATAAACATGTGCTTAGAATGAAAGATGCCTTCCTTAAAAGGGAAACCAGACCAAGGTCATAAAAGGTTGTTGAAGTTATGACCCACTACAGCTGCTTGCTAACTGCAGGCCTCTGAGTGTTGGTTGTGTATAACTCGTCTCTTCTTTTCCTGCAGGCAGAGGGGATATATGGTTTTCTCATGAAAAGTAATTTAAAAGTTAGAAAAGTTGAGAGAGAAACTGAAAGAATTGGATTCCGAATGAAAGCATGATTGAGTGGTTAGTTTGTCATATTATAGGCCCACCACTCAAACCATCACAATAAGCTTGGGGGAGTTTTATTTAGGCTGTTATGATGAATGCCTTCATCTGCACTGCGTTACCCAGTGGACAGAGGAAAAAAAACATGAAAATGTATGAAGACTGTCAGAGCATTTCCCCAGATTTCTGCTAAAAAGATGAGCCCAGGCTGCCTCTATTATCACTTTGGGTTTTTGTGTGTGTGTGTGTGGGGGGGTGGGGGGGGGGTGGTATTGTTTTAAACAGTAGTTTAAACCATTTCCTTGATTATGAGCTGTATCTATACAGATGGTTGTGTATATACAATACATTCTCTGGATCTTCCTGGAAAGGAAATGATGCATCTCTAGGGCTCTTGCCCACACTGCACATGGCATTTTAAGCTGAGTATTCAGAAGTGGCTACACTGTATTCCAGAGCTTTCACTTCATCTAAGCTTTTGAGACCCATCAATATAATTGGTTGGTCACAGCATGCATCTATTACAAGTTGATCAAAGACTGCTTGTAAAGAGTTTGCGAAAAAGAAAAGATGAAAATGCATACATAAGCGGAGGAAACAAGGGTTTGACATTTGTGAGGTTTTTCATCTGTCATCCAGGAGATTGGTTTTGCAGCATTAGTTTAGGGCATCACTTTTGTCCTTTTGGGGGTTCACAATAATATGGTGACAGTATACTGTATAGGAAATATGACTTTATGTATTGGCCCCTCATTTCTAGCATAATGTAGCAGGTTAAGATTCCTGTAGTGCCCCTTTAAATGAGACTTGAGAGGCCGGTTGCAGCATTCCTATTAAATAATGTGCTTGTATTTTCTGTTCTGCCTGATGAATGAAAACAGGACGGTATTCTATCAGTAGTACAAACAGTAGCTTATTTGAACAAATTGACAACTTCCATGTTTCATCTCAAGTATGAGTGTTTTATAGTTAGTTATCAGAACAAAGCAAATAAATAAAGCTATATTATTCTGATGTTCAAATTCATTCTAAAAGATCTTTAAATATTACAGCTTTCACTAGACTAGAATTCTCTAACCAGATATTAACCAATAATAAATACCAGCCAAATAATTACCATATAATTATCATACAATTTCTAATTAGCATATAATTTCTAATTAACAGAGCATTTCATACATATTACTGAAGCTGGGTCTCATCTGTTACTGCTAATCACATATGTGCTTTGTACAGCAAAAAAGACATGTTTTTAGCCACAGCGCCTCACATTCTTTGCCTCAAATCTCATCCTGCTGATGTGCCTCTTTTCACACAATCCTCTTCTTTGTCATTTCTCTGATTTTCATTGCTGCTCTTTCACAGATTTTTCATTTTTTCAGAAACCGATTCTTCCCTAAAAATCCATCAAAATTTAATATTTGCAAAAAAATTCAAATAAAACCTAAGGCATATTTGTGATTCATTGTTTAGTGTGATGAAAATTACTTTAACTGCAGCATTAGAGTACAAATCTGAGCAAGCACTAGACTCCAGATTATTTTTCTTGATAGTTTTTTGCAAGAAAGAAAAACTTGAATAAGACGTAACAAATGACAGTGTAAATCATATTGTTAAACAGGGAAGCAGACATGAAATTCATCAACGTCTGTGATGAGAACCGAGGCTGTGAGCTTTATTTTTTTGTTACTGATGTTGTTGCGTGTCAGCCAGTGTTTGTATGACATGGTGTAGAGGCAACACAGCTGTTTGCTGGATGTTTGATGCTGTCATCTCTGTTGATTAACTCCCCTGACTCCTTTGTGCACAGCTGCCCCTTAGCAAAGCCCCCACGCACCCCAGCACGCAAACACAAAATCAGTTTGTCACATCGTCAGAAGCTTCTGGAGCTGGCCTACAGTGATGACAAAAACAGAAGTGAAGCACACACTGGGGGTCACAGAGTTTACCAGGCTGACGTGCAGACACCCACAAAGATCCGGTGAAGATGCTGAGCGGATTCATGAACGTCCACCTCATGCTCTGGAGTCTGCTTCATCGATGAGCATAAAATATTAATTTTCCACCAGAGGCAGGTAAACCTCAAGTTTACCTCCAATTCAAATCCAGAAAGCTCTCCAGTGAAAGGAGATTACAAGACATTCGAAGCTTATCCTCAGAGAAGACAAGGAAAATCCAAACCACTCTGCTTAGGAGGAGTTTTACCGATTCATTTCAAGAGGATACTTTCAAATTGTTAAATTATTTGAAGCTCTGCCTGCAGTGAAGAAACCACATGCAGAAACATGATGGGACATCATCAGTTTGAGCAAGCCAATAGAATAAAGGCTTTTTCTTTGAGTTATTACTCTTAGAAAAAGATTGCGTTGCTGAATAAGTTGTGCAAACCTAAACATTGCAATTCTAATTAAAATTGCTTAGTAAGACTAAACCTAGTCCAGTTTTATTCGATAACTGGTCTGTTTTGGGTTGAGGGTAACAGTTTAAGAGACAATGCTGCGATTCTTCTTGGCTCTTTTGTTTCCAAATGAAAATGCAGTGCAGAAAAGCTGCAGTTAATGGCATTTCTCATCACCAATCCCCAACAATAAAATACATTTGGGGTGTTAAATGGAATGAAACATGATTAAGAGTTCCTGCATCACAGAGTGGTTTGTGCTGTGTCATGCTGTAGACGTAAATGTAGAAATGCAGTCTGTTTCTCTGCAACGTGAAGTGTTGTTTTTGTATTACCAACAACAGCAGTGTGTGTAAATGTGTGAGAATTGCTTTCATTTCCTCTTTTTACACCATCTGTAGTAGTAAAATTGAAAAATTTTGTCTCTCTCAATCCTACACCTCCACTTCAGCCTCTCACCCCTTCAGCACCACATCATTAGTATTTTAAAAATGAATGCAAGCAGACAAAAAAAATGAAAACAATTTATAAGTAAAAGAAAAATTTCTATTGCGGTTAATGACCGGAAGTGTCAGCTGTGGTACCGTTAAATTCCTGATGAGCTATAACAGTTCTTTAGGTCAAAACAGTTTGATTTCCTCCTCCTTGTCCTCCTCGCTGTGAGACATGCCGGGCTATTTTGATTTAGATGATATCACAATTACCACATTTACATTTGATCACATTTATATTTTCTTGTTAGAATGCATAATACAGACCTTGGCATATAAATACATCTCGACTTTTGTTTAAGGATCTTGCATTCAAAAGCAATTGAGTTGCATACACAATGAGGAGAAGTCAGTTATTTTTTAGTTTATTTAGTTTTCCTTTTTTACATCAGGACTATTTTTGCTGTCTGGCTGCTTAGGCGAATGCCAACTCGATTGTTTATTGATGTGAGCTGTTAACAAATTTGCTGTGTGTTAATCCTGATTTGTTATTTGCGACATTAATTTAAATAGCGAGAGGACTGAGCCTGACAGGATATTAAAACATATGACTGTTTTGGTTGTAAATTGGGTTTTAATGCAAGTCAGACTTGCATTACTATGTTGTTGTGTACTCCCTGAACTATATTTGGTTAGAATCTAATTTGATTGTGAGTGGATATGCTTCAAACCAGGGCTCTTTTGCACAGTCTTTGTACATTTGTAGTGGCATTTAATAACATCTGGTCAAAGTCTGGCTCAAGCAGACTGTTTGGAGTGCGGAGGACCCGAATGCAGACACGCAAAAACAAAACTTGATTCTAACAGAAAACGCGTAGTTTATTATGGCTGATTGAGCAGTACAAAAATAAAAGGGTGGAAATAATTTTGAGCAAAAACAATAACCTAAACTGGGGAAAACTAGAAAGAAAACATAAAACATCTTAACCATGGAAAAACATGGTGAGGAGAAAATAAACATGAAAAAACCTTAAGCGTGACTACTTGGCTTGAATACATGAAGACCTGGAAACATGGCATGACATGGCAGGATAGCAAACGATTGGATGAGGAATGAATGAAAACACACAGACTAAATGCACACAGGAGGTGATCAGGGGAAGTGGAAACACATGGGGAAACAGGTGATTAGAATAAACATAATGCCGCCACAGGGGAAGTGAAACTACACACATGGGACACCAGACCTTTTCAAAATAAAACAGAAAACATAATAGAAGAGAGACATGGCACGAGCTTGACAACATAGGACACGAAGACAAGAAACATGACAGGTTAAGACAAGCAGACTCAACATGATGAACCGACAAAGGAGACTTAAACATAGGGGGTGACGACACTGAGGGAGTCTAATAAACAAAGAACTATAACTGAGCGACCGAGGAGATTAAGATGACTAAATGAATTTAAAAAATAAACCATAAACATGAGAATATATTAAAACTCAAAGCGCTGGGTCAAACATCCCAGGATCGTGACACATCCTCTATTAATAGAGATAATAAACAGTGTAGTAATCGAGTAGTTATCTTTAGTTTGGTTTAGGGCCCTCCAGGGCTTATGTGATGATTACTTGTCCAAAGAAAAAGACAAAGTAATATTAAAAAACTGTAAGTTTTGGACATTTGCTTATATGCAGCAACCAACATAGAATGTCAGTCACTAAAAATTACAGGGCCCCTGCAGGAGCTACACCTACTTCCTCCTCTTATACTGCCCCCCCCTCCCCCAACCCCCAGTTTGTGATGTGAAGAAGAAGAACAGATTCATCATCAAAGTAATGGTGAGTGCTTATATTGATCATGCAGCTTCAGGGTCACTGCAGTCAGCAGTTTGGGGCAGCAGTGACAAGGCTGCTAAATTCTGAAAAGGTTATATCACATAATTAATCAAAATTGATTTCTAATGTCAGATTAAATGTCCACCGCTGGCGACCCCTGTTGCTATGGTGAAGGGCTGAATGGTGATATGGCTGCATGGGAGAGATGTTTTCATGTATTGCCAAGCTCTACACTTCGCTAGTTGTGAACAAGCTGAGTAGCTCAGCTAGTGTAGCTGATTGTACAATTGCAGTCAGGTCCATTGAAATTTGGACATTTTCTTTTGTAATTTTGCTTCTGTACATCACCACAAGGGATTTTAAACCCAGCAATCAAGATGTGATTGAAGTGCAGACTTTCAGCTGTAATTCAATGGTTTTAACAAAATTATTGCAGGAATTACAGCTATTTTTGTAGAATAGCTCCACATGTTCAGAGGGGCTTGACGAACAATTCAAGAACATCCGGCTTCTTTGCTTTCAGAAACTCTGGAGTTGCTTTTGCCGCATGCTTGGGTCGTTATGCATTTGTACTTTGAAACGCTGTCCAATCGGTTTTCCAGCATTTAGCTGAATCTGAGCAGAGAATCTGTACATGTCACAATTCATTCTGCTACTTCTATCAGGAGACCGATCATCAATAAACATTAATGACCCAGTTCCACTGGCAGCTGTACATGCCATAGCTATGCCACCATTCTTTTTTTCAGCTTTATTTAAAAAGGTACAGTGACAGGAAAGCAGAGGGAGAGAAAGAGGGGAAGATATGTGGTAAAAAGTCGTGGGTCAGATTCGAACCCAGGCCAGCTGCTCTCAGCTATGCAAGATATGATTACCTGCTTATCCCATCGAGCTAAACTGGCACCCTGCTGGCCCCATGTTATCAGATAATGCAGCATGCTTCTCTCTTTCTCTATACTTTATTCTTCTTGTCTTTCTGATACAAGTTAAAAAGTTAATCTTGGTTTCATTTGCGTGAGGAATTTCTCCAGCGTCGTGCAGGCTCTTTTAGGTGTTCTCTGGCAAATTCAAATCCGTTCTTCCTGTTCATTAATCTAACCAGGGGTTTGCAGCTTGTCATAAACCGTCTGTATTCATGCAGGTGTCTCTTGATTGTAGACCTTAGTAATGATACCTCTACGAGATTGATCTTGACTTGGTTAGATGTTGTTGTTTTTTTTCTTAATCACAGAAATGGTTATCAGCCACTTTATTTGTCCTCTGTGGATTTGCTGTCTCTCTCAACTCTCTAATCATCTTCACTCTCATCAGCCACTCGTTGGACCTCATACTGAGAGTTCCAGAGAAAAGAATCAAGTTTAATATTTGGAATCGATACTTAGGGACTTTTGATAAAATCAGTTGTTCAAATCACGCAATACTTTTGTCAAACTGTTTGAATTCAAGAAAATCATGTGTAAAGAGGAGGTCACACTGACAGAGCAGATAATTCACACATTAAAAGACTTGATTTAAATATTTCTAATATGCCTTCAACAACAAAAAGTCAGATGGCTGATATAACTTTGAAGTACACGATGAAAAACTAAAACCTTCCTCTTCAGGCATAAACTTGTGTCTACACATCCTTTATACACTTTTTGGCTTTTGTATAATTGATCACATATTTATTGTCTGGATGTGACCTGCGCGTGATACTTCAGTGCCATCCATCTTCAGCAGCCTACTTACCCGACTCATCCTTTTTATACCATTTTGTTGGATAATCCCCGAAGCAATCTCATTTTCGTAGCAAGTCATCGGAAGTTGAATGGACCTAAAATAAAGCCCGAAGTAGTATTTTGGTATTCCTTTCCTGCAACCAACTCATTCTGATGAGACGAAGAAATTGAGAATTGTTAAAACACCGGCGTGGTCAGGGTCAGTCGAGGCAGCTTCCACTCTGACAACAACTGACTGCGAGCTGACAGGTTGAGAGATGTTTTTAAATCTCTTTTTTCCCTCCCTCAGGGCTGTCAGCTGCAGTCAAATCTCACACTTCCATTCCTCTTTATACCTGTTCTTCAAATCCGATTTAGCTGTTCCTTCGTATACTCCAGAAGCCAGAGATGCGGTGGACATAAATGGCTTTACTACCCTCTTGCTTATCAGCACATTTCATTGTGCTCCACCTGATTTCCTGAGCTGGTGTTACTATTTTACTCATTTGCAGATGAAATTGTGTGCAGCTTATTTCTGTGCCATGCTGATTTTAGCTTAAGTGGAGGTTTTTTTGTTCATTGTGAATACATTTTGCTTCTCAGAGGAGCCTCTTGGATGAGTATTGTTGCTCTGCTCTCCCTTCCACAGATATTCAGTAACCTGTGTTTTCATGGTTTTGTGTAAAACCCACTTTACATTCTCCCCCTGTCCAAAAACCTGGCCTCTTACATCCTGAAACGCTTTGCTTGGATCAAATATGCGTCTCCTCCTTAGTGCTTTCCCTTTTCTTAGTGCTTGTCTATGTGTCTGAAACTGCGAGTGTGTTTGTGTGTGTCTGTGTGTGTTTCTGCATCATTATATTCATCCCAGTACTGTGTAATTGAAGTGGAAAGAGGGGGCACAGAGGGTGAAAGAATCAGAGCAGATAGCAAAAGACAAACTGTGACCAGCACTCTGGCTGCTGTGTGATCCAGATAGACGGAGCTTGTAGCTCTACGTCAGAGTCTCTCAGGGCTGCCAGCCAAGATGTTAGGGAGAAAAGTCTGTCAGGTAGAGGTGTTTCTTCATGCATGACAGGGCCCATCTCAAACAGTCCTGGATGACAAGCTGTGATGAGTAGAGCCTATCATTTACTATGACAGTGTGGTGAGTTATGTTTTAAAGAAAGCATACCTAATATAAAACCGATATAATATACCCTTTAAAACATTGCTAACTAGGCAAGAAGCATGATAGAATGCCTGTTTCTCCTAGAATGCCATTAATAAGCTGTTACGCAGGCTACAAGCATCGTTGGTGAAACAGGAAGCTGGATCTGGTAGAACTGTTTTACCATCACATGCAATTTCTTTTTAAATAAATGTTTGAGCTCAGGTTAGTGGGCCCAAGAGCCCAACGCAAGAATCGGGTCTTAATGGCAAAAAATTGAGATTTACTTTCAACTGGCAGGTTTAAGGTTACAAATGACTCCACAGTGTGCTGGAAGCATATGCAAGCCAGGTCCACAGCAGGCAAGTTGGCTCCCCGCACACCAAAAATAAAACAATCTCGTGACTCATTTTGACTTAACAAATGTTATTGGATCTCGTGGATCACATTTATTTTGCATGAAAAACAGCATTTGAAAAATATTTTGCATTTTACAGATGCTTATTTTCCAGTTATTGTGTTGATAGTACACATCCCAGTAACATTTTTGTGCTTGGTCCTCCATTCAATAAACAATATCTTATTTTTAAGCATGTAATTGCCAAGTTCTCAATAATAAGATAACCTTTTTAAAGCTTAACACCACAGAATATTGTCTTGGGTTTGGTCCAGTGGTGTATTTATTATTTATCAAATGCAGTATCCCTGCCATAGAAACTGTTATGTCCCTAAGTCAAGAGTTAGTGTGGAATACACCAGGCACAGACACACGCACACACAGGTATGTACTGCCAACTTCCACATTTATTGAAGCTTTGAGTGTTGTTGTTTTGACAGCTGACTCAGTCGTACAGTCTGACAGCTCACGAGCCCAGCTGATCTCTCCTCTGGCCGCCCCTCCCCGTCTCACTATAAACACAGCGGAGGGAGACCATCATCAGTACATAAACACCATCAGCTGTTCTTACCGGCCTCGCAGCGCCGCCCTGTTGAGCCTTCTGCTGCACTCCTCCCCTGCAGCTGCGCCCGGGGCCACGCCTCCGCCACACACCCCCACCGCCCGTTCGAGGCCGGGGAGCCGTCCGGCCGAGCCAACTCCCCCCCGCGAGCGAGAGAGGAAATCGGCCACCGCCATCTGCGCCCCCGGCCTATGGATCACCTTGAACTTAAAGGGCTGCAACGCCAGATACCACCGGGTGATCCGGGCGTTGGCATCCTTCATGCGGTGGAGCCACTGCAGCGGGGCGTGGTCCGAACAGAGGGTGAATGAGCGTCCCAGGAGGTAATAGCGCAGGGAGCTGACCGCCCACCGGATGGCCAGGCACTCCTTCTCCACGGTGCTGTACCGGCGCTCGCGCTCCGCTAGCTTCCGGCTGATGTACAGGACAGGGCGGTCAGCCCCCCTCACCTGCTGGGACAAAACGGCTCCCAGCCCTCTGTCCGAGGCGTCAGTCTGCAGAACAAAAGGGAGGGAAAAGTTAGGAGTGTGAAGCAGCGGCTCCCCACAGAGAGCCTTTTTCACCTGCACAAACGCCGCCTGGCACGGCCCCGTCCACTGGACCAGATCCGGGGCACCCTTTCGAGTGAGATCGGTCAGGGGGCTGGTTAGCTGCGCAAACCCCGGCACAAAGCGACGATAGTAACCCGCCAACCCCAAGAACCGTCTCACCTCCTTTTTCGTCCTGGGGCGCGGGCAGGATGCGATAGCCGCCGTCTTCTCCACCTGTGGACGCACCTGCCCGCCCCCCAGGTGGTACCCCAGATACTGCACCTCCCTCCGTCCAACCGCGCACTTCTTCGGATTGGCCGTGAGCCCCGCCCCCCTCAGGGACTCCAGGACCGCGGCCACCCGCAGCACATGCTCCGCCCAGGTGTCGCTGTGGATGATCACGTCATCCAGGTAGGCGGCAGCATACGCTGCGTGCGGACGCAGTACCCGGTCCATGAGACGCTGGAAAGTGGCCGGGGCCCCGAACAGGCCGAACGGAAGTGTCACGAACTGGTACAAACCGTACGGAGTGGAGAAGGCCGTTTTCTCCCTGGCCTCGGCAGACAAGGGAATCTGCCAATAGCCCTTGGTTAAGTCCAGTGTCGTGAAAAAGCGGGCCGTGCCTAACCGGTCCAGGAGCTCGTCGACCCGAGGCATGGGGTAGGCATCAAAGCGTGACACTTCGTTCACCCTGCGATAGTCGACACAGAACCGTATAGACCCATCCTTCTTCGCCACCAGAACGATGGGGCTACACCAGGCGCTGTGCGACTCTTCTATTACTCCCATCCTCAGCATTTCCGCCAATTCCCTCTGCACGATTTTTCGCTTGTGCTCCGGGAGCCTGTAGGGCCGTGAACGCACCGTCACGCCAGGCTGCGTCACGAAATGGTGCTCGATGAGGGACGTCCGGCCGGGCAGGGGGGAGAACACGTCCGCAAAACGCTGTTGCAACGCGACAACATCCGCTCTCTGGGCCTGTGTGAGATGGTCATCACAAGGGAGGGAGGCGGGAATGATAGAATTTGGCACCTCGGGCCCCAACTCATCTCTCTCCTTCACCAAGCTCACCAGAGAAGCGGTTTCAACCTCTCGCCACAGTTTGAGGAGATTGAGGTGATAAATCTGCGTGGCTCCTCCCCTGTCCGACCGAGCGACCTCATAGTCCACGTCCCCGACTCGCCGTGTGATCACAAAGGGTCCTTGCCACTTGGCGAGCAACTTCGAGCTGGAAGTAGGGAGTAACACAAGCACTTTATCTCCCGGTGAGAATTGCCTGAGCCTAGCCCCTCTGTCATACAGGCGTTGCTGACGCTGCTGAGCCTGGAGCAAATTCTCCCGTGACAACCTCCCCAAAGTGTGGAGTTTTGCTCTCAGGTCCAACACGTACTGAATCTCATTTTTGGCGGGGCTCGGACCGTCCTCCCAGCTTTCTTTAATCAGGTCGAGCACCCCACGTGGCCTCCTGCCGAACAGCAGTTCAAAGGGAGAAAATCCCGTGGAGGCCTGGGGCACCTCCCGCACTGCGAATAACAGAGGGTCTAGCCAGTGATCCCAATTGCGTTCATCCTCGTTAATGAACTTCCGAATCATGGACTTTAAAGTCTTATTCAGCCGCTCCACCAGCCCGTCAGTCTGAGGGTGGTAGACGCTGGTCCGAATAGATTTAATGCCCAGTAATTCGTACAGTTCCCGCAGTGTACGAGACATAAACGACGTGCCCTGGTCAGTCAGTATCTCTTTCGGGATTCCGACTCGGGAGATGACCTGAAACAGTGCCTGCGCCACACTCTTTGCAGAGATGGTGCGCAGCGGAACTGCTTCCGGGTACCGCGTTGCGTAATCCACCAGGACTAACACAAAGCGGTAGCCGCGTGCACTCCGGTGAAACGGCCCGATGAGGTCCATGCCGATGCGCTCAAACGGGACCTCAATGAGGGGGAGAGGGCGCAACGGCGCCTTCGGTATGGCCGGCTGGTTAACAAGTTGGCAGTCCGGGCAGGACGCGCACCAGCGGCGCACATCCGCTCGGATGCCCGGCCAATAAAATCGGGCCGTTATTCGCTCCAGAGTTTTCTCGTAGCCCATATGCCCTGCCATGGGGTTATAGTGGGCCGCCTGGAAAAGCGTTTCCCGGCGGCCCTGCGGCACCAACAACTGGGTGTGTGTTTCCTCGGTCTGAGTGTCACGACTCACTCGATATAACCGGTCGTTTAATAAAACGAAACGCGGGTAGGTCTGCGCGGCCTCAGGGCGCACCACGTGACCATCAATAGCCATCACTTGGTCAAAGGCTGAGCGTAGGGTGCCGTCACGAGACTGCTCCAGTGGGAAATCACCCATGGGGGACACTTCCGGGGCCGGCGGGACGTCCCGTGAGGGACCCGCCGGCTCCTCCCCCCCGGAGTCGGTGTCGGACGACCCCGCGTCACCGCTGAATGCCGCGCACACGCTACACCCCGCTTCCGGTCGTGATCGCACCCCCGCGTACTGCCCCAGTAACTGATGAAACCCCGGCCAATTGGTACCCAGAATCAGGGGGTGCGACAGGCGCGGGCTAACCGCCGCCGTCACTCTATGCATTTTGCCCTTATACTTTAATAACAGCGGCACTATGGGATACCTGTGAACGTCACCATGCACACACCTCACCTCCACCCATTCTGCCTCCAGCAATGCCCCGGGGCGAACCAAGCTTTGGTGTACGAGGGTCTGCGTGCAGCCCGTGTCCACCAACGCCTGGCGTATACCCCCTCGAGTCCTTACCGGAATACTGTATGTCCCTCCTGGACCGGGGGAGGGTGCTGGGGCGCCAGCAACGCGGAACACCTGCCCCACTTCCATAAGCGGACAATCCCTCCTCAGGTGCCCCGGCTGCCCGCACTTCCAACACTCCGGCCCCGGCGTCTGTGCTGCTCTCCGTGGCTCGGGGGCGGCTCCACTTGGCTCGGCTCCCCTGGACGGCACCAACGCCGCGAAAGGGTTAGTGGGGCTCAGCGCCGGCAGCCGCTCGGCCTGCCCTGGTGCCGGCACACGGCGCCTCGGGGCCGGCACTGGGGCCTGTTTGTTCGGCCTCCGTCCGGCGTCCCCGGGTTCCCCTGCTCCAGCGGCAAGGTGGTCCTCCGCCAGCGTCACTGCTACCTCCAAGCTTGCGGGCCGGTGGCACCGGACCCATCTCGCCGTCTCCGCTGGCAACCCCTCCGTGAACTGCTCCAGCACCACCTTGTCCACCAGCTTCGTCTCGCCCTCCGATGCCCCCGGTTGCAGCCAGCGCACCGCCGCGTCGCGCAGCTGCCGGGCCCAGGCGAATGGTCGGTCCGTTGTAGCCAGCCGACAGGCCCGGAACCGCCGGCGATGGTCTTCGGCGGTGAGCCCCAGCCTGTCCACCACCGCCCGGCTCACGTCCGGGAAGCTGCTCCTCGACGCCGGAGGCAGACTCAGGGCCGCTGTTTGTGCCTCCCCAGACAGCAGGGGGAGCAGCCGCGGAGCCCACTCCTCCCGCGGCCATTGGCAAGCCTCCGCCGTGGCACGGAAGGTCTCCAAAAAAATTTGTGGGTCGTCCCCGTCCCCCATCCGGGGCACCGCCACCGACAGTGGCGAGGGCTTCGGCGTGGCAGCGGCCCCGACCAGCCGTTCCAGAATTTGCGTCTGTCGGTCCGTCTGCTCCTGCAGCGCGGCCAGGTGGGCACGCTGGTCGGCCGCCTGATCCCGGCTCATCGTCGCCATCTCCGCTAGCATCTGCGCCAAGAACTGCAGAGGCTGGGCGGGTGGCGCGGCCTGTGGGTCGGACATTCCCCCACCGGCCCTGTCCTGGGTTTCGGCACCACTTGTGGAATACACCAGGCACAGACACACGCACACACAGGTATGTACTGCCAACTTCCACATTTATTGAAGCTTTGAGTGTTGTTGTTTTGACAGCTGACTCAGTCGTACAGTCTGACAGCTCACGAGCCCAGCTGATCTCTCCTCTGGCCGCCCCTCCCCGTCTCACTATAAACACAGCGGAGGGAGACCATCATCAGTACATAAACACCATCAGCTGTTCTTACCGGCCTCGCAGCGCCGCCCTGTTGAGCCTTCTGCTGCACTCCTCCCCTGCAGCTGCGCCCGGGGCCACGCCTCCGCCACAGTTAGATTCTAAATTTAGGTTTAAAAATATTCACACTTTCAGCTGCTCTACAATTTATTAACTGACTTTTCCAGGTGTTCAGATCATCTAACAGCTACGTGAAAGATCAATTTGCCCAATTTAAGACAACACAATAGCAAGTCAATGTGAAAGGTATGTGCTTATCAGACATGTGTGCAGTGCCAAATGTTTTAGACATTAATAAACAATGTCTGTGATTCACTTATGTGGCGATGAAAGGCATAAATAGCTATTTATGCTTTTCTTTTGGTTATTTGCCAAGTTGTTGGCTGCCACACACTAAGATGTGTTTGCATTTGGCATAAACTTACACTGTTTGGCAAACCAAAATAAAAATGTAAGAGTGTCGACCATTTGCTACAGGTGTAAGGTGGTAGAAGAAGTGCTAAAAGTTTTACATGAGAACATGTGAGATGCCAGGAAGCAACAGAGAAGAAGTCTACTCTGGCAAAATGAGTTGAGCCTTTAATGTTGTTTCACTTTGATCAGTTTAAGCTTCAATAACTTGGCATATTATTGATATGCAGAAAGAAGAACAGGCCTTTGTTTTTGCTGCACTGTCCTTACTTCATTTTGTGTGTGCGTGTCCCAGCAGATGTTATGGAGGGGAAGAGCGCCATTCTGCTGGGGATGAGTCAGTGGAACTCAAATGACCTGGTGGAGCAGATCGAAACGCTGGGACACATGGAGGACCAGTCGCACGGTATTTTCTGCACGCACACACACACACACACACACACACACACACACACACACACACACACACACACACACACACACACACACACACACACACACAGACATCTGCGCAGTGATGTTTTTACACTGCTCACACATCCATAGTGAAGGTCCAAATTGCCTGGAATGATAGTGAAAATTTCCCACTGAATGATGATAATTGCGGCCAGATCGTAAATGGACTGTAGCTTGTATTTAAAGCTACATTAAGTCATTTTTGACCACTAAGGGCCAAAAGAAGTGAAAGAACTGCCCTGATTTCATCTTATTAAGTCATAATGAGTACAGGGTAATATTTTCTAATTTTGAACTGCAGACCCAAAATAGCCCTCAGTGTGTGTTTGCTACCAGGAGGCACGGAGGCCTTTTGCACAGTAAGATATCTTCTTTGAGGCAGTTTTATAACTCTTACAGGTCATCAGATTTCTTGCAATTTATAGTTTTTTGCAGAATAAAATGGTAAATAATTATAATGATGCCAGGTGTCGACCCTTCCATGTATTTGATTGGCCAGCATTAGTGTCCACTTGACACTAATAGATACTATGATAGAATAAATGGTTAACATGTATTGGCTTTTGAAGGTTTTGTTCCCAACAATAAATCCTTAGGAAAATATCCATATTTTAAGCAGCTTGACCTTCGTCACCGGGACGTGCAAACTTTGTTTAACCAGGCTCTTTTCCAGGAAACATCATAAGTATAATTTTAGAGACGTAGAAATCAAATTTCCCTGTGCTGATTCTAGTCACTTTAGTCAAAGCTCAAAGGCTGGCAGGCACTGTATACAGTCACATAACCAAGTATCAAATCAGTTAAATCACTGAATCAGATTTATTCAGTTCATTAGTGTCTTGTGTTCAGGGCAACATCTCTTATTTGGTCCACTAAAAACTTGCATATAAATGCATTGACACCATTATATTGACAGAGTTTCACGATGATGATTGTTTTTGTAGTTATCATGATTTCTTAATGTGGTTTTAACGAGAAAGTAGAATATTATGAATTACAGATCAGTTGAAAACAGTGGAGGTGGTACTCACAGTTGCTAGTAACAAACAAGAGCTGCTGGTGTTTTGGACAATGGCTATTTGGATTCAATACAGCCAGTTCACATCAAAGATCTGGTGACAAAAGGCAATTTTACACATGAACTTTGGACAATTTCTGGAGAATCAGGCTGGGATGTTTTCTGGAGTTTCCACAACAGAAAATTGACCATTTCAGATGCATTTGCTCTCTGAGAAAGGAGGTGAGAGAGAGACCTGAATGTGCACCAGGCAGCAAACATAAGACTTACTCACCAGCAGTGAATATATCAGGTTAATCTGACATCACATGGACTTTGTAAATAGGGAGCTGGCAGGTTAAACATTGGCTAATGTCCGATCTGGGCACATCTGTCAGGTAAGTCATAGAGAAGTTCAGGGATGCAGAGAATGTGTGAAAATAGCTTAAGCTTTGTTTGTCCTCCACTGTAAATCTAATTTATAACAACAATAAAGAAATGCAGGTTTAAAGCTGGACAGACCTCCAGAGTTCGCATCACTGTATTATTCAATCAATCTGGGAAAACACCAGCTATTGTCTGGTATCTTAAGCCGCTGAGAAAAGCAAACAATGTTTAGAGGGCTTTGATGAAGCCAGCGGATGTTTAGACAATGGATAATGTCGATGTCCAGGTCAACACTTGTGTTCCACATGCCAGTCAGTGTTTCTAGTCTTTGTATACATGTGCTTATAATTAAAACAGCTAATAAAAAGCAACTCTTGTCATACAATGGCTGACAAGACAATAGTAGAGATTGTATTTTGACCAGTGCGCTCTTCTTCTGCTCTCTACATGGACTGCATTAGGATGCACAGACAGAATTGTTCAGTACTGTACCTACAAAATGTCTACAAACAGAAACCAGAGAGCTGTGGGAGCAAATGTAGTATGTGTTGTCCATTGCCTAGACAGTCTACATGATTTTATGCAGGAATATGTTTACAGAGATTATGTTATTACCAGTGACCGCTTCACATTACACTGAGTTCTTTGATGCCAGCCTAATATCGGAAAGGGTGATTAACTTAGCTTCTGCATCAAAACCACTTGAGAAAACAACCTCCTACACAGTCCAAGGCATAATTTAAAGTGGAAGAGACCGGTCAGGCTACCTTGCATGTGGTGAATATTTTGTAATTGATCAGTTAGATAACAAGAATATTTTGAAAGCAGCTAATAAACACAAGGCTGGCAGAGATATGTACTTGGATGCCTGTGGAAAAAAAATCACTGAGCATGAAACATGCATATCTGCGTTCATTCTTTGTGCTCCTCAGTTTGTTTGTGTGCATGCAAAGCATCTGATAAAACACAATTCTTTATAAGCACCAATGTTCTAATATTTTTTTCAATCTATTCAAGACTGTCGCTAAATTTTAAACAAGACCATGGATGGCTTGATCTCTTATATGTCGGATGCTTTGTACTAGGGCTGCTCGATTATGGCAAAAATGATAATCACGATTATTTTCACTGAAATTGAGATCTCGATTATTTGACGATATTTATTTAACAACAACAATGTATTGAATAATGACTTTAAAGATTGTCAAAAAATAATATAAAATAGTGTGCAAATACTGATAACAGTGCAAATGTTTGCAATATAAAAAATAAATGAAAAATGTAAACATCTATGTTTAGTGAACTTTGCAGTGTTGCTCTGTGGTGCAGCTACGACACTGTGGCAAAGTTTACACACTGTGTCTACTTGATCCACGTCTGACTCTGCGAACCCATAATGTTTCCACACCACTGAAGTTTTTTTTTTACCTCTCTTTTCAACCAACAGCAGTCACTCTCCTCTCCAAATAACTTCTGCTTAGCTTTCCGAGCTTCCCTCGGGTCCTCTTAATCAGCGGTCCCCAACCCCCGGGCCTCGGACCGGTACCGGTCCGTGAGTCATTTGGTACCGGGCCGCGAGAGTTGAGGCTCAGGTGTGAAATGTATAGTTTTCAGGGTTTTTATCGTGTTTATCGTTTACTCGGTTTTTCCTTGGTTTTTTCACCTGTGTTATGAATAAATGTTCTTTTTTTCGGTACCGGAACTAGTTTTATTTTGTTGTATTTATCCGCGACACCTTAAAGGCCGGTCCATGAAAATATTGTCGGGCATAAACAGGTCCGTGGCGCAAAAAAGGTTGGGGACCGCTGTTCTTAATTGTTGTGACACGTGTTCGAAATGCAGAGAGGTGCGCTCGATTTGCGCTCGATTTGCCACACGGAGCGGCGCGAGAGTAAAGCATGAGGGAGGGGCTAATAATCGGCTCAGTTATTTTTAATGATCGTTGATCGTAATCGTGATTAAAATTCGATTAATTGAGCAGCCCTACTTTGTACTTTCTTCTTATCAGGCGCATCCTCACAGGAAATAAGAGTTAATGAGGCAGAAAAAAGTACATACAGGAACATTTTTATTACATTTCAATGAGCAGAACTTCCTTTGATTTTAAAGATTTAGCATTTTCTTTCTTTTCTGCTTAGTTTTACGTCTACCCTTCCCTTGTGCTTTCACTTCAAGGTCCTCAGGATTAACACCGGAACTGCTGCACTTTATTTTTGGATTAAAAGACTTTTTCTTGAATTTTTCTTAGTGAATGAGCTTTTTTTAATCACAATCGACAAAATCAATGAACGTCTACATCTACATGCTTTGTGTTTTGAGAAAATAAGAAGATGCTCTCCCAGTACGGAGCAGTATAAATATTTATGAAACAAAGAGTACTGACAGGAGGAACATAATTTTTCAACAGTTTTCATATTCAGACCTCAGTACAGACTTCAGATCGAGTGGTTCGTCTAACAAATTCTCCCTGTGAGAAATTTATTTGATTACGTTCTTTTGTGAAACTCTCCTGCATGGTTATCTAACCACTGTAATGAATTACATATTGCCTAGAGATTTAACGCTACAGTATTTCTCAGACAAAAAGACAAGTTCAGTGTGTGCCTTCAAAGATCATAAATCAGTTCAGGGATTTATCCACATCAGTGGCTTTTAATAGAACAGAAGGGAATGACTTGAGATGACATTCAGAGGCCTTCAGGTGTAAATTGATGTAAATGTTTTCTAACCTTTTTAAAAAAAATACTATAATATAGTTATATATTTGAAGGTTAAGTGCGGGAATTTACTTATTAACATGTAATAAAAATAATTTAAGATCCATAGAAAATGTTCATCGGGTTAGCTGTGGGCAAAACACAGTGTAGACATTAATAAAATTTCCTATGCCGAATGCACACGCTTATAGCATGGCACTTTTTTTTCTTTGTCTTGTTTACTGAGAAATGGACTGGCCCTCTTTGCAAAGGTCATTTCTGAGGTTTGACAAACTGGAGTGGATGCTTTTAATCAGTGCAGTTCAGTGGGGGTGCAGCCTGGTCCTGCAGAGATGAAAGAAGCTGCTCCTGCAGGAAAGCTGTACCTAAGTCATGTGGTGCTAACTGGAGAATTATTTATAAAATGATGTCTTCTTTACAGCCACTCACAGATCAACAGACCTCTTAGTAAGCTAGTCATGACACGTGATGAGCTCATTGTAGAAGTACTATTTGGAGTGTCACGGTAGCAGTCTGTTTTCGTTAAAGTAAATGATTTAAGATCTGTCTTATTTGTAAAAGGTTCATATCATTTATTTTCCTGTGCCACTGCCATCCATCATTCTCTTTGACTCCTGGCTAAATATGGATCACTGAACCGAGCTCTTGTTCTTTGTGAGAGATTCCTGTATTACTATGAAGATGGGAACTTTAGTGTGCTTTAATTAAATTTCCACACACCCTTTCAGTAGCTTGTTTGATAACCGTTTACCTATTGGGTCGAGATCTGTTGACTGTGGAAGCTGTTTGAGTACAATAAACTCATTGTCATGTTCAAGAAACCAGTTTGAGGTGATTTGAGCTTTGTGACATGTCTTATCCTGCTGGAAGCAGCCATCAGAAGATGGACATGTCAAAACCACCACTCAGGTAGGCTGTTGCATTTAAACAACGCTGAATTTGTATTAAGGAGCCAAAATTATGGGAAGGGAATGTCCCTCACTCCATTACACCACCACCACGAGCAGCCTAAACCACTGATACAACGCCGGATGGATCCACATGGATCCAAGTTGTGTTCGTCAAGGTTCATCATCCCAGGTACCTGGAGTGGTCTTCTGTTGCTCTGGACCACCTTCTTCACAGTTTGAATGTTGTGCTTTCAGAGATGCTCATCTGCATACATGTAAATCACATTGCCTTCTTATCAGCTGAAAACAGTCTGATAAGATTCTGATTCTGCTCTGATCTAATGCATCATCAAATCATTTTCACTCAGAAAATTGCTGCTCACTGGATGTTTTTTTTTCTTTTTTTGGACCATTCTTCCTAAACCCTAGAGATGGCTGTGCATGAAAATCCCAGTATCAGCAGATCAGATACTCAGATACTCAGATCAGCAGGTCTGGCACCAGCAGCCATGTCACATTCAAGTCACATGAATGTCATCTATTCCGAGTCTACGTTCCTAAATGCGTTGAGTTTCTGCTGTGTGATTTTGCTGATTAGATATTTGATTCAATGAGCAGCTGAACTTGTGATTCTAATAAGGTGGCCAGTGAATAGAGGCAAATATCTTAAAATATAATAAAAGAGAAAGTCAGCTTGTCAGTTTCCTTTTTTAGGCATTACAGGTATAGTTGGAAGTCAAACGTCAAAACTCCCTTTTAACAGGAAGAGCAGTCTTTGGAGTGCGGCCACCATGGTTCTGGTGACAACAAAGTAAGGACAGAAAGAAAGGGGAGACAACACTTGAGCCAGAGATACCTGCAGAAAGATCCAAAGAGAGCACGGACAAAGAGGAGGAAGTATAAAATATGGAAATGAGATGCAGTTGTGGCTTATAAATGCATGGGGAGTGAAAGAGGAAATTAGAAGAGAGGAGCTCAGTGCATCCTGGGCAATTCACCAACAGCCTGAGCCTAATTAAAGGATTGTTCAGGGTCACATGAGCTAAAGTTAAAAGCAAAAAGGAAAGTTTAGAGCCCAATAATAAAAGGAGAGAGGTTTCCTGAGCCCAAACTCACGAGGAGCACATCCTGATCGCTGAAGGCTCTGCCTCCCATTTTACTTTCAAAAACTCACAAGTCAGCCAAACTCTGAGAACAAAGTGCTATATTGTGATAATATGGTACTATGAGGTCTTTAAGATATGATGGGACTGGTCATTTAGAACTTTATGTTAGAGGAGGGATTTTAGATTAAATTCTGCATATAACAGAGATCCAATGAAGAGACATGAATATGAGAGAACTATGACCTCTGTGGCATTTTGCACAAGCTGAAAGCTTTTCAGGGACCTATCAGAACACGCTGTAAGGATTTTCTTAACTGTGACAATATTGCATTGTTAAAAGAAGGCAAGCCTGGAGATACAGTTGTGGTCAGAATATTACTTACACTAATTGTAAGCATGAATGTGATGGTAATTTTGGACTTTCAAGGATTATTTTAACTGTTCTGTTTCAATTTTAGAATGATTATACAGCATACATCTAATGACTTTAAAAAACAAGCATTATTTTGAAAATAATTAAAAGTTTACTTTCTGGTACTTATGTCACAACATCACAAGTGTGATTATATCTGAGTGAATTTATTTGCATTTGTAGAGAAGTCTAGAATCTCAAACATCTGCACATGATCTACCCAATTTCCTTTCGGGCCAACCTTCGGGATCAATAAAGTTTTTTTGAATCGAAGTGAGTTGAATGATCAATGACACAGATTACTTTACGAGTAATCGGATAAAAGATCTCAGAGTTAAAAGAGGGACTTGGAGTAAAGGGAAAGGGGATGACATAAAACATCAAATAGAAGTATAACTTTGTGTTTTCCAATATTGCTGTTAGCCATGGCATTAGTTATAACAAAGTTTAATCCTGGGTTGATTAATGATGTTCAGAGCTTAAGAATCTTGATTTTAACCCTTTTATCGGATTTGAACAGCTTGACACTGACATGTGATGAAGTTTGTATGACTGTTTGTGAACAGCTAAAATTGCATATTTACAAACCCCACAGGAACGTATCTGGTTATCTAGCTGTAGAACTGGAAGGAGACTAGAGAGAGTTGTTGATAGGGCACGACAGGAGGATTATGTAGTGATCGCTTCCAGCTGTCATTGCTGTCAGCTGATGTAAGTCTTTCAGATCTTAGCTCATAGAAGTCAGATAAGAAAAGCACTTTCTTTATGCACCATTACTTCAGTAATGTCAGGGTGTCTAATGCTGGTAGGCACATCTGTGATTTATAAAAATGTAAGTATACTTAGTGTCCGTTAAAGAAAATAGCCCAGCTACACTGTAGGCGACGAGGGATATGTTGCCTTCAGTGCATTATTAGAAGTACGGTACATTAAATCCGTGAAGGTCTTAAGCTGCAGTCTTTGCATTCTTTGAGAGGCTGAACTGAGAAAACACAGAGTCATGTCTGAAACACTGCAAGTGTCCCTGCCAAATAGAAAAGTGGCACAATTTACATGACCCTGCTTTAATGAAATCAGAAGCTTCGTCACATGTGTGTAAGCAATAATAATATTGCACACATATGCCTTCCATGAAACATATTTTCTAACTGTGGAACTATACTTGTTCCACAGAGCCTATAAGAGGGGAAGTAAATAGAGAACATTTTTTCGTTGCTGTTGAGAATGTTATTACATTTGTAATTACATTCTCTCTCTCTCTCTTCCACTCAGTCTTTACGTCAAACATACTCAACACAAAAACACTCTCCATTACTCGTGCTGCATAAAAGTGTGTACATGCCTGGTAAGATTCTGCATGCTTTAATAGTTTGCAATCTGCTTGTGGGGGGCACAGAAGCATTAAAGATGTCAATTTAATTTTTGCAAAACTGATCGAAGCAGAAAAAAACTATCGACACAACAAGGTTAGATACAAATATGTCTGGAAAATGAATTATGATTGCCAGCAGGTAAAAAAAAGAAAGAAAAAAACTAATAGAACAGCAGAAATGACTTGATAAGTAGTTCCTTGAGCTTGACTCACTACCTCAGTGTCCCCTGGATGTCCTTTGCTTTTTTAGCAAGGGAAATTTGTATTTGTATTATCCTTTTATAAAGAAGAACAAATTGAAAGAGGAAGACCTGTGACTCTAGAGACCATTTCTTATCCTACTGAAGTAACTGATCAACATGGTGATTGAGCTGTAGAGGCTGGTAGATATGTGCAAATGGTTGGCTGATATTACACAGGACTGTCATCTCAAAATGCTTGAACCCAGGTAATAACTGGGATAAATGTTGTCAATCTAAGTTTCTACCCTCACCTGTGGTCACAAACTCTGTTTGGGGACTGAAAGAATGAGGTTGTGGATACAGGCATCATAAATGAGTGGCTGGGTTCTCTCTTAGAGATAAGGTCAAGAGCTCAGTCATTCAGGAGGCACTCAGGAGTAGAGGTGCTACTCCACACTGCAAAGAGTCATTTGAGGTGGGCAAGATGTCATACCATGAGGAGGCCCCGGGGGAGACCCAGGACATGCTGGAGAGATTATATCTTTCAGCTGGCTTAGGAATGCCTTGGTGTCCCCACGGATAAGCTGGAGGAAATGGATATAAGGGGAGGTCTGGGATTCTCTGCATAGAGTGGTGTCCCAGCAACCCTGAATAAGGGAGCGATGGAGGGATGGATAAAGGGATGGCAGGCAACTAGTAATGCTAGTCTGTGTAGCCTGTGTGCACTGTGTGGAAGTCTTTTCTTGACAGTGTCTTCATCAAATAAATTGCAATAATCCAAACAGCGTTTGAGTTTGTTGTTTTGTAATAGAGGGCTGAAATTTCTACTTTTATGTAAAACCATCATTTTTGCCATCATGATGCACAACGTCAGTTTTGACTCAGGAGATAATGTTGATATTTGAATCATTTTTGCAGGAAAGCAATTTGTAAGTGGTGTCTACAAAACAGTTTATTCACAGAAGAGGCCTGAAAAATGTTTTTAATTTAACTTGTTAAGAATCAGTAGGTGACATTTGGAGTAATATCTCTATAAGACAAAGCCTTTATCAGTATCTTTATTACAACGCACTTCACAAGGGCAGGAAAATGAAACATGCAAGTCATTGAAATCAACATGACTAGGCCACATAACTTGTATGACTACTTGGGAAAAGAATGCAGTTTTAAAGGGTTTTGTTTTTGCATCCTCTCCTAAATAATATTCTTTGATTTTTAAGTGGTCATAGTTTCTGTGTTTGTTTTCTGTGCAACTTGTTCACTGAGATTTTAATTGAATTGAATTGCCATAAATGATGCCGAGGAGAGCAGAGAGAGTGAACCAAAACAAAGTTGTGAAGCACAGTTGGATGAACCAAAGCAATTAGTGAGGAGAGTATAAAAATCCAAGGTATTGGGGGAAAAGTGTTGGGTGCCAGCTACATTACAAGTGTTTTTGTGGATTAAGTGTTTAAAAATCTGATGCATTTGGGCATCAGCACATCCAAATCAATCCTTCAAAAACATGTAAACATGTCCAAATTGTCTTCTGTGGAAGATTTACTGTGCTGTAATTATCAACACTCATACCAGGTAAATGAGTCACTAAGAACCGCAGCTGCTACAGCTGCCCATTTGTTTAATCACCTCATTGCTGGTGATTTACTGTCAGTGGTTTTTAATAAAAACTAAGAAGAAGGCTGAATCACATTGCTGTGTTGTGGTTTGTTTCCTGTGGGATTTTTATTATCAATTAAAATCTGTGATAATCAGGAAAACATAAAGTTCTGCAGCTGGACTATTGTCAGTCAGTCTTTTTAGCAGTTGAGCTGACATCCACTGCCCTTTAATCTCCATCGGTTTCTGTTTTCTCAGAAACATAGCTGGCTCTTTCCGTCTTATATTTCTCCACAGTTTCTATGCCCATTCATTCCATAAACCTCATCATGTTCTTTTATTCCCTCTCTTTTCTTTCTACTTTCATTACTCCACAAGCCACTGGCTCCTATAAACACTTTCTCTTGCAGTAGAGGTGACTTACAGTGATGAAAACCTCAGCGACAGAGAGGAATGCCTGGAGCACAACTGCCCCTTATTCTCCTCTGCACTCTTTCTTTATCTCTGCTCGGTAAGATGCTGCGATCTCACATCAGCCACCGCTCCAGCATCTTTCATACTTCCCATCTGTTTACTATGCAAAGATTATTATCTGTATATTTATGCTGTGCTCCTTTCATTCCTGTGTTTTTCCACTTCTTTGACTGACTAATACGATATAATACAGTCAGACCTGAAATAGCCACATTACATAAGTGATCTTTTTTTGAAAAATATGGGCTGCTTGATAAACAAAAGTGACTGACTCCGACTTGGCTGCTTTCTTGGCGTGCGGTGCCAAGCTGGGATAACATTATCTGAAATTGCAACATCAAACACTTTGGTAGAGATGACTAAATGATAAGCCCTACCAAATAACCAACCACAGATGATGTTTCTCTGGCTACATAATATATGGTGGAAATATAATTCCACACCAAGTGACCTGGAGAGAAATATATTGAATGGGAGAATGATTTTCTGTTTTCTGTGGAGCACCACGGCTCTCTTTTGTGAATGCACCCCGGAGCTCTATTCAGAAAACACACAGAGTGAGACAGAAAACATAAATTTAAGGTCTGAGGCTCATCTGTATTCTACCCATGCATCCCCGCAGTCATTTTTAACACACGATGCTTGGATAGGCACAATGTCACTCTTGCTTTAATTCCCATTAAATTAATGTTTTTGTCTTTCTCTGAAAACAAAATTGCAAACAGAAGCATAGACACTGGGAAGACAAAAGCAATTACTGTAGAATAATGAAACAAATAAAAAAAAAAAGATGCAGGAGTGAGATATTTATAATACAATCTCTGATCTTAAAGAAAAAAAAACTTTGGTATTATCAGTCATTGGACCAACATAATTAATTGGACAAAAATAATGAACTTATCCCACAAAGTAGTTACCCATGTCAAAGTAAAAATGGTTTGTTTGCTACTGACCAGCTCAGAAATTGCACAAATTAGCCACCTGACACAGATCTGACCTTATAATAGACACATGTTGGTTTCTTTACATATGTGAACAGTCTGTGTGGTCGTCCTGGACGAATATGGTCCACTAGTTTACGCATGTCAGGAATGAGATGACAAGAAACGCCGTTTTATTTATCAGGCGAATGGCTGAGTGCTCGGTCTTGTCTGTCCTTGCTATTTCCTCTAGCTTGGGGAAAAAAAACCAAATCTCAAAGCTGCGTATTTGTTAGTTACAAAGCTGGGTTTACGTCTATTCATGTCAGAAAAAAATAGTCTTTTAGTTTAATGGAGACAGTTGTGCTGCAGGATAAAATTGTGGCTCTTTAGCAGTTGAAGGTTTTAGCAATTTAATATTCTCAACCTCGAAATTATTTATAAAGCACATTTAAAAACAACACACGTTGATCAAAGTGCTGTTCAACAGGCAGAATGGATAAAAACAAGAGAACAGATGAGAATTAAGTAAAAATAATAAAAGTGCCAGTAGGTGCTAAACATATACAGTTGTGGCAAATAAATGTACATGAGCAAATTCAGAAAGACTCAAATGCCAATGAATAAAAATACATTTTAAGTTTAGTTTTAAAGACTCGGTGGAAAATGGGTAGGTTTGAATGTGAGGGGAATGCTGAGAACCCACAGTCTCCTCTGAGTTTAAATCTAGATTGGATGCTTCTGACTGTGGTCCAATCAGCTGACCGGAGGGACCTGGAAGTAGAGTATAAGATGTTGGGCATGTAAGATGGAGCCGGACCATGGAGAGGGCTTTGTAGACAAACAGGAGGTGATCTAGGTGGCTAATGAGCCAGAGCCTCATCTCTACAATGTTTAAAGAAAGGCACAGTGGGGGGGACTGTGGAGAAGGCAAACGAACTCAACAACTTCTTCAACAGGTTTGACCAGCCCACAACCCCCCCACCCTCACCCTCACCTTTACTACAGAGTCCTCTCCCCACTCTCCTACCTCCCTCGCTTCCCCCCCTTCCTGACACCATGACACCCCCCTCCTCCAATCTCTCTCTCAGCAGCAAGACATCTCCCCCCCTCCCCTCCTCCCAAACATCTCCCAGTGTCACAGTGGATCAGGTCAGGAGACAACTGAGGAAGCTTCGCCCCAGAAAGGCAGCAGGCCCAGACAAGGTGTGTCCTAGGATGCTAAAGGCGTGTGCTGCTGAACTTGGGGAGCCGCTACAACGAGTCTTCAACCTCAGTCTGCGACTGGGGAGAGTGCCCGCCCTATGGAAGACATCCTGCATCGTCCCGGTCCCCAAAAAGAACCGGCCCAATGAGCTGAATGACTTCCGACCGGTGGCACTGACGTCACATCTTATGAAGACTCTAGAGCGGCTCTTCCTCAACCTCCTCCGACCACAGGTACAACATGCCCAGGACCCACTACAGTTTGCATACAAGGCGGGTGTCGGAGTGGAGGATGCCATCCTGTACCTCCTACACAGAGCCCACTCACACCTGGATGGGGGAAAAGGCACGGTCAGGATCCTGTTTCTTGACTTTTCCAGTGCCTTTAATACCATCCGGCCCTGTATGCTTCAGGAAAAACTGAACAGGATGGAGGTGGACCCCTGCCTGGTGGCTTGGATCTCCGACTACCTCACCGACAGACCACAGTACGTCAGGCTGAAGGACATCACGTCTGACACTGTGGTCAGCAGCACAGGAGCACCACAGGGAACTGTGCTGTCCCCTCTTCTCTTCACCCTGTACACCTCTGACTTCTGCTACAACTCTGAATTATGCCACATTCAGAAGTTTGCAGACGACACAGCCATCATGGGGTGTATCTGGGATGATCAGGAAGAGGAGTACAGAAGTCTGGTGAGGAACTTTGTCGCATGGAGTCACACAAACCACCTGCAACTCAACACCTCAAAGACTAAGGAACTGGTTGTGGACTTCGGGAGGTCTAGAGCAGGTCCACTGCCGGTTCAGATAGAGGGGGAGGAGGTGGAGGTGGTCAACAAGTACAAGTACCTCGGGCTGTGGGTGGACAATAAACTGGACTGGTCATGCAACACAGAGCACCTGTATAAAAAAGCCCAAAGCCGACTGTACTTCCTCAGGAGGCTGAGGTCTTTTAACATCTGCAGGAAGCTCCTGAGGATGTTTTACCAGTCGGTGGTTGCTGGAGTACTTTTCTATGCTGTGGTGTGCTGGGGGAGCAGCACAGCAAAGAAGGACTCATCCAGGCTGGAAAAACTGATCAGGAGGGCTAGCTCTGTGGTCGGCATGAAGCTGGACACTCTGGTGACAGTGGCAGAGAAAAGGACACTAAAGAAACTGATGGACATTATGGACAATGCCAGGCATCCTCTGCACACGGCCATTAACAACCAGAAGAGTCTGTTCAGTGACAGGTTGCTTCTCCCCAAGACAAGAACTAACAGACTTAAAAACTCCTTTGTCCCACACGCCATCAAACTGTTTAACTCCTCTCTGGAGGGGAGAGGGAGGGGAGACAGGAGGACAAAGGAGGGGGGAACAACTAAGCTGTAGTGCCTCTTCACCTCACTGTGCAATACCTTTTGTGCAATACTTTTGTAAATAGTCAACAGTGCAATAGACCTCAATACTCGAAATGTGCAATTCATTCACTTGTATTTTTATTTTTTATTCCTATTTATTCTATTTATCCCCTTCGTATATTTTATTTATATTGTCTCTGTATTTATATATATGTGTGTGTGTGTGTGTGTGTGTGTGTGTGTGTATATATATATATATATATATATATATATATATATATATATATATATATATATATATATATATAATATTCTGTAACTCTGAAACTTCTGTCGGTGCTGTGATTTTTGGAAATCGAATTTCCCAGAGGAACCCACCCGAGGGATTAATAAAGTTCTATCTATCTATCTATCTATCTATCTATCTATCTATCTATCTATCTATCTATCTATCTATCTATCTATCTATCTATCTATCTATCTATCTATCTATCTATCTATCTATCTATCTATCTATCTATCTATCTATCTATCTATCTATCTATCTATCTATCTATCTATCTATCTATCTATCTATCTATCTATCTATCTATCTATCTAAAGGCATTCAGTTGTTATAATGCTTTTGTTAACAAAGGCACCTTTGTGTCTCCATTTCTGTGTCTATTTGTACTTTCACGCCTGTGAAAATTGTTTATCTGTATGTGTGCAGATGTGTGCATATGAGCATGCTTGTCTGACAGGATATGAAGCAAGAAAGGCTGTGCGATCGCACATGGGGAACAGATAATCACACGCAGACAACACTGTCGCAGCCTGGAGCCCCACGAGGGGGGAAGGAGAGGGGGGTAAAAGGAAGAGCGAGCAGGAGCGAGAACGAAGATATGAAATAGGAAGGAGGAAGAAACCCAAGCAGTACACCACATCTGTCACTCAGCTGCACATAGATTTCTACTGCTTAGAAATGTTAATTGGGTGTTGCCATAAATGTTTATGTGGCATGTAGCTGCCTTCGTTTCTGCCACTTAACATTCCAAGAAAATAAGAGCTTAACAGTGTATGAAAAAAATAGAGTACAGCATACAGTATATTGAGTTTTGTGAACAATAAAGTTATTTTTTGTTGCTGTTACCCTGAGCATCATTGTAAGACTGTATGCATGTTTTAACAGTTAACAAGGAAATGGAAATATTCGTCTGGATAGCGTCACATGGCTGCTGTCAGCTCCAAATCTGCACAGCTCTCAGGGTCAGAATTTGGCATAAATAACATGAAAGCATGTATCCTTTCTGCTTTGTATTAATGGCTCAGGCTGCTGATGGTGTAATAGTGTGGGGATATTTTCTTGGCACACTTTGGGCCCTTTAGTACTAACTAAGCATTGTTTAAACAGCACAGCCTACCTGAGTATTGTTGCTGACCACATTCATCTCTTTATGACCACCGTGCCATATTTTGATGGCTGCTTCAAGAAGGATAGTGCACCAATTCACATGATGGTGAGTCCACTGTACTAAAATGGTCTCCACAGTCACCAGATCAGAATCCAATGGGGAACTTTTGGGATATGCAGCTGACAAATCTGCAGTAACTGTATGGTGCTGTCATGTCAGTATGAACTAAAATCTCTGGGGAATGTTTCCAGCACTTTATTGAATCCATACCATGAAAAATTAAGGCAGTTCTGAATGTAAAGGGAGTCCAACCCTGTACTAGAAAGTCCACTGTGGTAACGTACAGAGGCAGAAAGTGTCATTGATCAAATACTTATGGATCCAGTGTATATGCACATGCCTAAAGTACACATAGTACTTAAATTTGTCCCACTAGTCGTGGACTTGTTTACTGGTCTTCAATGCTGATCATTATCAGCATATTTCGATATATTTCTGGGTATATTTGTAAACTTTTTTTCCTTTGGATTTGGCAGAATAATACAAATGCAAATTCTAAGCAGAATAATAAGTAGATTATATTCAAAGAATTCAAAGTCTCCTACGCTTGGGTTTTGTTGTGAGTACTAAGTTGCCTCTCCGTCCTCACTTCTGTGTGCTGTAGATTTCTGCCTTAGCGTGTGTTGCTGTACAGCAGCCATGTCATGTAGATTGGGAGCAGCTGGGATTGTTAGGCACAGATTGTGAGTGCATTTGATGGTTGCAGTCAGTGTATATAAACTGCACAGTCGTATGGGATGTGTGCGTGTGTATGCTGATGTGTGCGGTCAGCAGGTTTGTCATGCAGCAGGACTGGTGGGGTCCCCTCGAGTATTTTCTCAGTAGGGCAACAAAGCAGACCCTGATGCCAGCGGCGCTGAACAGATGGCTGAGTTTGTTAGCATGCCTATACTGTGCCAGAGGTCAGAGGGGCTTGTTTATCCAGTTACGAGACAGCATTCATCCAAATAAACACATAGTGAGGACTTGCAAAATTACGCATGATTTATTTGCCTCATGTATATAAATGTCTCTCAGCAGCTTAAATTTTGCCACAAAAAAATGTTGAAATGATTTGGATCTGTGAAGGAGAGAAACATCTTGTGACCTGAGGGGTCTATTAACAATGTAGACTGAGAGAAAGAAAGATATTAAAAGCTTTATCTACCAGGAGGAAAATCCTAAAATGTTTTCTGAAAGCAGTTCATAGCCAGCAGAGGCTATGGAGTAACTGGAGTGACATGATCCTTTTTTTCTTCAAATCTTGGGTAGAATTTGAGCAGCTGCATCCTGAATAAGTTGAAATCTGTATCTTGTGAGGCACACAACCAACTCCAGTGATAACAAATAAATGCCACCAACCAGCAGCACAGCTTCTCTGGATGGTATTCTTTATTTAAGAGCATTTTTTTTTTCAGAAAAAATACCCTTCCATCAAGCTTTTCAATTTACATTTTCATATTTGACATCTGACATTTTTATGTATCATTTTTATTCATTTTCAAATAATCACACTCCTCAAAAGTCCAGGGAACGTTCGACCATCGCAGTAGAACACAAAGTCATTTAAACTTAGGAAGACTGACCCAGATCACCGAAGGACGAATCGGTTTCTGCTGCTCTGGTGCAAATGAAAGTGATAACAGGGAGAAGCAACAAGATAGGCGCCCATGAAGGGCAGGATTTTATAGGTTTTGGGCTACAGGTGTTTTTTCTGCTAGTGTTCTTGTAGCTACTGGTAGTATGAGATGGTACATGCAGTTCATTCAGGTCGCACAGGTACTCTAGCTTTTCCAGGATGGCACATTCATACGTGACGTTGCAAGAGGTTCAGCTGTGTCTCCCAGCACAGTTTCAAGAGTTTCGAAGAAATATTACATGAGATGAGCTGGACAAGGCCGTAGAAGGGCACCAGCAATCAGCTCCTTTATGTGAGGGGAAACAGGAGGAGCACTGACGGAGGCCTACAACATGATAAATGGTTAAAGGACTAGTTCTCATATACTGCTTTTCTACTCTGAGTACTCAAAGCGCTTTAGACAACTGCCTCATTCACCCATTTAACATTCACACACATTCATACTACAATGGATGCATCACATGGGGTCACCCAATGATATTTGGCATGCAGACTGGAGCAGACAGGGATTAAACCACCAACCTTCCAGTTAGTAGGTGACCTGCTCTACGCTACAGCCACCCCAACATGACCTCCACTCAGCTATTCATGTCCATCTTTCTGACTAAACGGCTAGAATCAGTTTAGTCGGACTGCTCACACAGCCATGTATCATCCAGCTCGATTGGCATTCGCTAGAGAACACCAGACCTGGCAGGTGTGCAACATGGAACCCATTCTCTTCACAGGTGAGGGCAGGTTCACAGTGAGAATATGTGACAGAGACGTGAAAGAGTCTAGCGATGCTGTGCCGAACGTTATACCGCCTGCAACATTCACCCTAAAGATTCTATGCAGTCATAATACGTCAGTGTAGGTTTTATGTTGAAAATGCACTTGCAAGTTTAAGTTAAATGTTTGTTTTTTAATACACTCTTTGTGGATTATTCTCCCACACCTGTTTAGTACATCATGCAGCTTTGCTCTGTATCACACATTTTGTCTTGCTTCTTGAGTCTATAGTGTATCTTGTTCAATCAAAGATGGGAAGGAAAAATGCTGCTGTTTTCTGTTCGCGTCTTTGCAGGAACACAGATAATTCACCATGATACTGGAACTCTAATGAATTGAATCACACTCCAGCAGACAGGAAACTTTGAGTGCGTTTTGCCATTTTCATAGACCCTGGGGAAGCTATAACTCTGTTGTCTGGAAGTTAGTCTCATCCTGCTGCTTTTGTTTTCCTTCCATCTGCTAAATCCAAGGTGATAAATGAGACAAAAAGAAGCCACCATTTTATAGACAATGACATTTTAAATCATAGTTACACTGACAGAATGACACACAAGGGGCATCCTGACAGAGATCAATATGTCACTATTTTCAACCTTTCACTTTCAGCTCTTGGAGATTTTTTCTGTAGACCTGTTCTCATCTTCGCAACCCTCAATTTTCCTTTCCGTCTCTCATAGATAACTTATGAAATATCTCAGTATGACAACAGATGCATTGACGCACTCTGTTCGCCTGCTGTTAGTGTGTGCCTGCCTGGGCCTAGAGCCACTGGAAATGGCCACGATGCCACTGAACTAGGGCACTGTCAACTTCCCACTGGGTGCTTTCTAGGTTAGATCAATATGTGCTTCATAAAGCCCATATTGACCGGGAGGACTCAGACGTCTGAGAGAAGAAACACAAGAAAATGAAAAAGAAACGCAGATGGTAAGAATCCCCCCACCCCCGCAGCAAAAAAGTCTGCTGTAGATGGAAGAAAATGGTTTAGCTTTAGCCACAGGAAGGCAAGTTTATACCACTGAGCTGCGCCAACAGAAACATGATTTTGCCAGTTTGCACCCATATCAGACAAATGCCTCACTTAATGTTGAAGCCAGGAGGAGCGCAGCATGTGTGCTGTTTTCACAAATGACGAGGTGAGGAGTGAAGCTCTGATCTTTCCTTCGTCTTTCTCTTTACAACCTGCTGAATGCAGTTGTTTGCTGCCCATTGGCAGCCAGGTCATTTTTCATGTTTCAGATGTAGGTTTTATTTATACTGGCATTTTTTGGATGCAATGTCATTGTCCTATCTAGTTTAATCAGTAAATGATATGAGAGAATCAGGATCCGCTGGCTTTATTCTCTTTAGGACATCAAAAATCTAAACTGCTTTGGATGTCACTGCAACATTTCCTTTTCCCCAAGCCAAATTAATCTTATGTCACTCATTCAGCCACAGTGATATTATTCTGCGAACATGTAATGAAACCTATTTCAGCTTTCTGCTTTTTGGTACTGCTCCAATTTCTCCAGGTTTCACTCAAGATTTTCATTTCTCGCACACTGTTCCAAGTGATTCTGTTAGTGTGTCTATGGTCAGATTTTTCGAGTGGTTTCACCTTAAGATGTCTTCAGGTTTTATTTGCTGAAAGTGAGTGTAGAGCTTTTTGTGAGTCATTACTCTTAAAGTTTTTCCATCATTTCTCTCAAGCGAACCAAAACAGGTTTAAACCAGAAGATTTCTGGTCTGCGTCTATCAAGCATAATTGTTATGGTTTGTAGGTTTTTGGGTTATTTTGAGTTTTCTGGCTGTTTCTGAGAATTTTTTGTCTGCTTTTCATTTTTACCTCTCATTGTCCTTGATTAGTTTTTTGCTGGTTCTTGTATCCCAGGTATTTCCACTCCCCCAATTAGTCCTTGTTATGTTTATAGCATCAGTTTTCCTGGTGTCTGGCTCTCTGGTAATATCCCCTCCTCTGTATTTGTGATTGTATTTGTTGAGAATTTAAAATGTATGTTCTGGACTTTTTGTACTATTTGTGATTACTTCTTTCTGTGTAATAAAAGTTTGGTTTTGGTTTATTCATGTCAGTTTGTGAGTCACTCCCTTGCCATAGGGCCAAATGCCAGGCCAAATGTTTGACCTGGCAGAGTTTCATTCTGGATCCCCTTCTTGACACAGCCTCAATTTGTGTCTCCGTCCGGACTTCAACCAGCTTTCACAGTAATATGTTAAATAGTTCCATTAATTAAATGGTGTTCATAATTTTATTAAGACACATGCATGTCTTGAAAACAAAACAGTTTTTCAAAGCTTAAAATGATGGATTTAAATAAAGACAAAAGCTGTTGAGAATTGTGTCGGTAGCTTTATGTGCTTGTTTGACATGCTAATGGTGCTAATGGTTGGGGAAACTGAAAAGTCAACAGTTAATTCTTATTTTAATTATTTTGTGCAGACAATAAAGCAAGAAAGTTCTCGGTTTGAATCCAGACTGTTCTTCACTCTTCACCTGTTGTTATATCAGTGGCCTCATGTTTGACACATTAATGAATAATCAAAAAGTAGATACAGCCATCATCTTGTCAAGCAGCTGAGGTTTTGTATTTGCTGTCAATTTCCACAACATTTTGCTCTTCGGCAGTGTTTGCACGCTAAAATATTTCAAGGTTTTTGGAAGAACTTTTCTACCCTACTTTCCTATTTCAGTAAAAAAACCCAAAAAACTTACTCCATTGATTTCCTGTTACTTTGTGACTAAAATAGTGCAGTATGCTAAGTCCCCTGTGTGTGCTGATCTGTTCTAGACAAGCAGGCAGTTGGAGGCAAGCTGTGGGCTGGGAACTGGGTAGAAGGAAGCCGACGGTGCATGAGTCTGTGAGCCTCCCATGACAGTCAGTCCCAGACGAGGGGGCCAAATAAACAACGAGCGAGTGAGCGAGCAGAGCACAGAGCTGGGCCTTAAGCCGGGAGAGAGAAAATAGAGAGACAGGAGAGAGCTCAGGAATAGGATGACACAGCATGCAGAGGCTTCCGGAGAGGGTAATGAGTTTGGCCAGGTTCCAAAGAAATGCTGCACCTTCAAAAGGGAGGGAGAGATACTGGTGGATATTAAAAAAACAAAACACAAACTGTGCCCTCATCTTTCTTTCTGCGTCTCACGTGATGCTTTGCTGTAGATGCTGCCACAGAAAAAACTACTGTTTGCTGTTTGGTACTGATCTCTGAATCTCATGCTTGTTTTATTTGAGCCTCAGGGCATATTGAACCACTGCACAGTTTGAAGTCGAAATAGAGAGAGATGAAGAGGCTTTCGTAATGTTGACCATATTCACTAATCAATATCCATTTATGCTTTTGTTATTAGTGTGTCTGGCTGAAGTATCTCCTGCCGTGACCCATTCTTTCCTTTTCTCTGTCTCTCTTCCTTCCTTCGTTCTCCCTTGCTGCTACTTCCTGCCCCTATACTTTACTCATGCAATACAGAGGGTCTGTACCAGCTGGGAGGCCCACGCTGTGCCCCTCAGAGCAGCATTGAAGGAGTGGACGATACAGAGGTAGGACCATTACAAAACAGCCTCTGTTCACTAGTAGCCAATAACATGGAGGAGTACTCATCCCTTTCACAAAATGTTGCCCTTATTTTTTCTCTCCCTTTCACTCCCTTGTTTAACGTGTCCCTTTTCAACACCCTTGCAGAGAAAATGTAAGACCCATGTGCTAATACTTGTGGTGCATGGGGGAAACATCTTGGACACAGCGGGCGGAGATCCCAGCACAAAAGCTGGCGATGTGGCCACGTTGGCCTCGGTGCTCGACAAGGTTACGCGGGCGCATTTCCAAGCTGCTGCCGAACACGTGATGATCAAGCTGGTGCCATGTCCAGCTGTATGTGCTGAAGCCTTCTCTCTGGTGTCCAAGTAAGTGCTGATGCTAAACCACACGCCCTCATGTACTCTTGACATTTTAAAGTGTTGCATACCTGGATAAAATCCAGATGATTTAATTCTCTTTCATTCATATTTAGCCACACAGGTGACAGATCAATGGCAAAACATAACTGGAGAAGGGCACAGAGGCATGGTGAATAGTTTGATAAATGTGAAAATGGTGTGAATCATGTGCTGTGGCCTTCACCGCTTCCAGATCTACCGAAAATTAAAGACTGAGGAAAAGAAATATGCCAAAATATTAGCTGAAGTCAAGTATCAAATGAGGAGATATTTTTGGAAAGAGTGATGTTCGCCCGTGCAGCGAATTTCACAACTGAATGAGAATAAAAGCTGTATTTCACGCTCCGTGTGACCCAGACCTTGCTAAGGCACTTTTAAGAACTCCTAGGGTTATCCCTTTCAGTGAACCAGAATTTTTCAGTTGCCAGTACAATTTCTTGTCGGAAATTAATTATGTGGAAACACAGCCTTTCACACTTTAAATAGAATAATGTGCCTTCTGCTGCTTGGATGGGAGGACAACATGAACTAGTGGCCTCAGGCAGCTCTGATAAACACCTTAGTGTGATATGAAGTATCTAAAATGATATGAAGTTAAGTAGAATGGATGAACACTGTGGGAAAAGTGACACCAGATTTTATAATCAGCTATTTTGTTGATTCTGTCGCTGCAGACTGTAAATCAATGACAACTCTGTAAAAGGTCCTGTGCTTGTCAGTGCATTAGGCATTAGAATGAGTTGGAACTCCTTTAAAATTTACATTTCAAAAGTAAAATTAGTATAAATATTAGCAGATAGTCAGTTTATTTAGTTTTGTCTTCTTGCTTCACCCACAAGTTTCCTGAACAGCTGATATTGGGTCACATGTTTAATATCACTACACACCCATACCCTAGTGAATGAATGAAAGATGTCACTGACACACTAATAAACCAAAGTTCCTCATATCAATGATATAGCAACTCCTTAAGGTACCGAAAACTAAGTATAAACTTAAAGGTGATCGTGCTTTTGCTGTAGCTGCTCCAAAGTTGTGGAATGATCTGCCCTTGCATGTTAGGCAGGCCTCTTCTCTCTCTGAATTTAAAAGTCTTCTTAAAACATATTTATTCGCTGAAGCCTTTGGCATTGATTAGAGGGGTTGACTCAATTTGTTTTAACATGTTTCAATTTATTGTATCTATTTATTTTATTGTATCTCATTTTAATTTTCTTTACGTATGCTATTAACATGTACAGCACTTTGTGAAACTCTGGTTTTATGTTAAAGTGCTTTAGAAATAAAGTTGGTATGGTATGGTATGGTATGGTATATGTAACTTGAAGAAAAGTTAATGCTAATGCTATTGCATTAACTTTCTTTCTTTCACATGCGTAAACATTTGGATGGACTATGAGTGAGACATGAACACTCATGGTCCACTTTCCATATTTAAAAAATGAATGACAGCTAACATGGCTTACTCTCACAACCTGCCCAAGTTTACACACGGGAGTTAAGTGTGTTGGAGAGAGTTAGGAGTCTGTGATTTCACTTGTCAGCTGATGAATAAGTCAATGATTATGAGGCATGACGCTGAGCAGTTTCATGCTGTCACATTGTAATTTGTTGCCCGTAGTAAGCTGCATTCCAGCTCGGTTCTTTAGACAAGGAAAACAAAGGGAAAAAGCCAAGTGCTCCATAAGGTAATTGTCCTGTTTCTGTAGCTTTTTATCTTAATTTCTTCCTATTTTGATTGAAAGCTTCAATTACAATGAAGGAGCAATTAATTCTGTATTTTTGAAGAAGATGCTTGAAGAATGTGCATGTCTGCAGGAATTAATGCCCAGTGCTGCTCAGGTGGTGAAGGTCAGCCACACTTCTGTCTTAATTAGCATGCTCAGGGCATTTCTCAGGCCCCATAAGCATGTGATCATGTGGAAAATATAACCCCTAAACTTTTTAAATGTTGCTTCTAATTGTTAAAGCTCCCCTTTAATAGTAGAGGTGTCTTCTTAGTGGATAAAATTAATGCTTAAATGACTTCATACAGTTTCCTCTAAGGCCTCTCCAAGCAATGATCTGTTTGGTTAATTAGCTACTGTTACTTTGCATTCAGGTTTCAGTTTCAAGGGGGCGGGGTTAATTGTAGACATTGTTATATTAACATGGTAATGAACAGACGTTAGCAGATGACTCTTTCTTTATGATATATTAAACATCTCCATAAACACTCACAGCTCTTATTCCTTGCAATTGAAATTGATGGAAAGCTGCTGGATGGTGTTTAGGAGATATAGGCGGCAAAAGCATGACTTTCTCCTTCCTTAGTCTGAACTGCTGACTTTTCAGACGGCTGCTTAAGCGTAACTAATAATTTCATTTTACATTTAATGTCACATGTCCCAGTGGTCAACAGTTTTGCCTCTGACAGCGTCACTTTGTTTTCACGGCTCCCCAATTATATGCCGAGGATATTTTTTGTTTGACTTGTCACTAATCACCGTGGCTGAAAGAATGTGTTTAGCAGTCAAGTCGAGGCTTCTGTTTGGCGTTGTGATTGATGCTAGCTGGAGAGAGGTACAGACTGGAAGCAAGACAAGTGTAAAGAGATTTGAGTTGTGTAGCTGCTCAGCAGCTTGACGTCTGCTTTGCTTTCACCACATCCAGAGATAAAATATTCATGACAACAGTTTCCCATTGCAGTTGAGCGGAACTGAGTTATATGGCTGCGTGTCTCGATTGTCTGTAATTGAAAGCGTGTGGACACACAGGCATGCATGAAATTTTGCTTAAAAAACAATTCTTATTGCAACAGTGTGTCAACCAAAGCTGTTTTGCTGGGAGATAAATAAATGATTAAATAAAATTAAGAGATGGAGAAATGTATAACTAAAGAAACAATTTACTCACACATACCAATACATTTAGGATTATTCATGTGTCATACATTTATTCTCTGTTATTTTATTGTTTATTATTGTTATTGTCTCTGTTATGATCAAAGTTTAATTGACGATGAGTACCACGTTTGTGACTATCATCATTCTTTGTTAACTCAGGCTTTTTTGATTCAGAGACTGTGCTCACTCACGTAATTGTGAGCGTGAGACACATCGTTCGACTTTTCTGCATAAAACTTAAGAATTAAGGGCTTGCTCCATTCAGATGCATCATCTGAAGAACCGGTGATAGAGCTCTCTAAAGATCTAGAAAAATAACAGTAAAATCCGATGCTGCTGCTGCAAAATAATACAAGATAGTAATACTCCTAAAAAAAATCTTTAACCTTTTGATTAGATCATTACAAGTGCAGGTGAAATAAATAGTTATTATACTTATTTTCTGCTCGGTGTGCTGCTGTTTGTTTCTAACATGAGAGATTAAGACTGCAGACACACAAACATTAAAGGTTACTCAGTGTGTTCATTTCCAACTTTGTCTCACGTGTGAAAATCTTTAGTTTGCTGTCAGATCAAAGTAAAATTTATCCTGTTGATCCAACAGCTTGCAAATTAGGAAGGAGTATTAGTGCCACATTAAGAAAAATAAATGTTTTGAGAATAAATTTGAAGTTTCAAGATTAAAATCGTAATTCAGTTTTGAGAAAAAAGTCAAAATATGGAGATTACAGTTGTTGTTTCAGGACAAACTGCCACGGTTGCTGGACCCTCTGAGTTAGTGAAATCGTACTTCAGAATCGGTTTTGAAAAGATGCTTGTGGTCAGGCAGAAAAACACAAATGCAGGCGAGTGGATTATCACAAAAGGGAATGGCTTGAAATGGACAGATGAAAGGTTATCAATGGTGATATCCTGGTGCAATACAGATATGTATGTCTTATCACAAGGTGGCTGATCAGTTTGTTTCACCAACTCATTTAAACACGGTTTTGTAAAGGGTAGAGCAGCCATGGCAGTTTGTTGTGAAACAGTAACGGCAATCTTCACATCTCAAAATACATTTTCGACTTTGAAACTTCAAATTTATTCTCAAAATGATCAACAATATTCTTTTCCCCTAATGTGCCCCTAATATTCCGTCGCAGCAAATGTTTTTGTAGTTTCTAATTTGTGCTCTAGCTGCTTTTCCAGCAGTATGAAAAAAGAAGGCTCAGCAGCAGATTTAAAAAGACAAACATAAAAATGTATCCACTTACTGGGTCACCAGCTGAATACATGGAAATTCCAGAGACAATGTAAAACACACAGTATGTGCTGCTGAAACCGAAGCAGGGAATCTACGTCACACTTTATTTATTGCGAATCCTACTGTTAATAAACTAAAAAAAAGGTTCCAGCCCATTTCAAACAGAAACTCTGAACATCACCTGTTTTGGACTAGGTTATGTATTGAGTTACCATGGTGATCCAGCCAGGTGAAACTCTGGCTTTTAAGGTCTACATGGCTCACTAAGCCAGTGATCTTGCTTTGTAGTACACCCTGCTGCTCTCGCTGTCATGGGGAGAGAAGACACTGAGAAACTACACTTTTTGCGTCAAAGTTCATGTATTTGTATAGTGAGAAAAGATTAGCTTTTCTTCTTTATTCGTCAGTACCTGTAGTACCTTACAGGATTAGATTGGACAAATATATTGCTATTGATATAAATAATAATAGTAATTCCCTACTTTTATGTACATTTCAATTTATTCATTCATTCACTGTTAAACTGTTTTATAGGTTAACCTGTTTTTACCATAACACATGTCAGTATGACTAATACACACTAAATGCTAAATACATATTGTAGCTGACAAAAAACAACTTGTCAGTCCTTTAATGTAGGCAAACCAGATACTGAAACATACATCTGCAGTGGTTTATCTGAATCTTTTTTACAATTGCCTGATAGCAGTTTGAAGTTGATATGTATTTCTGATCTGCAGTGAAAATATATAAAACTTTATTTTGGGCAGATGGCTCTAGGTCTTTAATATACTCTCACAATATGTGTGGTCAGTAGGGATTAATGGATGCCTACAAACATGAAGGCACATCACTCAGTCAACTGCACTTTTGTCATTTAACAGTGTTTTCTCTAATGATAGTGCTGAACTTGTGGGTGTTTGGAGTCTCATTTATTTGGATGCCAATATAAACATCTTAGGAATAAGCCACACAGAAAGGAATTACTGCAGTGTGGGTAATTTGTTCTCATTCTGGGTAACAGCTTGGCTGAAAATCACACCACGGAGTGGAGGTGGCAAAACCTCTTAGCGCCTCAAAGAGAAACTTTCACATAAACAAACAAACCTTGGACTCCGTTTGGTAGTTCCTTGTGTACCATATAAGGTTCCCATAGAGAATAAACATGTTTTTCAGTTTTCTTGTTGCTGTGTGTACAAGAGCTACTGTGTCCCACAAGGCTCAGAGCAGTTATTATTAGCTCCACTGTACTAATGAACATACCTTGGAGTGCTGACGAGGAGCAGAGCGTCACAGAAACACATGCGTAATCCATAAACACAGTTGGAAAAAAAACATCCCACACGGAACGAGTTGGGAAAGCTCTCTGAACGTATATTACAGCACCATGGCACATCCAATTAACAGCAGCAACACAAATGCTCCCAAATTGATTTCCTCTGCAGCCTCAATTTAAATAGAAGCATCTCAGATTTTAAAATCTGAGCAGCAGGAGAGTAAAATATAATGTATTCAGTGCCACTGTACACCCATCAGTGTTCAGGCCAAACGAGGGCAGCTGCAAGGATTTTGACTTGTCCGTCTCCAGGGAGAATGACCTCTGTTTGGTGGGTAGAAGCTCATTATTCTGGCCATTGGTGACTGAGGACATGCCAATACTCTTTCCATGCCCCCTCTCTTTAATTAATAAGGCTCAGCAGAGTGCTACTGCTGTTCATGTTAATGGCGTAAATGCTATGCAGTGCTAAGCCAGGCATTAAGAAATTGGGAGAGCAATTAGGCAGGAAATCTGAGTGACTTCAGAGTTTTTCAGTTTGCCGTTATGTGGCGAGAAGCGACAGGTTTGAAGGGCAGCATAACAAAGTCTGTCTCAAGGTTATGCTGTGTGCGATGAGGCTGGGTCGAGATTTAATTGGCTTACTTGGCTTTATCGTCTCTGCGCTTTGTTCGTGGAGCTCTTCATCATCGCATCATCACATTACTATGAACTGTCGAGGAAGACTTCAGTACGTATAGCAGGGTATTGTAAGTGGCACTAAGTAACTTAACATGGCAATTACAGGCAAATGAAAAACCCTCTCTCACTTCGAATGTAAAGGATAACCTTACAGCTGATATGATATGATGTTACCCATTTTAAAAAATGCTTCCTGTTATGGGAGTCTTCAGAGTCATGCGCTTTCATTACATGCAGATATTACGTATATATTCGTATATTCTTAGCTGACATTTTTTGAACGTGAGCTCGGAGATTTGAACGAGGTAAATGCCACTGCTCGTGAGTGCATGACTCATGAATTTAAATAATGATGGAAGAAACGTCACAGCGACATGAGGCACGCTCGTCTGTCAGTCAGGGAGATGCTGGTGCGTCTCTTTTGAGGAGCAAAAAGCCTCCCAAGTGGTACATTTGAATTATCAGCCATCTCATTGCTGTTTGATTGATGCCAAGTTCATCATTCCTGTGGTCTGCTATATTACATTAGGCTCTTAATTAGGAGTCTACATCCACCACGATACTGAGCTGTAAAATCCAGAACCAAAGAACCAGAAGTGTCAGTTTTGCTCTCAAAATTATTCGCCTAATATCACAGCTCTGTTTTTATTGATCACCAACATCGGAAAGGAAATCAAATCATTTTTATGATTAATTAGAGCCAATAAATACAGATCGGATTTGGATGGTCTGATAGCAAAACCCTGTTTCAAAGCACATGTTTGTCTTAAAAAAGATTGTAGTAATTGCTTGACATTAATTAGAAGAATGGATGTTGTGCAGAGAATAACCTGCAGCCTTCAAGGATGTTTTTATAAAATAGAGAAGAGTCTGGTTCATGCGCATACAAACAAATCCTATTTGTGCACTCTTTCTAATGTAAAACAGTGGCTGTTCCATGGTATTAATACTAACAAGCGCTTGCATAATCAAGTAATTATACAACACAAATAATGAGTGTCTCACCTGACATTTGTGGAGCAGTGCAGCAGGTGTAAAACCTCTGTTCCTGTCGTGTGACTTGTGAAACCTCTTCAGAGGTAGAGTTGTGTTTGGAATATTAATCGCAGGTTTTTTTTGCATTTCTCCAAAAGCAAGTGTGTTTTGTGAGTGTATGAGAGGAACATCTGTTAACACGACTTTAATAAGATCAGGGCCCTACAAGGCTTCGACCAAACCCACAGTGGTACTTAGCTGGGATGTTGGGAATTCTTTTCTCTCACCTCCAAAGCTCAATAAACAAGCAGTGGATAAACAATTTATGTTGATTCAATTTATGAGGTGAACTAATGTTTTTTTTTTTTTAGCTCTTCTTCTACTTCTTCTGTTTTTGCACAACAAGCCTTGCTCCTGAGTAATATCCTGACATTTCTGTGCTGCAGTTGCCTGAACTGAATATTTCACAGCGGCCGCTGTAGAGGGAGTGACACTGTTGTTATGCGGATAGCTGCACCGTTCCAGCAACAGCGAATACATTACAAAGGATTTCTTTCTTTTTTTCCCCCTCTGTCATTCTCTCTCTTTCTCTCTCTCTCTCTTTTTTTTACAATCTGCATGAAAGCAGCTTGAGGTGTTGAAACACTCTCAGAAAGCTGCCCTAAGAGCAGAGTTCATACACTGCAGGGTGAATAGTCTTAGAAGATCTGCTGTCAGTTACACATCAGAGTGGAAAAGTGCTATTAGCAAAACTTCTGGAAACATAACAGGTGAAACACACAAGCACTGATTTAGTTCTATAACTTAGAATTGTAAGAAAGAAAACCCCTGACAACTCCAGTCACTTTCCTTCACACAGCACTGTCACATTTTTCTGTACATCTACTCAGCAATATTGTTGTTGGGCATGAATTTGGAAGATGTGTAGTGTTTTGTGGAACTCTTTAAAATCTGACAAACTACTCTTCTTTGAGTTATAATATATATAAGTTCAAACATGGCAATTATATTGTGTGAACTGTTAGCAGTCATAGTTTGCAGACATTTCAATGTGTGTGGCAACTCTGGTCAGTTGCTGAATATCAGGCAGGAAGATACACTTCTTTTCTGGTTTCATCTTCTACTCACCGATTAGATGTTTTCAACTTTTCATGAAAAACAAGAACTTCCATTTTTATCGAAATGCATTGAATTTTTAATTTGTTTACCTTGTGCATCTAAATAAGAGCACGCCAGAGTTCTCAATAACAATAAAAGCTGTATGCATATTTTGTCATGTAGCTAGGAGGAGTAGGAGTTAAGCTAAGAAACAAATCTGGTTTACTACATATACAAATATACTGGTTTTATTTGATTTAAATATTCTTAGTTTGCAACACATAATTCCCCCGATCCATCACAGAGGTGATTCTGAAGTCATTGTTGTTCCTCTCATATTCCTCTTTTTTTCTCAGCTGTGCCTACTCGATATTTAATGTGAACTTAAAATGACTTAATGTGAACTTGACTTGCCAAATAAGGAGAAAGGGCTCAACAGGGGGCATTTCAACACCAATCAGGGGCACATCTGTGGTTTTTCTTGTGAAACTCTTGTGTTGTGTGCATTTTCTATGCGGCTTTATGAGCAAAGAATGAAGGGATTTTTGCAACAAGCAAACCAATTTACCGACAAAGTTTCTCTTTTAAAATCAAGCTGAATAAGTGTGCTTGATGTGACAATGAGAATTGTGGAGGTGGCTTTATCCACTGTATATGTGACTGGCTGACAGCTGAATGCTGTGTTGCTGGAAGCCCAGGACTTACATGGATTGCTCTTGCTGCAGATACACGCACCCAACACTTTATTAGGAACAGCTTCCTAGTACTGGATTATACTTCCTTTTGTCTTCAGATCTGCTGTAAGTCTTTGTGACAGATTCAATGAGGTACTGGAAACAGTCCTCAGGGATTTTGGTCCATATTGACATGATGCTGCAGATTTGTCAGCTGCACATCCAATAGATAGGTGGATAGGTGGATTGAGATCGGTTTACTATATACATATCATATTCATATGATATATATATCATATTCAAGGAAGCAGTTTGATATTATTAGAGGGGTTTTTTTTTTTTATCATGGTGCATTATCCTGCTGGAAGAAGCCACCAGAACATGGACATACCTTTGTTGTAGTGGTTATGTGAGTTACTTTTTCTGTCCCATTAGCTCAAACCAGTGTGGCCATTCTCCTCTGACCTCTGTCATCAAAAAGGTATTTTTTCCTGCCAATTACTGAGTATTTTCTCTTTTTTGGATCTCTTTAAACCCTGGAGATGGTTGTGCAAGAAAATCCCAGTCCATCATCAGTTTCTGAAATACTCTGTCGAGCCTGTCTGGCACCAGAAACCATGCCATGTTTAACGTCACTTAAATAATATTTCAACATCCTGATGTACAGTTTGAACTGCATATCAGAATTCACCCATTCAGTCCATAATACCATACACAAATCCAGCCTACTATGTGTGTTCATTTTTGATTAATTGTCCAAAAACTGCACAATAACGTAAACCAATGTTAAATTAAGCATTTATCTTATAAATTCAGTGTATGAGTTTCAAGCCTGCTTTCAAGCTGAGTTACAAAGAGCTAAATTTCTCTATATAAATCTTAAATAAAATAGTTAAGTAAGCTAGTGTAACTGTTAACACGTGAAAGATCCCTGGTTTGAAACTGGGCATGGTTGTAGAAGGACATCTGGTGTAAAAGTCTGCCAAATAAAATATGCAGACATCATGGGAGCGTAAAGCTAAATATATCACAGATGTGTGTCAAAGCTTGTAAAAAACTGTTTACCGATTTACAGGACCGAAAATCTGTAGTGGCTGGATTAAACAGTGATAACATTATAATTGATACTCGTATCTCAGTAGAGCAATTGCATGTACCCAAAAACTGTTGTCAAAAATGTAATGAAAACTTAAAAAGAAAAAAAAAACACAACTTAAACTTCTGTGAATTATCAGTGGTTGCTGATGGAATTTCAGCCTTGGTGTGGCATTGGTGGTTCTTTCTGTAATCAGAGCAGCTGATGGATGGTGGCAGAAGTGCAGCTCAAGGAGACAGTGCAGGGCAATGCCATCTTTTACTGTTTCCCCACGCTGTCACAAAAAGTGTTCCGTCTGATCTGTGTGCACGCATGCACGCTCAGTAAAAATGCACACTCTGCTCTCATTGCTGTAGCTGCTTGTTTACATAATTTTTATTTCTAGAGATTCTTCTACCTCTCACCTTGCCTGCCTACACAAACACATAACCACACACAAATGCATTTATGCCTACACAAGCTTTGTGGAAAAACCTGGGCTAAATTCAGATATCGTGTGCCATGAATGGATGTGGAATAATCACATAACACTGGAGGAACTTTTCTTGATGATGCTTTGATTTTAGACATCGTTAACTTCTTTGTTTTTTAATCTTTTTTGTTCATTTATTTTTACATGACAAGGAGATAAGCACAGCTGTTATAAGAAGCATCTTCATCCAATCCCTACAGTGTATATAAATTATTTGTATACCCTCTCCTATATCTATAGTCCAGATAAGACAAAACTAAGTTGTGTTCAAGCTATCAAAAATCAGCTAGGCTGTCCTTGAGGCCCGTCATGAAGTAGAAACAAACAGTGACAAATAGAAGACAGGTCACTGAGCTCCAAAAGACTTCATCAGTCTTGATTTTTTTTCAGGCCTCCCCCAAACATCAAAACCTCAGAAAAAAAAGTGGTTCTCTACATTAAAAAATCCATTGCGCCGGTGTTTTACGAAGTGGTAAAAAAAACCTTTTAAGGTATGAAATAATTATGAAATCTTCCTTCTTGCTCTTCATCCATCTATTCCTCTTTAAACTCTTCCCTCCTGTCCTCCTACCATCACCCCCTCCAGTCTCAACCCGTACAGCTATGATGAGAGCTGTGTGTCCAGCAGCGTAGACCACCTGCCTCTTGCTGCCCTTCCCCTCCTCGCCATTGTCTCTCCACGCTACCAGGATGCTGTGGCGACCATCATTGACCGGGCCAACCAAGTCTATCGCAGTTTCCTGCAGTCAGAAGACGGTCAAGGGTTCAGCGGTCAGGTCTGTAGTGCCTTCTTCTATTTAGAAAAGCGTTGAGAGGCGAGGGGAACTGCTACTCTCTTGTCTCTCATCATTTAGTAATGGGCTTTAGGCCATTTAATGGAAGTCAATGGAGCAAAGATTGCTTTTGAGTGGGCTTTCTAATGTGTGGAAACTGTGGGTGCTCAGACCCTCAGAGAGCACCAGATCTTGAATGTTTATTGGACCACATTTCCTCTTTTAGTTCTACATAACAACTTACAAGGCTCTTAGTCATGGGCTGTATCTCATAATGGGGAAATAATCTGTGAGAATGCTGTTCACAGTGGACCTGAATTCACACACTGGATTTGGGCCCTTAAATGCCAAATATGTGAACTATTTTAAATGTAGTTACAATTCGGTTCTTCAAGCACTATATGGTAAAAAATTGAAAATGCTCAGGACTTTATGGTGCATGACAAATAGTAAATACATGTAGCTAATGGGCAATGCCATCTACATTAACAGTCAGTATCCTCAAAACAGTGCAAGGACCATTATGATAAAGATAGTGATGTCAGTGCCTGTTAATCTTTGATTTGTGTGTGTGTGTCAATACTGTATGCTGTATGCTTGTTGATGTTGTGTTTAAGCTCATAATTTATTCTACTCCTGCTTTATGTCTAAAACTGCCCGGCATCCTTTCTCAGCATTTTCTCTCCTAGTAATTACTATTGTTGTAATTACCAAGTTCCAACACTGCATATTTTTAACATCATTAGACTGATGCGAAAATAAAATAATATAAATTGATGTGTTCAGTTTAATTCTGCAGACTAATTGCAATGTCTTCAACTCCAAAAGACACTGAAAACAAGCATTGGTAAAACTGATGTATTCAGTGATACAGAAGGAAAGTGCAAGGATATTTGTGTGACAAGTATTACTGCTTGCTGCTGAGCCAGATGCTACTTTTGTAGTCACAGAATTGCCTAAATACTGGTTAATTGACAAGAAAAAAAAGACGTATTACCTAAACTCACACAAAAAACAAAACAAAAAGAAAAACAAATTCAAAGTGTGTCCAGATTTTTGACTGGGAGTACATAAACTAACCAATTTGCTGACAAAAGGACTTCATGGCAGCCCGATTAGCAAAAACCTATTTATTGGCAGACAGATCCTAAAATACAAGACCAAAGGCAGACTAACAGAAACTGAATTCAAAAAATAATACAGAGAGATGCAAACAAACCCTAAGATAATAATGGAGGAGGATAAGCCTACATGTACATATGAGGTAATCAGAGAACAGGAAACAGGAGGGCGATGAGAGTCAGGCAAGCTTAATCTAGACAGTGAAGCAAGTGAGGTTGTGAACTCAAAACAAGACACAACTAACCAGAGACAACTATGCAAGAAAGTAAAGCAGGAAATGAAAGACTAGCAGAACTGAAACAAACTAATGTAACTGGAGACATTCTAGTTGTCCAAATTCCCAATATACCTGAGTGAGAATTATAACTTGGAGGGGCCTCTAATTATTGCATAAACTGTATCTTTGAGAATGCTTTTCTTGGAAATGTTTTCTCCATAAAAAATATTTGGGCAATGCAATACCCAAGGGAAATTGAGGAGTTGCTCACAGAAGTGAAACAGCTGCAGAATAATGCTGTACAGCAACTTTTTTAAATTTTTATTTTATTAGCTTTTACCTGCTATTTTTTATCATAACAACATTTATTATTGCTGTCCACTGATAAATGTACTACATAATTACAAAACACTAAAATTCCTTGCATACTAACTTTTACTAATGGCATACTGTGGCAGTTATTTTGTGGTACCTACAATATTCTGTTTGCATACAATAAGAAACTAAGACAAAGTCAGCGTCATGCCCTCTAGTTCCAGTAACATATGTTGTTTTCTAAATTCATTGCTCCAGTTCTACTATCACTGAGTGAATCTCATGTAGTGGGTCTCTATATCATATATTTTCTGTGCAGGTTTGCCTGATGGGCGACTGTGTGGGTGGTGTTCTGTGCTTTGACGCCTTGTGCTTCAGCAACCACCAGAGGCCTGGCAGCCCCAACAACAGCAGCAGGAACAATAGCACTGAGAGCCTGAAGGTAGGGACACAGACACTGATGATGCAGAGGGAAGACTATTACCGTCTAATGAAACAAAACACTTTCTGGACATGTATGATAATAAACATCAAAATTACATACCTGGGCCTTCGTCATACATTTGGGTCACAATTTGTACTCCATGCTGGATTTCAAGGAGATCTGAATATTCCTGAGGACTAGAGTTCCTGCAGTGTACATGTAACATATTCATCATGACATTTGTGCCGAACTGCCATCCTGAAGCAGCTTGTTATTTCCCTGTTCTACGCCTTGCATGATCCCAGCCTTGTACTCCCTCCCTCCTCTCAGCCCTATTTTTCCATTAAGATCCCCTCACATCTAATAGACTCACTCTTGCAGACAGTTTTCTCCTCCTCCATTTAACTGTTCACCTGGGAAAACAGATCAAGTCCCATCATGTTATGTGTAATTTCTGGGGTGTAACCACTGTCGTGACTTGAGGTCTTATAGTAGGTTGCATGTTTTTCTCAGGATAACTCAGGCCTGCTGGGGGAGTCCAGCTCGGGTTTGAGCTCTAGCAAGAGGCTGAGCAAAAGCAACATTGACATCTCCGCTCCCAACGAAGGCCAGGGCGGCCCACCACTCAGCCGTAAACAGAGCGACTCTTATGATGGAGACACCTCGTCCACTGGCCAGCACAACTTTTTCTCCAGGTGAAACAGGATAAAAGAACTTAACCCACAACTAAAGAAATTAAGTGTCTTTAATAAAGTGAAACCAAGTGTTTTTTTAAGATAGTATCTATTAGTATTAGATTGTGGGTAATATTGAAAATGGACAGGCCCTTTTTGACTTGCTGTTTTCTTTTGCATCATTTTTTCTATCCATTAGCCATTTAATCCCTAGTTTTCTTTATTTGTTTTCATAACATTCATCAATATTGTGATATTAAAAATAATACACCATAAAAGATAATTTTATTCATTGTTCAACATCTGTATCTGCTGGGCAGCCATTGTTGATCAGCAATGTTACAGCTTTATATGATTAACCAGATGTTGTGTGCTGGCCCTCTTCCAGGTTTGTCTGGAATACTTTGCCCTGTGTCACCCCTGTTCTGTATCAATATTTACAGCTTGACTGCACATCCTCTCTACCTGTCTATAGTCTGCTGGACTATAAATAGCCTGTTTGTACCTCTGCCAGCCAGTTTGTGATGGAGACTGAGAACTGCGGGTGAATATGACTGGGGCCTGAAGGGGGAACGACTGCCATGTTGACTTAGTTCAAGCAACCAGTGTTCCCATTGCATATCACATGCTCTAAAATGGCCTGTATTTATATAGCGCTTTACTAGTCCCTAAGGACCCCAAAGCGCTTTACATATCCAGTCATCCACCCATTCACACACACATTCACACACTGGTGATGGCAAGCTACATTGTAGCCACAGCCACCCTGGGGCGCACTGACAGAGGCGAGGCTGCCGGACACTGGCGCCACCGGGCCCTCTGACCACCACCAGTAGGCAACGGGTGAAGTGTCTTGCCCAAGGACACAACGACGAGACTGTCCAAGCCGGGGCTCGAACCGGCAACCTTCCGATTACAAGGCGAACTCCCAACTCTTGAGCCACGATCGCCCCAAATGCTCTACTAGGCTTACACCATTAAGCAGACACACTGAAAATAGGATCTCATCAATTCACAGTTATGCCACATAGTTCACATCAATGCCCCTTCTCACTTTTTGCTTCTACACTCCTGATTAAGCTCCTCGCCTGGGTCTGCCTTTTTTCCCCCTACAGTCATCATGAGGGCTTATTAAATCTCCTCTTGCATGGACATTATTCCTCAATTGAGAATTGCCCTTTTGATGGCTCTCACCCTGTAGTTTGCAATATTCCAGACTAAAAATTGCCCTTGAGATAATGCACAAATGATCACGACATTTCTCACGTGGAAATCCAGGAGGGTGTGCTATGCTTACCATTCATTTTACCATAGATGTATCTGTTTGTTTGGATCAGTTTCAATGATATGTAGACAGACACAATTTCCAACAAAAAAGCACCAAAACACATTGTTAACATATGTAAATCTTATTTATTCAAACTACTCAGAAAAAGATGAGATTATGTGAAGATTGCTTGGAGAATGGCTGGCTAGCCCATCACAGAATCAGAGGTGCTTTAGCTTGATGTGGAGGCATCAGTGTCAGATCTGTTTAGTACAGTAATGACACAGCATGCGTTCATTACTCATTAGGTCTCATAAAATGTCAACCATTCACACAAAAACACCACCACAAATGTGATGTGTGTCAGATTTATCTTAAAAAAAATAATGGGACAGCCACTAAACAACAAAAACAATGTTTCACTTCCTATAAAAACAGGGCCAAATAACACTCATTGAGCTATAGCACACTCCAGCATCTTATGGACAGCAGAAATAAATTTAACATGAAAATGTATTTAAACAATATATATTCAGTGTTTTAGTCATCCAAATCCCAAGGGTACCTCTACTGTGTAAACAATTCTCAATGAATCACACACAAACAAGAGTGCTTTCTTTTAATTTTCAGGAATTATTTTCTGTAGCAATGAATTTTCTTGCAAACAAAGACAAAGTGAAGATGTGGATGTGGTGTAGTTCACTAATGTGTGTGCAGAAATGTTAGAAATTCGCACAAAACGTTTCAATGAATTTGCACGTTTCATCTTTAGGCCCACTGATCATTGAAATCTCTTTGCAAACTGCCACACTCCATCTCTTACGTTTGCCTAGAGTTGTAACATGGATTCAATTCAATTCAGTTTTATTTATACAGCACCACATCACAACAACAATCGCCTCAAGGCGCTTTATATTGTAAGGCCGACCTTACGATAATACATACAGACAAAAACCCAACATTCATATGACCCCTTATCAACAAGCACTTTGGCAACAGTGGGAAGGAAAAATTCCCTTTTAACGGGAAGAAACCTCCAGCAGAACCAGGCTCAGGGAGGGACGGCCATCTGACGCGACTGGTTGCTGGTGAGGGGAGGAAGAATAAAAGCAATAAACTCACTGCACATGGCAAACAATTTGAATGGAAGTCATGATATCCAGCAAGTATGGCTATTAATTAGTTTTTCAGTACCATTAATTATTTTACAGATTTTTAGGATATGCAGTAATATAGAGTTCATTTAGCTGAGTGATGCATTTACATTTAAGACGGGCATGCTTTGTGTCCAGATGTTTGCAAGGCAGTTTGAATTTATATTAGCAAATTCAGGTAAATACAGATTTGTGTGTATTGTTTGTGAATGAAGTCAAGTGTGTGTGTGTGCGTGCGCGCACGTGTGTGTGAAGACAAAAGCTAAAAATAGAATCAGAAAGCAATCAAAGCACTATTGATTTGGCTTTTAAGGATGGCTGGAGACTGTTGGCTAATCCGTCCTCTTTGTGTAGGACTTGATGGGAAATGTTGGCTTGCTGGTAAGCAAATGGATCTCGTCATTCAGCAGCAGTGGGTTCTGTCTGAGACCAACTCGGCTGTTCAAACAACTGTCAGTGTGATGCAGACTGTGAAGACCGGGTGAAAAGCTGCTCTGGCTGAGTCATTTAGGCCCAGGGCTTGCAACAACCCCAGAATGTTAAAACATGCAAGCCTACATTTGAATGTGGACAAAGAAAAAGGATCACAAGTCAACTGCTCCAACATTCAACTGTTCACCATAAGAGATTTTGGATTACCTCTACTTTCATTTAAGTTGTCTTATTGCACATATAACCCTGCTACACTGCCAGCTTTTGTCATCATGTTAGCTGAATCCTGCACACACACGCCAGAAATCTGTATTAAAATGATCTTTTTGTATTAATTTGCTCATATTTTTCATGGAAAGCAGAGATGTTAAAAGTGATGAATGTACCTTAATCTATGTTAAGAGGGTGAAGCGTTTGTTTGAATGTTATGTACACACCAGTGATGGACTGTGTATTTTTGTCCATTTAATAACATTTTCCATTTAGCTACTGTGAATCATGAGCACTATCTTAATTCAGTAACATTTTTTGCCAAAGAAGAGCTTGTGAATTAGTGCATGTGAGCGTGAAGATAGCATGGTGATTCAATTTAGCTCAATTTATTTTGGAACCAAATAACAGGAAAAGTCATCTCAGGGCACTTTACGTATTGAGGCGGAGACCTTATATTAATTTAGATACAACAATTCCCTTTGAGCGGGACATTTGCTGACAGTAGGCAGTAAACTCTCTTTTAATAGGAAGGAGCCTCAGGCTTTGGAAAGGGGGACCATCTGCCCTGCATCTGAGGAAGGGCAAGAAACCCCCCTACACACAAACCCAAAAGAAATAGAAACATGTCATAGTAAATATAGGTTTTTTTTTTGCAATTTTTAAAGGGATTAAAGGCTTGTAAGCACTCGTAAAAGTGTCCTGGATATGTGTGGATACAGTGAACAGTATGTTTTATGAGAAAAAAGCATAGAAATATAAAATACATGAGTCTTATAAGTCCTCTATATAAAATACAAGTGTGTACTTTAAAGGGAAACTTTGAATGACATTTTTCTTATTTATTCTCTGTATGAGAATAAGCACTGAGCATGTTTGATTATTCAGGCAAGTAGCCAGAGATCAGAAACAAACACCTATAAATGGAGGTATGTGCAGAAAGACAGAGGAAAGAGAGGGAAATGGAAAAACTACAGGTGAGAGAAGGGCATACACTGTACACCTTTGGACTCTTAGACCATGGAACCAGTTAGTAGGGGAAAAAAGCTTGGTGGTGTTGATGGAGCTAAATCAGGCAGACAAATTGGGCCGCACTACATCATTCACATGTAACATGTCTTTCTGTTTTCGAGTGGTATAACAAACGCTCGCTCCCAATTTGGCGACCCATTCAAGCTATAAATTTCCCAACTCCCCCTCTGAGATGTCGGTGCTGCTCCATCACTGTTTGCTGTTTCAACCCCTTCCACCAACCGAGCATTTAGCATTAAGCGCCGGGGGGATGTTTACTCATCGCTCCCCAGTTTCTGCGTATTCAGATCCTAGATGTCAGAACTCTAATTATATTTTTGTCTTGTACTGAATTATGTTAAATGTGAGTTGCCTGTATGAATGATGTATATTATGTCTGTGTTTTTTAAACTTCCAGTTTGATGAAGGAGGGAACGGAGGTGCGTGGCGGCAGTAGTACTAGTCTGGTGTTGAACCCAGGCAGATTTGACTTTGAGGTATCGGACTGCTTCCTGCTGGGCTGCCCGCTGGGCCTAGTGTTGGCCATGAGACGCACTGTGCTGCCCGCTGTTCAGGGTAAGAAGGAGAAATGATGCAAAACATGTATTTAAGTACTGTAGTTTTAAATTTAATACAATCAATATGTTGTTTTTCTATGAAAACGTTGTAACAGTTTACACTGGGTTAGGGTGAACTGATTTTCACTTTGCTTTTATCACTTCACTTATCCAAAGGGCTCGCTTGACTCAGGTTGAAATCCTTTCTTATGGTCATGCTTGTCATTTGTGTTTTCTGACCCTCAGTGAGCCAGCTTCGTCCAGCCTGCTCTCAGATTTTCAACCTGTTTTACCCCTCGGATCCTTCAGCTTCTAGACTGGAGCCGCTACTGCAGCCTCTCTTCCACAAGTTGCCACCATTTGCTGTGCCACGCTACCAACGCTACCCTCTTGGAGATGGACGTTCGGTGCTCATAGGTAGGCCGAGTGATTTAAGCCTGGAAATCAATTTGCTGATATGGGAGGACTGCTGCTCCTGAATATTTCATTGCTTAATCTATTTTCTCATTTCTAATTTCATGAAATCTGGTTTGAATTCTGTTACTCTGACTGGATTACAGGGGTAGACTGACTACAGAGAGACTCAGTGACTTAGCAGTGTGAGTTCTCCCATTTACATTTATACAGGACACAGAGAGCCTTGATCCCATCTGTGTGTTTTTGTCCTATAGAGGCAGAACCGAAATTGCCCCCTAAAGCCTGTGGTTCAAGTAATTATACTTTATCTTCTTGTGGTGGAGTACCATTGGCTTGACACTTCTCTCTGAGGATCAGTCACAGTATGTGAGGTAGTCAGCTGTTAGATCTGGCACAGCACTGCTGTAATCTCTCTGGGATTCTTGGTTGTAGGGACTCCATAATGAGTCCCTGATTTATTTGGTGCATGTTTTAGCCCACTCTTGGGACATAAAGCTTCTCTCTTAACAGCAGTTATGATGCATCGTCTGGTTCCCCTTTCTCTCCATCCACCTACATTACTGAGAGAAAGTAGGACAAGGACTGATCGCTTGTTTTAACAGCCTACGGGAAGAGATATGAAGATAAGGCTTTGTGGGTTGGTGTGAGGCTTTAGAAAATTGTATACCCTGCTATTGAAGTGCAAGCTTTAGAAATATGTTGAACTAAGAGCAGATTTGTCAGTCGTGTCTACTCAGTTATGGGGAAAATTAATTTCCATTTTGCTTTCAACTATCCTTTTTTATTAGAAACCCTAAAGTGGTATACTACTAAGAAAGAAAAGAGCAGAAACAGTTTATTTAGAACCAGACATGCATGTAATTTTATCAGTTTCTGTGTCACACTTGTTTCCCCTTTAGAAAAGCTGGGACACAAGTGAACAAAAAACAATTTTGTGCACAAACAGAGATGATGTAGATGTTTGTTTATGATTTTTGACAAATATTTGACGAAATGCTCGGCATTACACTAAAATAAAAATCAGTAAGTGTGACTCACACGAGTCTTGTTGCACATATGAGATGGCAGTCAAAAATTGGCTGCCCTGCCTGTCATAGTTTTGGGTTTCTGTTTCTGTTATTTCCTGTTTTAATTTTGAGATTCCTTTTTAAAAAATTGCTTTATGTTTTTGAAGATTGTTCTGCTGCACCGCTGTACAGTTAGCTCATTACTCACCCAGCATACATACTCTCCAATTACCTTTGCTTCTTTTGGCTACAGCCTGTTGATTGAAGGCTGGAACTTCAATGCAGTTGTCCTCTCTGTGGGTCCTTTCCTGTGAGAAGCTGCATGTCAGGCAACAAAAAATAAATAAACAAAGACTTCAGCATTGTTGTATTTCATTAAAAACAGGAATAAGCTATTAGAAACTGTCATGGCTGTATGCACGCAGGCAGGGATGGAGGACCCAAATGCAGACTCAAAAAGGGCAGATGTGAGCTTTAACAGCTTTATTGCTGGACACAAACTGAACTAAACTGAGAGACACAAACATAAGCTAAACCGGCAAGGGAGACAGGACACACCGCTTGGTGAGGGTACGACGTGACGACAAGTAGGAGCAGACACGGACACTAAATACACACACTCAGTAACAAGGAAGTGGCGCACAGGAGGGAGACACACCTGAATCTAATTGGCCAAGACGAGACAAGGGAAGCAAGACAGAATACACTAACCTGAGACACGGACCTTTAAAGTAAAACAGGAAACACACAGACAGAACTTACAGACACAGACTCACGATACTGATACATCAGGAACATAAGGAGAGGGACAACTAGACAGGAAAGGTGGGACCGGGGCAGGTACAGAGACACCGACCAGACACTAAACAGAGGGACCACTGAGTACAGGGACCAGAGACATGAGGAGCACAGGGACCAAAACCTAAGAGATAGAAATACCAAACAGAAATCAAATCCTAATATACATGAAGCAAGATGAAAACAAAGACTAAGAATAAAAACGAACAATGCAAAATCCAAAACACTGGGTCACTGACTCAATTCAATTCAATTCAATTCAATTTTATTTATATAGCGCCAAATCACAACATAAGTCGCCTCAAGGCGCTTCATAGATACAGAGAAAAACCCAACAATCATATGACCCCCTATGAGCAAGCACTTTGGCAACAGTGGGAAGGAAAAACTCCCTTTTAACAGGAAGAAACCTCCGGCAGAACCATCTGCTGCGACCGGTTGGGGTGAGAGAAGGAAGACAGGATAAAAGACATGCTGTGGAAGAGAGACAGAGGTTAATAACAGATATGATTCAATGCAGAGAGGTCTGTTAATACATAGTGAGTGAGAAAGGTGACTGGAAAGGAAAAACTCAATGCATCATGGGAATCCCCCGGCAGCCTACGTCTATTGCAGCATAACTAAGGGAGGATTCAGGGTCACCTGATCCAGCCCTAACTATATGCTTTAGCAAAAAGGAAAGTTTTAAGCCTAATCTTGAAAGTAGAGATAGTGTCTGTCTCCTGAATCCAAACTGGAAGCTGGTTCCACAGAAGAGGGGCCTGAAAACTGAAGGCTCTCCCTCCCATTCTACTTTTAAATACTCTAGGAACAACAAGTAGGCCTGCAGAGTGAGAGCGAAGTGCTCTAATAGGGTGATATGGTACTTCAAGGTCATTAAGATAAGATGGGGCCTGATTATTTAAGACCTTGCATGTGAGGAGCAGGATTTTGAATTCAATTCTGGATTTAACAGGAAGCCAATGAAGGGAAGCCAAAACAGGAGAAATATGCTCTCTCTTTCTAGTCCCTGTCAGGACTCCATCCATCCATCCATTCGCTTTCGCTTATCCTTTTCAGGGTCGCGGGGGGCGCTGGAGCCTATCCCAGCTGTCATAGGGCGAGAGGCGGGGTACACCCTGGACAGGTCGCCAGTCTGTCGCAGGGCCCCTGTCAGGACTCTTGCTGCAGCATTTTGGATTAACTGAAGGCTTTTCAGGACCATGACAGAAACACCACAAATAAGCACATTTTTAGCACTTTAGTTACTATATGTTACATATAAGAATAATGTTTCCCATATCACTCTACTTCATGCTGAAGCATTTTTTGAATAGTGAGCAGATTTCTCTGAGCACTTATTGCTATCCAAGTAATTAGTGAGAAATTTGGTTATTTTTTTCATTTCCTGTAAGGAGGGTTCAGTTATGTAACAGAAACCTCCGAGTGTCAATGGGGAATGCTTAACACAGAAACATGTAGGGTTATTCTTTGTTTGAAATGAATCTAATTAGCTAAACTACTGTATCTAATCCTGGAGCAGTCATTGAAGCAGTCATTAGATCCTTGAATCATTTGTTGTTTAAACATGGACTCATGGCTGATTCTTCAATGAGACCTATGTAAAGGAAATATCTGACACATGCTTGAACCCCTGAGGTCTTTTTTTCCTTTTATTTAAAAAAAATGTAATTGCATCCAGCTGGTCACAAATGGAGATGCTTGACACCTCTTAGAGCCAGAAGTGCTGATAAAGGTGATGAAGTGTAAAAAGCACACAGACAGCACTGGCTTGCAGCTACATTGGGTTTTAATTATAGGTCTGCATCCTTGTTCTGTTGATCAGACTTGGAAGCTCTCAAATTGCGATGTGTGTTAAATCAAAAACCATAGACAGGTGCAGGCGCACAGAAGTTACAGGGGCGCTCACATTACCCATTTCCTGCTCTGTAATATGGTAATTAGTTGTTATGAAGGCATGGAGAGCCAATCAAATCAGGCTCCTGTGGGTATGACTTTGACATCTACATCCGCCAACAGTAGAGCTTTTATTATGATGAATGCTGCTAATATACAGAGAATGGGCCCTCTTGTTATTGATTTCCAGCAACAGCCCAATGGGAAATATGATCATCCAAACAGCAAATGCAAAAGGAATTATAATAATCCTTATCAGTATTAATGGCACAGCTAATGGCGTTTTAATGTAAAAGGTTGACGGCAGTATAATTTAGCTCACCATAAATGTATTTGTTAATCAGATGTTCAGTATGGAGGCTGAGAGCGCTGCAATGGCTGAGTGGGTTGAAAGTCTCTTTTCATGTCTTTTTGTGACAACGACTTTCTAAGGATCATCCTCCCTCACTTGCAAAGTCCTCTGTTCATCCTTTCTTTTACCACTCATTCTTCACACTTATTTAAAATTCCTTCTATGTAAATACTGGTAATTTAATCAAACCTCTGTTTGCTCTTATTGCTTTAACTTAGGCACACAAAGACATGCATATAAGCAGGGGGGAAGAAAAGCTGGAAAATGTATGTCCCCTTCCATCTCCATTTTTCCTGGCAACTCTAGCAGACTTTTATGACCCTCTTCTTCCTCAGCACGCATCTTTGGTGGTTTGGTGAATGCGCATGTTTCAGAAAATGACGCCAGAGTCAGATGAACAAAAGATTTTTTCCTTCATTTCTGTCAAACAAAGCTATGACACGTTTCCAGTGGTTAGTATCATGGTTGCTAGGCAACCTGGGCAGCGCAATGGAGGCTTTTTAAAAAAAACTTTATTGACAAACAACAGTATCACCGCAACGGAGGCTAGACCGTCCCATTACACAAGCCTCGCACTTCCAGCCTTAGCGGTCTTTGAGTACGCGGCCCTTGAGGATCGTTGAGGCTGCGTACTTTAAGGCTGCAGACCCTGAATTGGGATACAGCCAATGTTGGATGTGCCACGCAATGCTCAATTACATGGGAGGGAACTAGTGTGTTAGCGCAGTTAGCTCGTTAACGTGTTGGCCGTCTAGCCCCACGCACAGGGCGATCAGGGGTAGCTCGTTAACGGAGATTTGCCGTGTTGTGGCGTTAACGTCATTTCAATGAGATTAACGCTGACAGCACTAGTGGGAACACAACAAATATGACTGCACATTTACGCCGACATCATCCTAGTGCAAAGACAAGTGGAAGCAGACAAAAACAACAAGCATGCATGCTACAAACTTTACCCGAGTCATTTAGACAGCCGTTAGCACATGATTCTCCTTATGGGGACCTGATATGTTTAATATTGTGGCGAGCTCAGGCAAGGAGGAGACGGAGGTGTCGTTTGGTCTTGCTTCCTGTGAGGTAGCCAGGGAGCACAGCCGTTTATTGACATCTGCAGAAGAACGCTGCCGCTAGCTAACTGCTCAGCGCGGCAACCGCACAGCAACAACAACACACAGGGCGCCCTCTGACCCCGGAAGGACACACCGTTGCAGCGAGAGGGCGTCACCCGTCACTATGGCAACATAAACAAAACATAACTGTACAAACCGAACCCCGAACAGCCCTGACCTGCTACATAGCCCCCACCTAAGGGGTCAGTCGTCCCCTACGACCCCAGTACCCCACACAAAGTCCTGCAAATGTCCAGGTGCCTTCTTTTGGCGCACCGGCCGGTCACGACCGGCGGGGGAAAAGTCACTCGGGTCAGAACATGGGGTGCCACCATCATCCCACTTCTGACACCAATGTGGCGAGCTCAGACAAGGAGGAGACGGAGGTGTCGTTTGGTCTTGCTTCCCGTGAGCAAGCCAGGGAGCACAGCCGTTTATTGACATCTGCAGAAGAACACTGCCGCTAGCTAACTGCTCAGCGCGGCAACCGCACAGCAACAACAACAACACACAGGGCGCCTTCTGACCCCGGAAGGACACACCGTCGCAGCGAGAGGGCGTCACCCGTCACTATGGCAACATAAACAAAACATAACTGTACAAACAGAACCCCGAACAGCCCTGACCCGCTACATAGCCCCCACCTAAGGGGTCAGTCGTCCCCTACGACCCCAGTACCCCACACAAAGTCCTGCAAATGTCCAGGTGCCTTCTTTTGGCGCACCGGCCGGTCACGACCGGCGGGGGAAAAGTCACTCGGGTCAGCACATGGGGTGCCACCATCATCCCACTTCTGACACCAATGTGGCGAGCTCAGACAAGGAGGAGATGGAGGTATCGTTTGGTCTTGCTTCCCGTGAGCTTGCCAGGGAGCACAGCCGTTTATTGACATCTGCAGAAGAACACTGCCGCTAGCTAACTGCTCAGCGCGGCAACAGCACAGCAGCAACAACAACAACACACAGGGCGCCTTCTGACCCCGGAAGGACACACCGTCGCAGCGAGAGGGCGTCACCCGTCACTATGGCAACATAAACAAAACATAACTGTACAAACAGAACCCCGAACAGCCCTGACCCGCTACATAGCCCCCACCTAAGGGGTCAGTCGTCCCCTACGACCCCAGTACCCCACACAAAGTCCTGCAAATGTGAAGGTGCCTTCTTTTGGCGCACCGGCCGGGCACGACCGGTGGGGGAAAAGTCACTCGGGTCAGAACATGGGGTGCCACCATCATCCCACTTCTGACACCAATGTGGCGAGCTCAGACAAGGAGGTGACGGAGGTATCGTTTGGTCTTGCTTCCCGTGAGCAAGCCAGGGAGCACAGCCGTTTATTGACATCTGCAGAAGAACACTGCCGCAAGCTAACTGCTCAGCGCGGCAACCGCACAGCAACAACAACAACACACAGGGCGCCCTCTGACCCCGGAAGGACAAACCGTCGCAGTGAGAGGGCGTCACCCGTCACTATGGCAACATAAACAAAACATAACTGTACAAACCGAACCCCGAACAGCCCTGACCCGCTACAATATGCTGCTGAGAATATAGCCCAGAAGAAGCGTATAGTATAGCTTTTATTTTGGAAAGCGAGACGCTGACAGCACTAGTGGGAATACAACAAATATGACTGCACATTTACGCCGACATCATCCTAGAGCAAAGACAAGTGGAAGCAGACAAAAACAACAAGCATGCATGCTACAAACTTTACCCGAGTCATTTAGACAGCCGTTAGCACATGATTCTCCTTATGGGGACCTGATATGTTTAATATGCTGCTGAGAATATAGCCCAGAAGAAGCGTATAATATAGCTTTTATTTTGGAAAGAGCCATTTCTCTGTAATAAACTCTCTTTTCCAAAGATGACTGATTCCTCAATCAGATACAGGGCTTGCAAAATCGCTAGCCTGACGTCCCGGGGCTAGCGATTTTTCCAGTTGGGCTACCAAAATCTATCTCTGCCCTGCCCATCGGACTATTGTAGGAAGGAAAAATATATGTCAATGCTTTTGCATTCTTTCGGAAATGTAGCTGGGTAATTATGTCATTGGCATCGGTGAGCCACTGTCAATATGTGACATATTGAAATTGAATTTGCGCTTGTTTTTTGCTTTCACTTTGCAATCACGGGAACTGTGTATAGAGAGCGACAGCACTGATTGGTGAGTGATGATAATTTGTGCACCAATTCCTCTGACATCGTCTTATCAATCGTTAGCTTACTATGCAAACATGACAAGTGAAATCTCCCGCAGCAAGCTTAAACATATGAGAGGTTGATCGCGCAGAGAATCGCTGACCGTTATGTGTGTGTGTGTAAAAGCAGCAGGATATATACTTTAGTTCTGCTGAGCCAAATAAGACAGGTCAGGGTGAAGAAGTGACAGCCAAAGAAAAGCTTACCACAAAACGGAAAAGTTATGACAAATCAGACTATAAGGCAAAAAGAAAGTGCAGCTTTATGGTTTCATGGACAAAAGAATTTCTGCGGCTGCAATATGATGAGCTATATAACCAGGGCTGCACATAAGTGGTCCGCAGGTGCGCATTCGCTGTCAAAACCCCCCCCCCCCCCCAAAAAACGCGCACAAGATATGAAGTTGCAACGCGTGTTTGCATACATAACATTTTCTGGAGGAGGACAGAAAGTTGTTTAGAACTCTTAAAGATGTCGAAGAAGCTCCTTTAAGCAGTTACTTTGGTGTTCCTCCACCTCCAAAAAAATGTCAGAAGGAGTCCGAACCACAAAAGAAGCAAGGAAAAGTAGTTGCAGGAGGTGAGCTGGCTTCAAACAAATGATGAACGTACAGAGATGTGGTGCGGAATGTGCCGTGAAAATCCCACTCTAGCGGACAAAAACAGTGCTTTTTATATGGACGCAAACGCGCGTTGCAACTTCTGATCTGGTGCGCGTCTTTTATTTTGACAGCGAATGCGCACATGCGGACCACTTATGTGCACCCGTGTAAATAACATAATGTTCTGCTTGGTGTGTTGTTGGTTTTCTCTCGATTTCTGAGTCGACAAGCGCCTTTGTTACTGGGACCAGTAATTTTAAGAAAGGCCCCCATTAGAACCCATGAGAAATGCAAGAAATGCATTATTGCTCAGTCTGCAATATCTTTCCCAGAACAAACACCAATTGGATGGATGGATGGATGGATGGATGGATACTAAAAATAAACCTGAAAAATCGGTTTAGAACAGCGTACTATGTTGCAAAGAGTGAACTACCACTGGCAAAATTTAGCAGTCTTTGCAAACTTCAAAAAATAAATGGCCTAGATCTTGGTTCCACTTGCCTCTTACCCGTGACTTCAGTGGAAATTTCAAATTCAGGATCTGACACAGACTGATTCATGTCCTACACAGTTCTTACAAGTTCATAGAAATTTCTGTTCAATTAGAACCAAGTATTTGAGTTGATGATTGTAATTTTTATACAATGTTGTAATTTGTTTTTCAACAATTTTTTGATTAATGTTTTGTTTCCTTTACAATATTCTACTTTAATGTATAATATTGTAAAGGAAACAAAACATCAATCAAAAAATTGCTCTCTTTTTTATTCGGGCTACTTAAATTTATTTTGGGCTACCAAAAACTGAAGAGTCCCTGCCCGAAGGGCTACCGGGGATTTTGACATTTTGCGAGCCCTGAGATATATTTATTTTTTAATTACTTTTGTTTCAGCAACATTACATTTAAAAACTGTACTTTTGAGTTAAAATATATATTTATAATTTTAATAAATAACAAATTAAAAAGGCATGAACATTTTTTTTGTATCGAAAAAATATCGAACCGTGACACCAAAGTATCGAACCGAACCGAACCGAACCGTGAATTTTGTGTATCGTTGCACCCCTAGTAAATATGTGTGTTTTTTTTCCCTACAGGTTCTCACATTTATTCTACAAGCGCTCACATTTTGCAATTCATTTAACTTCATAGGCTCTACCATAAAATAACAACAAAAATCGATAAAAAATGAAACTCTAGTTGGAATAAGATGAACTGAAGACGGGAATAAAACCTATATAGGGAGTGCAGAATTATTAGGCAAGTTGTATTTTTGAGGAATAATTTTATTATTGAACAACAACCATGTTCTCAATGAACCCAAAAAACTCATTAATATCAAAGCTGAATGTTTTTGGAAGTAGTTTTTAGTTTGTTTTTAGTTTTAGCTATTTTAGGGGGATATCTGTGTGTGCAGGTGACTATTACTGTGCATAATTATTAGGCAACTTAACAAAAAACAAATATATACCCATTTCAATTACTTATTTTTACCAGTGAAACCAATATAACATCTCCACATTCACAAATATACATTTCTGACATTCAAAAACAAAACAAAAACAAATCAGCGACCAATATAGCCACCTTTCTCTGCAAGGACACTCAAAAGCCTGCCATCCATGGATTCTGTCAGTGTTTTGATCTGTTCACCATCAACATTGCGTGCAGCAGCAACCACAGCCTCCCAGACACTGTTCAGAGAGGTGTACTGTTTTCCCTCCTTGTAAATCTCACATTTGATGATGGACCACAGGTTCTCAATGGGGTTCAGATCAGGTGAACAAGGAGGCCATGTCATTAGTTTTTCTTCTTTTATACCCTTTCTTGCCAGCCACGCTGTGGAGTACTTGGACGCGTGTGATGGAGCATTGTCCTGCATGAAAATCGTGTTTTTCTTGAAGGATGCAGACTTCTTCCTGTACCACTGCTTGAAGAAGGTGTCTTCCAGAAACTGGCAGTAGGACTGGGAGTTGAGCTTGACTCCATCCTCAACCCGAAAAGGCCCCACAAGCTCATCTTTGATGATACCAGCCCAAACCAGTACTCCACCTCCACCTTGCTGGCGTCTGAGTCGGACTGGAGCTCTCTGCCCTTTACCAATCCAGCCACGGGCCCATCCATCTGGCCCATCAAGACTCACTCTCATTTCATCAGTCCATAAAACCTTAGAAAAACCAGTCTTGAGATATTTCTTGGCCCAGTCTTGACGTTTCAGCTTGTGTGTCTTGTTCAGTGGTGGTCGTCTTTCAGCCTTTCTTACCTTGGCCATGTCTCTGAGTATTGCACACCTTGTGCTTTTGGGCACTCCAGTGATGTTGCAGCTCTGAAATATGGCCAAACTGGTGGCAAGTGGCATCTTGGCAGCTGCACGCTTGACTTTTCTCAGTTCATGGGCAGTTATTTTGCACCTTGGTTTTTCCACACGCTTCTTGCGACCCTGTTGACTATTTTGAATGAAACGCTTGATTGGTCGATGCTCATGCTTCAGAAGCTTTGCAATTTTGAGACTGCTGCATCCCTCTGCAAGATATCTCACTATTTTTGACTTTTCTGAGCCTGTCAAGTCCTTCTTTTGACCCATTTTGCCGAAGGAAAGGACGTTGCCTAATAATTATGCACACCTGATATAGGGTGTTGATGTCATTAGACCACACCCCTTCTCATTACAGAGATGCACATCACCTAATATGCATAATTGGTAGTAGGCTTTCGAGCCTATAAAGTGTGTGTGTTAGTCCCCATAGGGAAATAGTTCCTCTGCATTTAACCCATTCACCCAGTGAAGCAGTGGGCAGCCACCAATGCAGCGCCCGGGGAGCAGTGTGTAGGGACGGTACCTTGCTCAGGGGTACCTCAGGGTAGCCGTTCAGTGGAGTCGAACCCCCGACCTTCCGATCATGGGGCCACCACTCTACCTAATGAGCTATCCCTGCCCCTGCCCCTATACAGCTTGGAGTAAGACAACATGCATGAAGAGGATGATGTGGACAAAATACTCATTTGCCTAATAATTCTGCACTCCCTGTATAAATGATAAACAAAAGCTGGGACTCGAAAACAAAGAGCGATACTGAAAAAGAACTCGAATCAGCAATCAAAATACAAAAACTGGAATAACAATGAAACTCAAACACGAGTTCACAAGAAAAAGAACAAAAGAACAGAACCATAGGACTGTGACATTTAGGCGTTTTTGTTTTGCAGTTTTTACTGAGTTGGGGACCGATAATGAAAGATTGCTCTCCACAGCAAACTAAAGATTAAATCCCACTCGTTGTGGTCCTAGATAGAATCGGGTGTTAGATAACAATCCTGTTTTTGAATCGTTGTGTCATCCCCAGTACATATCCTTTAAAAAAAAATTGCCATAAGTAAAAACAATGTCCAGTAATGCGAACTGCAAAGATTTGAGTAGTTATCTGTTAAAAGACTGCATTTTCAAACAAATCCAGGACCCCACATGCTCATCACCACACAAATGTGTTTATGTAACACAACATTGAAGTTATATTTTAAACTGGTAGACTTCATTTAAAACACCCCTAAAATACTGAACAGTTACATTTTTCCCTTCTCATCTAGAAATGTCTTTTCTTCCCACATATATTCACATAACACAGACCTGTGACACAGAAAATTTGGCAATCAGATGCCCGGCACTGATAAGTACAGAGTATGTGTCAGATTTCTTCATCATCTTCCTAACAGACCGAATGTGGACTATTCTTTGCCTCGACTGCGGGGATTCGTTAACCACAGCTGATTCTCCCCCATGTTTCTGAGAGCCGCAGTTAATCTGTATTCTGCTGCAGTTGCTCATCCTTCTCAAACCAAACAGGCAACATGGGACTTCATCTGCTGGCATATTTATAGCCATCCAACAGCAGAGAAAGGGCTAACGTGAGCATAACAAGCTGTGAAACAAACTGAAAATTCTGGATAATGACTTTGACACATCACGGCCATTTGAAGATACTGAATAGAGGCAGGCATCCACAATGTCCACAGATGTTTATCTGTAATGTTAATGTTTATGTTTGGCACAAGTAGAAGTAAACTGATAGAAGAAACTGTGAAGGGTATGCTGTATCCGAAGCGCCGATCAAAGACCAGCCCAGACACGATGTGTTCTGATTAGCATTTGCTCTCAGGAGAGAAAGAGAGATAGAGATGTAATGGTGGGTTTGTAGTTGCCATTCTACTTTCATAAAAAATGGCTTCGGTAATAGGATAATCAGTACTCTCAAGAGATAAAAAAGTTTTATAGTATAGGTCAAAGCAGAAAACATCAAGGAAGCATTCTCAAACAAAGAGATGAGCCTTTAGCTGTTTTTCTTTTGCTGCTGTTGTTCAGCTTGTCAGAGAATATTCTCAGGTAGAAGCTCTGTTACATTCAGCGTCAATCTCCTTTTGTCCTGAATCTTTTATAGCTGTTAAGATAAATGTGCTAATGAACAGAGCTGATAGGCCTTTGCCTCTCTGCTGTCTGAATTAATAATCATATGATGCTTTTTCTTTTAGGGTCTGTGAGAGAAAACTGTTATGTTTGGGATGTCTAGTGAAACGAGGTCTCTGGGATCTTCAGTATTAAGACAGAACAAATAGGAAAATGCAGTGTAGAGCCTTGCTGGGGGAAACAAGGAACTCAACCTGATAAATTATTCTACTTGTCCGCAGGAACCAAGAGCAAGATGCTTTCTGGCTCCCAAAGCTAATGCCAAATACAGTCTAATAAATTGATTCAAACCCACAAAGTGTGGAACAAGCTTTTCGTCTGTTATCACACTTATACATAGTGCTTGTCTTTGGTTTTGCTTTATAAAATGCAAAGCAAGTCAATACACAGCGAGAACCTGGCTTATTAGGCAAATAGCAGCATTGATTTAAAGATTCAGACCAGTCAATTGTTGTAATCAAAGCATTTCCTTTCTTCTTCCCTCTCCATTTGTTCTTGTATTTCCCCTTTCCCCCCTCCCTCTATAGCAGACAGTATCCAAAGTCATCCAAATGTGTTTTTGGAAGGTGAGCAAACTTACGGAGGGCCGACTTCGCAGCAGTCCTCTGAGACCGACACTGAAGGAGGAGGAGAAGAGGGGGGGCGTAGAGCCAGTGTGACCAGTGTGGAAAGTGAAATGTCGATTTGCTCCATGGGCCAACTTGGAAACACCATCGCTAACAGTGAGTGGGAGGAAAACAAAGAGACAGAAAGGCCACGCCGTCGTCTTCCATTTGTCTTCTGGAGATTAATTCAAGTTGATGAGCTTTCACAGCTTTTAAAGTGACCTCAGTTCCCCCATCTAAGTATGAGGATGTGTGTTTATGTTTCAGTTTCCAGTAGTTGGTGGGGCTCCAAGAGGCTGGACTATGCTCTGTACTGCCCTGATGTGCTGACTGCGTTTCCAACAGTGGCTCTGCCTCACCTTTTTCACGCCTCCTACTGGGAGTCCACTGACGTGGCAGCTTTTGTTCTTCGGCAGGTGAGAGAGCCTTACTAATAACAGTATTGTTTTCTCCACAGCATATTTAATAAACTAGTGTTCTCGAAAATGGCTGTTTTTGCAGCTCAAATTGAAGACTAACTAAATCCTGCAGCTCACTTATACCCTTAATCACAGCTTTGATCTGGACATGATCACTAGATGAGGTATGCTTTTTGTTTTCGTTGGATTCTTTGAACTTCTGATGATATTTTCAATCTTATTTTCACTCATTCCCTGCAAATGATGAAATATAAATTGCCTATTGCCTATATAAATAAAGAACCACCCTCATTTTTTAAAAATACAAACACATCCACCTATCCATCCTCGTTCTGTCTATGTACACACTTACTGTTTCCAAAGGAAATTAGATGGTAAATTGCTGCCAGTTCCTTTTCAAATCATTGCATTCTGTTTTTATTCGCGACTCTTTTTTGGAATTGTGGTTGTATTATATCATAATATGTAAAATGACAGAGGCTGTACTTTCTTTTTACCTAACTGTATTTAAATATCTAAAAGCGTCATCCACTGGACTCTTTCTGAGAGATAGACCAAAAACAAGTTCAGCTCTCTAAAGCAGTTCAATATAGCAACAAAAACAACGATAAAGGTGTGGGAGGTAGGACATGGAGATAATGAGCAGAGGTGTCAAGTTGGAAACAGTGTATCTTAACATTATAAGAATAAACTGTGGCGTTTTTAGACTCATGCACTGGCATTTCATGCAGTGTGCTTAAAACAATAAACTGTCCTGTTCTCTACATAACAGGACAAAAGAGAAAGAGTTTATTAATGTAAAACATTTCATACAATGTGTAATTCAAAGAGCATACAATGACTTGACCTATTTGTCACACTAGGAGATAGTCCATCCATCCGTTTTCTTAACCACTCATCCAATTCAGGGTCACGTGGATCGCCTGAATACTATCCCGGCTGTAACAGGCCAAGAGGAGGGCTGCACCCTGGAGAGGTCACCTGTCTATCACAAGGCTAATTCAGAACGCAGAGAATCGTTCACGCTCAGACTAGCAGAGATGAAGAAAAAGGTTCAGCTGTACTGTAAATGGGAGCATGCTTCACTGTAATTGAATGGATGGCATGTGAGGAACTCAGCCATTTGAGTTTGATCTGATTCCAAAAGTCCACAACAACCACAACCAGTCAAACTTCACATTTTTGTCCAGACATGAAACTCTGTTCAGCATATGTTGTAGATGCTGCCTAACTTTTCAGCTGTCAGCATGAAATCATGAAATAGGACTCTCTAAAGGACTCTTTTACACACATGCACACACACACATGATGTGCAAAACAAGGCAAAGTTACACTTGACGTGCTTGATCTTATGTGAAGCTGTTCAGGATTCATCTGACCCATCACAGCTGAGCCTCTGACAAACTGAAACCCTTTTATCAAGCTTGCTCTTTGATATGACAAAAATATGGACATGTCTGATTTTGTGGTTTAGTCTGCTTTATAAATAAATTCAATAAGCGTATGACTGAAATCTACAAAAGTTTGAAAATGTATGTGTGCTGCCAACTCTTTGGTTAGGATTTCAAAAGTCTGCAAATATGTTCTCAGCTTAGGCTCAGCTGTAGTCATTTCCATATTACCATCCTCAACTTTAATTAGTCATACGGACCCATCATTTGGTCAGGAGAGTCTTAACATGCTGGCAGTATATATTTCTAGCAGTAAAGCTGGAATTAAGCAATGAACCTTGACAAGGTTTATGCCACATTTTGCCCACTGAACTGCCCATAAAAATATTATGGGCAGTTCAGCTTTAACCTATGATAACAAGGATAAGGAGAATCTGTAACTCCTCAGACACCAATGAACACTATGCCAGTAAATACATTTGAAAAACATCTTTTTAATCACATTATTTCTTATGAAAAACTTCTAGAAACACTGGCACTCTTTTAAAACAGATGATTAGAAATCAGAGCTTCCATAGGGAAAAGAAATCTTTTCGTGTTGGCTCGATCTGCTGTGTGTTGCCTTTGTGAGACAGTGGAGACGATTTAGAGATGCACAAAGTAAACAAAGCTCTATTGAAGTCATTAGGAATTTAATAAACCTTGGCGTACAGCATCATTTGTGCTGCAGAATATTTACGATTTGTAACAGAATGTAAAAGTTGTGTGAAAAGTCATTTGTCAGACTTTCTGTTGCTGTCTTTATGGAAACTCTCTCTTGATGTTTAGGCCACCTGGTCAAAAATGATAAGCAGAGCCTCAGTCAAGCAATATGCAGTAATTCTCTACAAAACTGTGAATTAGAAACACGATGAACCTCTTTTAAGGCTTTAGATGCACTGTTCGTCAGTATATCAGCTAACAGTAATGCCACCATCACAGTAGTGGCATTACTGTTAAACAAACCTGTGTTATCTTATGGAAATGCCTGTTCTTATTTTAAATATTTTTGTATTGATTAACAGCTCATGCGATGTGACTGCATAAAGGCAAAGGAAGCAGACAACTTGGACTCGGCTCCTTTCTCACCCTCTGGTCCCCGTGAGAAGTGGCTTAGAAGGAGGACACATGTCAAACTAAGGGTAAAAAATTAAAATTCCCCTTTTTTTGGATGTATATAACTTAATACCAGATTAACGTGATGTTCAGTGTTTTGGGAATCAAGAATTGGCTGACTAAAAAGATGATCCTAGAGTCTAGTTAAAAGGCTTTTTCAGCTGTGGCTGACACTGGCAAAGACTGTAGACGTGTAGAGTGGCAGGCAGGGTTGGCAAGCTTTCGAATCAATCAGCAGACAGAGTTGACACAGGTTTGGCTGGCTCACACAGGAAACCTAGGGCGCAAAGATAGCAGGTTAGCAAACTAGCGATCAGAGCAAGAGTTTGGGAAACGAGAAAGGCTCCTCTCTACCACAACAATTGAACGAACAATCTGCGAGCTAGTGTATATATACTGCAGGGTGTTGATTAGGTGATGAGCCTCAGGTTTGCCAGCCAGAAATCTGGTGGTTAAGAGATTGGCTGTGCCTTTAAGGCATGGACCAACGATGGCATGTTGATCCAAATTAAAAAAGAAAAATTAAATGCCTTTGTTTGCAACAACTGGGTTCGATTGCAAGATGCAGATGAAGTGACACAAAAAGGGTGTAAAAGTTCTAAGTAGACAAAATCTGATTTCAGTCATCTTTCCCTAATTTGTAACATGCACTTAATCAGGGTTAAAATACGGGTATTACAGACGGCTGAAGCTGTAGTAGTTAAGTCTTTGGCCTCCATGAATGATCTGAAGCTGGAAAAATCTTAAAATACTCCCACACATTCACCTTGAATCACTGATGCAGGCAGACACATACAATTGCTCGATGTTCCTGAACCCTGCCGAGTAGAATAATCAAGGTCACATTGCTATCCCTTTTCTAAAAACACAAAATTAGTGCCTGCTTGCTTTTCATGTGGCTATAAATAGAACCGAATAGCCATGGAAACATAACTATATTTGAGTTTGAAGGTTTTCTTTTTCTCGGTGTCGACTTGTTCATGCCTCACCTCAGCTAAGTGATGTGATTCTTATGTTAGTGCTCAAAGCAGTTGCCCCCGTCCTGGATACGAGTCGGTACGTGTAGATTTAAAGCAGCCCCATGCCGATTCAGTCCGGGCACAGCCAGATGATCTGTTGCAGGGCGATGCTATTCGGAGAGATTTGGCAACTATTTCAAAGGTTTCTTGCTGTGGTAAGAGGCCTTTGTCACAGCTGGAGAGGGACCACTACTGTGGCAATTGTTTCGTGTGTTGCTTCTCGTGTGTTGCTCTTTAACAGGCAGGTGTCTGACTCACTAACTCGTGTCCTCCATAGTTTTGTCTGTAAGTTGATGGTGTCATTAGCCACAAGTTGCTTGTTCGTATTGTTTATACATATACCACACAGAGTTCATGACACAAAAAATAAATCTATGCTGAGCCATGTGATGCACTCAAGTCACATAGCTGCAGGCTGGGATCTTGTTAAACTGTATGCTGGTGCATGTACACGCACAGGTATGCACATATATATTTACATGTTCTCTCTCTGCATTGCCATCACAGGATGAGTAAGTGACGCCTCTTGCTGGCAGACAATTAACTGTTGACAAAGCTAATGCGGGATAGCAGCTGGAAACATTGAACTTCGTTGTTAGATGTCACATCCTTTAAATCAATTATCATTAGCCGATGTGGTGAGACGGTAAAGCACAACAACAACATGGTTGATCACATTAGCATTTAGCTGTATTTGTCATGTGCAGATGCTCCATTATCTTTCACTGAGTGTTGTCAATAAACAACAGAACATTTTCAAGTAAATGAAATGTCATCTGAGCCTCTTAATCCTGATGAAACAACCCCAGTAAACAACGATTGAGTTAATAAATTTATCGTTGCTGCTGCTTTTGTTTGCGCGTGTGGCTGTACACCTGTGATATTTTATTTATAGAAGTTGGCCCCTTTGATAATTTATTTTGATCAATTATTGTTACAGTGTACAAACATAAATCCAAAATTGAAATACTAGCTTCGTGAGGCTGATAAAACTTGCACTGTATGCTGTTAAAATTCTTCAGTATAACGTTGAGGTTGCAGAAATGACAGAGACGTTAGGGAGGGAAAATTACAGTTTCTGTCATGGTGACCCACAACAGAGTCTGTGAATTATACATTAGCGCGCTCATAATATGCTATTAAAATGCAACCATCTCAGCAAGAAGAGATTTAGGGATTAGTGTTCCACTGCTGGCACACTTGGAGGTACTCACTGAATAGTGCAATATGGAGAATAGAACATGACAAGGAAGCTTAATAGGGAGTTAGCATGCTTTTCTGTAAGGTCCCACAGTGCACTCTTCAGCAGTATTTGGCTGGACTTGGAAATTTGGAAAAACAGGGCATGAAAGCAGGAAATTTATGGCTATTTTTCATCTCATTCCCTCTGATTGTGTTTGTCTCAAAGGCTTGTAAAGACAGGCCATGTACAGACAAAAGTGACGACTGATTTTGGTGGACGTTCACAATAGTTCAGGTGCTTTAGATGTTCTGTTTCTTATACATTATACATTACCATCAGGAAGGCATCTGTTCATAAATTCACTTTGCAGAGCTTAATCATATCCCCGGACAATAAACCCTTAATCATAAAGAAATCCTCAGCTACAGGTGGAGCAAGGTGTCCTGCAACAAATGATGAGGCAGACTTACTCTTGTGGAGTCATCTCAGATTACATGACAGAGAATCAAGAAATCTTAAATCCACAGAAGACGTTCCCTTAGATACAGCACAAACCTTGAAAAACGAATAGTTATGTCTATAACTTCTGTTCCCTGAAGGAGAGGAACGAGATACAACACATAAGTATGGGATATCACGCCCTCGCCTGTCCTGGCTGAAGAAACCTTTAATCACGCCTTTAAGGCAGATGACGTGTGATGACAAGCGCACGGCCCCGCCTGCACAAGTAGCCGCTGTCATCACAGTCATCCCTCAGTTCGATAGCCGCTCTTCACCGAGCCAAACTGCTCAGTGGGGCCACCTTGTGTTGTACCTCGTTCCTCTCCTTCAGGGAACAGAAGTTATAGACATAACTATTCGTTCCCTTTCAGTCGATTCACTCGGTACAACACATAAGTATGGGACATATATACACGCCCCACAGAGCAGCCACCGAACCGGAATCAGACCACCACATCCTTAGTGAGTGGTAGACCCAGCAGAAAGGACAGCATGAGCCACCGAAGGGGCTGTAACGTCCAACCGATAAAACCGCACAAAAGTGTGCGGTGATGCCCAACTAGCTGCCGCACAAATATCAGCTACAGGCACCTCTTTAAAAAGAGCCCATGAGGTTGCCATCCCCCTGGTGGAATGAGCTCTCACCCCGTTTAGATATATTTTTTATGCAATAATATCCTTTAAATTTTTTAATTTGAACTCTGACACTGATTCTTTTTTCTGTTACTTCTAATCACATTTCAGCATGAGTCATAAAATTTACTCCAGGGTAGCGTGCCAGAGACAAACTGTTGTTGCCGTAAAGGCTTACGTGTTACATTTGTGTCCTGAATAATGGAGGTAGTTCTTGTCACTAACTGCAGAACGTCACAGCAAACCACAGGGTGAATGATGTCATTGCCACCGAGGATGGACCCCAGACTCTGGTTGGTCGCTTCATGTATGGCCCCTTGGATATGGTCACTCTGACTGGAGAAAAGGTGAAAAACAGCGATATGATTTATGTTGATGCGTGTGCGTTTCTTTGTTAGGCTGGCATTAATCAATTAATCGCATGTGTTATACCCCTGCCCCTCTCAGGTGGATATCCTGCTCATGACACAGCCTCAGTCGGGCCGCTGGGTGCACTTTGACACAGAGGTGACCAACAGCAGTGGCAGAGTCACATACACAATACCTAAGACCAAGAAGCTTGGCCTAGGAGTATATCCCATTAAAATGGTAGTCAAGTAAGCATCCATGTGGCATTCCCTTTACAAAGCGCTGTATTATCAAATAAGATGTAGAAAGAAGAGAAAGATTTCATTTATTTATGCTCTGTGTTGGAGTATGAGCTCCTTGCTGGATAATGCTGCATAAATAGTGGCCTTGAAGGGAGTAACAACTAAGTTCTCATTTTTTTTTAATATGTAGTTTCTCCTTTTTTCAATCCACAGGGGGGATCAGACTAGTGCAGAGGCCTACCTGACTGTGTTACCAAGGGGCATGGAGTGTGTTGTGTTCAGCATTGATGGCTCTTTTGCTGCCAGTGTGTCAATCATGGGCAGCGACCCCAAGGTCCGTCCTGGAGCTGTCGATGTGGTCAGGTAACTGATTACCCTTTTTGATTATACATGCGTGTGGTTGTATGTCTACATGTAAATCTTGAGAAGGTGGAAGGGTTCACAGGAAAATACAAATTCAGTAGTCAATACGCGTGCTTTGTTGGAGCTCTCAGTGTTTTAAGGATTTATGCGCATCCTCTCTGTGATAATACCACCATGATACAATTATTCACTTTGATGTGTGCTTGATTTTATGCATTCACATCCAGGCATTGGCAGGACTTGGGATATTTGATCATCTACATCACAGGCCGTCCTGATATGCAGAAACAGCGTGTGGTGTCCTGGCTCTCGCAGCACAATTTCCCCCACGGGATGATCTTTTTTTCTGAGGGCTTAGTTCATGACCCACTGCGACAAAAGACCATCTTCCTCAGGAACCTCATCCAGGAGGTAAATCCTGACATTAACATATGCATTAACATATACAGCAAATAAGACCTTTTGGTCCAAGCCGTACAGTGAGATCTTTCTCACTCTCTCACTCACAATTTTGTAGCTTTGGGATGTGCTGAATCAAAATGTCACACGTGTGTGACTGGTTATTTTCTCTTTCACCAGTGTCACATTAAGATCAACTCTGCCTATGGCTCCATGAAGGACATTTCTGTTTACAACATGCTAGGCCTCAGCCCCTCACAAATTTATATTGTTGGCAGACCTTCGAAGAAGTACCAAAATCAGTGCCAGGTAGTTCAATTTACATTTATGTACTTTGATCTTCTCACTTCTCCTTGTCAGATTTTCTAACTCTTTGCCTGTGTGGTATGTGTAGTTCCTGAGCGAAGGTTATGCAGCGCACCTCTCCACTCTTCAGTTTGGGCACAGAGCCAGACCTAAGAAATCTCCTTCAGTTCGCATGGTCTTAAGGAAAGGTTCATTCGGTCTCTCAGCGAAGCCTGACTTTCTGTGTAAACGAACCCACCTGCGCAGGACCATGTCAGTCCAACAACCTGACCCCCCGTGCACACCCAACCCTAAGCCTGAGCGAGCCCAGAGCCAACCAGAATCGGATAAGGATCATGGTGGTGGGGGAGGCGGAGGAGGAGGAGGGCAAGGGCAAGGACAAGGTGCTTGGGGACGAGCCTCCATGCATCGCGGAGATACAACTCCCTGACAAGAGACAAGAGATGAAAGGATTGCTGGAGGACAGAAGAGGAGAACAAAGGGGTCTTAGTGTCCAGGGCCAAGGTGACATCTTATTCCATATTCCAGGTTATAACATTGCAATTTGTTGTTTGCTTTTTTCTTATAGTTTTTTGCAATTTTGCTAGTATAGGACAGTATATACGATTCTGAGACCTATTATAAGGAGTTATATCCTGGACAAGCTACAGGTTGAACAAAACAAATTATTGCCCCATATTGTGTAGTATATTACTGCCCTTTGCAGATTATAGACTTTCCTTTATAGACTTGGTTCAGTATTCCATGCATATTTGCTGAAATGGAAATACAGTTTTCTTAGGAAATTGAGGGATTATTATGCATAATCTTGCTAACGTGCAGTGGTTAGGTGCAGCAGAGTGTGTCTGAGAAATAACACAGACAAATGAGGCACAGGTCTCTTAGACTGATCCGTCCAGAGCTAGAAAAACAGAATGGAATGATTTACAAATCTCATAAAGCCATATGAGACTCTCATACACCTTATAACGTAAACAAAAGGAAAAAACAGAAGGAAAACTGTTAGCCTATCCATCTTGAATAGGGAACATTTGGAATAATACGTGACATAGAGAAAACCTTTCACCTCTGGGTTGGTCGACTCTGTTGTCTCAGATATACAAACCCAATTCTGAAAAAGTTGCAACGCTGTGTAAAATGTAAATAAAAGAGCGCAATAATTTGGAAATCTCAAAATAGAACATAGAAAACATATTTGACAAAATAATAATAATGGATTGGATTTATATAGCGCTTTTCAAGGGACCCAAAGCGCTTTACAATACCACTATTCATTCACTCTCACATTCATACACTGGTGGAGGCAAGCTACAGTTGTAGCCACAGCTGCCCTGGGGCAGACTGACAGAAGCGAGGCTGCCATATTGCGCCATCGGCCCCTCTGGCCAACACCAGTAGGCGGTAGGGTAAAGTGTCTTGCCCAGGGACACAACGACCAGGACAGAGAGCCCTGGGATCGAACCGGCGACCTTCCGGTTACAGATGCGATTCCCAACCCCCTGAGCCACGGTCGCCCAAAATAAGAAAAATAAAAGCTCATTTTGAATTTTTAATAACAGGAACTTTCAGACTATGTCTTTTTTAAGGGAAGGCCTTGCATATTTCAGCAAGACTGTGCAGCCCTTTCACCAAATGAAAACATTTGGAGCATCATGTAAAGGAAAATATGACAAACAAAGCCCAGAACTGTTGAGCAGCTGTAATCTAACATTGGATAAGACTGGGAGAGTGCTCCTCTCTTAAAAGACCAGCAGGTAGTCTCCTCAGTTCCCAGGCTGTTGTTAAAAGAAGAGGGAATGCTATACAGTGACAAATATGGCCTGGACCCAAATGTTTTTTGCAATATGTTGCTCCATCAAATTCAAAACAAGCCACTATGTTTCTTATATAGTAATTTATTTCAGTTTAAACATTTATTTTGTGAAATTCAGTATCGGTTTGTGACATTTACAAATCATTGCATTTTTGTTTTTATTTTGAGTTTTTCCACAGTGTCCAAGCTTTTCAAAATACAGCATTTTAGTTGTCTGTGTTATCAAATCACAACAAAGGAGTACTTGGCAGATTAGTGTTGTTTTTTTAAAACGTTCATGAGAAGAACATTAAGAAAAACATTGTTAGATCTGAAAGCAGAAAGAGTTCAATATTTGCACCATTAGTCCAACCTAAAACTGAACATCAGTCGAGTGTTCAGCAGCACAACAGTGGCATGCATTGGTCCCCCAATTTTTATTATTTAGTGTAGATTAAAGCCAGTCTCTTTGTATCACTTTGTGAGAGTTAATTGTGGCCCTGTCATTTTGTGCAAAATGGAAAATCAGTGTTGTGTGTTCTGCAAAGCAAACATTTTCACACACTTTCTAACTGTAGGCAGGCTCTTTCAGACAGCCTATGATCAGGCTGCTGTAATACGCCTCCTCATGTTACGTCTGCGAAGTAATGTTTTATTTACTGTCACATTAATCCTCATTGAATAATGTAAGTTTTCACCTTTTACTTCCCTGCATTGTGTGTTAATCTTAACAGCGCGAGGCTCTGCAAAGCCATGACGCAAACCCAGATTGATTTTGTTCACTTCTGTTGAGCTCCAGCAAAGTCAATAAGCGTCCACCTTGATTAAATGATGTTCTGTGCTGTATCTGATCTGACTTGCAGTCTTCATGTTTTTAGTCAGAGAGCCATTTTGAATTTAAATGCATAAATAAGTCTAAGAGCACAAAATAAGGGAAAAATGAACAACGGGGGAATAATCGTTCTCTTTTTCTCAATACCACATATTCCTGTGGCAACCAGAGTAATGGGTGCTATTATTAGCAGCAGTTCCCTAGCAGAACTGAATGGAGATCTGGCCATGATAATGATTATGCAAGCTCAACTGCAATGTCTGTTAATGCTTGAAATCCACTCATATATTGATTTAGAAATGTTGTCTGTGTAATTTGAGTTGTGCAAATGGGAAATTAGAACTGCGTTACAGTAAAACTCTAACTCTCCTTCCTCTCATTTAACAGCGTCACCTCTGCCTACTCTATGTGTACTTTGGATCCTCCTGTTCTTTACCTCCTGCTTGGCCCTGTACACTTCGCCACCTGTTCGGTCCTTTTCCTGACCTGCTCGGTGGAAAAGGTCACTCGGTCTTCTTAAATGTGAACCAGCTGCCGAGGACGGCAGCAATTTTTGTCAACGTTTGTGTCAAGCTTCAGTTGTGTCTCACTGTCAAACCTAAGAATGTAATTAAAAGTGTTACTGTACACACATATTTATGAACACACACATGCTCCAGAGGATGAAAAACGATGATTGTGGCTACCTTGAAGCTATTATGACCCTTTTCCAGCCTTAGCAGCTGATTAACAGATGCTGCACGTACCACGGTCCTATTCAGACTGCTGTGCTGAGAGGTGGTCACGCTGAATGACTTCTGCACTGACTCCACTGATGTAAATACTCAACACACATTATCCCAGTGTGGGCCTCTGGACACAGAATCACTGTGACATTTCAGTTCAATCTCTGCAATCCAGAGCGCCAAACACCCAACCTCTCTGAACTCCTGCCTCTGCCTCTATTTTATTCACACTGTTGGATGTTTCCCCTCACGTTGTGGTTGGCTTAGTACTAGTTCAACCCCACCCCCATCCCCCACCGCCCTCCCCTTCAACCAGTCAGGCAGAACATGCCACCTGACAGCTGCCTCAGACCTGGTCCGCAGCCGCTGAAGTACTGTGGTGTGCACGGCTCGACCCCCGAGGTTGCATTTGCACTACACAGCAGTGGCTCTCGATTTAGCTGCAGTTCGAGCTTCAGAAACAAAGAGATGCATTTTGGTGTATTTGTACTTCTTGTCACTGCTTGTTGGTTACTGTAACTACTGAACGACTGAATAAATAGTTCATAGAAAAGTGTTAATTTTACCGAAAATGTTTTCTGATTGATAGACACAGCCGTGAAAAGGTGATCAAAACATGTTTGCCTAAATCATTACAGTGAAAGCATAATTAGCATGGCAAGTATTGATTGGTAGTTGACTGATAGTTGCAGTGCACTTTTTCAGGGTTTAAATACCTCCACACTCTTTGCAGTCAAATTCAGAATTTTAACTAGTTAAATATTTGCTGCTTAAATATTTCAACATTGCTTCTTCATGTCACTAAAAAGTAACACGACAAAGAACATGGAAAAATAACTTTTATCTCAAACGTGTTTTATCATTTACACTGTGTCATTCTCACTTTGGATAGCATCAAACTATACAAGACATGCAGACTTAGTAATCATGGTAATAAGTGCTAAAAGTGACAAGATTATATAAATTATTATGTATAGAAGTTGTTATATCTGAATAAAAAAAACTTTAAATATGTCCTCTTATTTTCAAACATTCAAACAAAAAACATGGTGCGTTGGTTTAACTAACTGACTTATAAAGTCTGTAACTGCTTTGCAAGTAGAGGTCACTGCAGAACACAAATGGGCCACAACCGCTGGCCATCCCCCAGCTGTTAGGCAATGTCAGATTAGAGTTAGTTAGAGACAACATGTGTGGCTCCAGCCAACCACAACAAATGCTCGTGGCACAGCCACTTCAGTTGATAAGTGCACACATTGTGCTGTGCTGAGTCTCATTCTTGTATCTGAAAGTGTAAAAATTAAACCAAGTTCTCTCTGAAATATTTAATCCCAATATTTCAATACAATGTTAGCTGTGTAGCTCGCAGAATTGTATAATAGACACAATCCCTGTCGGTTCTACCAGGATGCCCTTGTGTCCATTTATTACAGCTGCCCTGGAACCAATAGATTTGTGATAAAATCAGATGCCGTCTTGTGCACTTGAGGTTGAATTGAGTCTTATTGTGGTCATGTTTAAAAATCTGTGCAAGTTGAACATATTTTTCTATGAGCAAATATTGTAAATAGAAATATTTTCGATGTATGTTTTTGAATTTTGGGTTGTTTTACTTGTAGAATTGTTGATTTTTGCCTTAAACTGTATTTGATGTTGTGTAGGAATACAAAATAATTTGTTTTGTCAAAGTATTGAGTTTTATTGTTACTTCATGACAAAGTGCATTCTATCTAGTTGATCAGATACAGTATATATATGTGTGTGTGTGTGTGTGTGTGTGTGTGTGTGTGTGTGTGTGTGTGTGTGTGTGTGTGTGTGTGTGAGTTTAGTGGCATTTGTTGTATAGTTGTACTTACTGAGAACATGAAGACAGCTACGATAAGTAAACGCCTCTGCAGAGAAAAATCAGACCAGTGTTAATATATCTGCACGATCCAACTGCAGCTCAATACTGCCGATTTTTCAGAAGGGAGCATGTATTTTTTATAATGCTGAGATTAAGCAGGGCATCAGGGGGATACTTGGTTGAGGTTTTAAATGCTTACCTTGAAAGTAAAAAAAACATATGAGCTCTTTGGGTGTCTTGTTTTAACTTAAAACCTGCATGGAGCGGAACACGAAAGCCAGGTTGGATCTATTCTTGACTCCTCTGCCTTTGACGGTCCATTAGTTGATTAAGTGATCACTAATAAGTATGTATGATTCCCTGAAGTTCAGCCCCGTCATTACAGTGCACCAATTAGCATTAGCTGGTAACTGTATATTATCCCAGATTCAATGCTGAATTACTCAGTTTTGTTTTGTATTTAAACAGTTCATATTAAAGCATACCAATCATTCCAGTCAATGTGCACACAGTTATCAAAGTGAATCAAAGTGTACAAAACATGCGTTTTATTTTGATGTACAAAGAATATACTGAAGGATATACTGAAAATCTAGTTGGAATTTCACCACAACAGTGTTAGTAAATGGCAAATAATAATCTAATGGTTAGATGGTGGCTGTTCTGAGATTGATTGGATGCTGTAAGCAATAACTATCAGTTGCCACGTTTGAGGTAACACAAGCATGACAATGTCATGTAACAGCAAAGTATTTAATGTTAAAAGGTGGGGAATGATGATTCGTGGACATGCTGTAATGATACTACACAGTGAGCAAGATCCAAATCAGTAAATTTATAATAAATATCTAAAGAGCGAAAATACTCTTACCTGTATGGTCCATACTCTCATCGACAGAGAATTGTTAATAAAGAGTGAAGTTAGTTTCCATTTTTCCAGTAAAATGTTAAAAAGTTTTTAGTTAATTAAAAAAATGTTTTTGAGAAAAAACACAAAAGAGGGAGCATCGTATTACTAACCTCTCACTAAGTGCTAATTAATGCTGTCAAATTAGTATTCTCCAAATTATGTCTTGGGTACTGACCTAATTTGCCATTTATTAACAATCTGTATGACTATAGTCAGTTATTCAACTTGGTGTTACAGCTTCTTTTAAAGAAAATAGCTCTTGTTTATTCTGAAGTCTTAGTTTTTTACATTGCCCTCTTGACCAAAGAGGGGGAAAAACTCCTGGTTTCAGTGCTGCAACGTTTGTTGTTTTGTACATATCCCCTGTGATGATGATGAACATGTTATTGTGTTTTCTGGACTAAGTCCATCTTTCATTAGTGCATAAATAAAGATATTTCACAGTGGATATTTCACTTTGCTGCAGGAGTGTCTTATTATATATTCCACATCCCCCTTATCTCTGGAGACGGAGGGTGAATCACCTCCGATAAGCTTCTTCAAGGTCAGGTGCTTTACTGAAGGGCATCAGAGCTGAGTGCAGATCTTATTATCGCTTATTTTATATTTGTAAGGCTTGCTTCAAGTCAAACTTTTAAATCTCATTCAAACTTATTTTTGTTAACTTTCTAAACAACATGAATCAGTGTAATTCAGCCTACATCATGCTGAATATTTATGCAATACTCGCATTTATTTGTAATAAGCTGTGGACTTTATTCTACCCCACACAATGGTTACAGCTTAGTCAATAATTTGCTGACTTTGAGTTTGAATATTCATTGACAGTTTTTACACTGTGGCAGATTTTGTTGACTGCATCTAAAGCCAAAATTGAACTTTTTTTTTGTCAATATTTCTATTCATTTTTTTCTTTTATTATTTTTTAACAAATCAGCAATAGCACAGAACAAGGAAATACAATGAGAAAAAACAGGACAAGGTGAAAACAGGATAAAAGGAGAATTTTTATTGTATTTCGAATGGAAGACAAACAGCACGTCTGACAACAATAGCCACAACATCTTGTATAGACACAATATAAATACGTAACACAGAAACACACGCTCACACAGAGCATATTATTTTTTTCCCATTCAAAAATGTTAACACACGATTCCAGGATTCCTCAAATTTATTATGTCTGTTATTGTTTTTTTTTTTTTTTTTTTTTTTTTTTTTTTTAACTGACCATCCCAGCCTTGCCGTAATGGTCCATTTGATTCACCTTTTATTGTTTATTTTATTTTCACTTACTGAATACGGGACAGACTTGACTGGGGGAAAGAAGGGGAGAAAGAAAGAGGGAAAGAGAAACAGCTGAGAAGAGGGACGGGGGAGAAGGGCAAAAGACAAAAACCAACAGAACGGGCAGAAAAAAAAATGCATATATCAATCACCTGGATCACCTGCTGAGAAAGAAAAAAGAAAGCAAGCAGAAGAGAACAAGAGTAATAGAATAAACAACATCACAATGATATATGGGAATATGACAGTAAATACTAAATGTTAAACATTATTGTGCAGCACATAAGATCAACAGAACACAGTGTGCTTTGAGGTAGGAGCCAAAAAGGGTGTAGTTTGTGGGTGTGATCACCCATGTGTACACCTGTGAGCATGGACGCGCTTGTTTTTTGTTTTTTTTAAAAGGTTCCTTCATGTAATGATCTGCTAGAGGGTGTGGGGGGGCCACAGCCCCGTCCTCCAGGGCGTGAAGCAGGTGTGGAGGAGATCAAAACTCCAGACATCCAGAGGCCCCCAGAACACAAGAGACCAAGGAAGACCAACAGAGGGGCAGCTGCGCCACTGTCCCGGAAAGAGCTGAGGAGAGTCCCAGATGAGGGCTCACTCAGCAGCCGCGGAGCAGAAGCCAGGGGGAGTTGCAGTGACGCGCCCGTGAGCTCCGCCGGCAGCCAGCTGCGCCTGAGTGACCGAACCCCAGGCCGAGAGGCCTTACCCTCTCCAGATGTAACACATATTTCTCCCTTCCAAAACTCAAATGCAGTCCTTTTTTCCGCTACTGTAGTATTAAATCTTTTGCTATGATATTCCAAACAGAATTGAAATCCATTCATACTTGTTTACAGGTTTTAAATAGCTGGTCACCCCAAAGATAGCTGTAAATGCATCAGAATGGTAAATGAATCCCAGCTCTTCCCAAATACTTCACAGTAACAGCAAAACAATGGTTAGTTTTTCACATGTTCAGAAATAGTGGGTCAAGTTACCCATGAAAGATATGCATCTGTCTTCACTTGTTCCATATTTTGTCATGTATATATCTTATTCCAAAAAAAAAAGTATTCACTTTTATTTTTATTTTCTTTGACACTTAAAATCTCTTGCACATCCTATTTCCACCAACCATCTGTTAGATGTTTCTACAACAGTTCATTGGACATCATTTGGAAAAACACACCTGTCTATATAAGGTCCCATTGTTGACAGTGCACATCAGAGCACAAACCAATCCATGAAATCAAAGGGATTATCTGCGACCTCTGAAGCCTCCATCATTCGTAAATGGAAGCAGTTTGGAACCACCAGGACTCTTTGTAAAGCTGACCACCCAACCAATCTGGGCTGTTAGGATAGAAGGGCATTAGTCAGGGAGGTGACCAAGAAACTGTTTACCTTGACAGAGCACATGTAAAATGGCTGGACACAAAATTCAAAGGTAAGATACTAGTGGGGAATATCCCTAATGTTGCAGGTTTCTACTGAAGCAAGGCACCATGTGAAGTTATTGAAATAATTAGAGCACACCGTTAGAATGTAGCTACAAAATTTCATTAATGTATCAAGTTCACTGTATCCAGTAGTTATTTCACTAAAGACAACAGATGTGAACCTGATGGACAGCCAAAATCTAACGAATAATAGTTTTAAAGTTTTAGTGAACCAAATGATAGACAACTGATCAATAATATAGGATTAATATTGAAATGTAATATGTACAGATCCTATCTGCCATGACATATTATAGAAAAGACTTGTTTTAATATTTGTCATACAGGTCATATACAGTTACACAAATACAATAACCATGCCTAAATGTTAGCTACACATACAAATTACTGCACTTTATCTGTCCAATCTAGTGTAAGCTACCATTTCTGCATAGCTGAATTGAGGTAACCTATCATGAAGTAATTTCAATTATATTAATGTCAGAGCTCACTTAGTGAGAGGTTGAATGTCGTTGTTTAAACAAATATTTCAGAAATACCACATGAACTCAGTTTTCCAGTTCAACAAACCCTGAAAACATTAATAATTTAATCAAATTTTCGAACTGCTTTGATCAAACTGAAGGCAATGAGGACAGTTATGGGGATATGTAAGCTCATTATTAAATGTTTTATTTCACCTCAGACATTTGGCATAATGAGCTGGAGCTGTGATTCTCAAAGCCACATTTAAGCCTCATTAGTAACATATGGTCTGGGAAAACAGGCAAGAAATTCACCCATTGAAAAGAAGAACTACTGCTCCCTTATTCCAAGATCTACGATCCACATAAAAGAAAATTAAAGTGAGCTACAGAAAGTATGACTGAACCTTGGCAAATGTTTCTGGCTCACAGGCCTCTTAATCTGTGTCCTTATGCTCTCAGTTCAGCAAAAAAAACAACAAAAACAACAACAACAAAAAATAAGCATTCTGATATGAATATATTGCTAAAAATACCCTGCATATGTTGTCATATACATTTGTCTTATGTCATATATATTTTGGGGGGTCCTCTATGACTAAATGAAAGTAACACAGATGAAACATTAAATTATATATTTTTAATATATATTTTTATATATATATATATATATATATATATATATATATATATATATATATATATATATATATATATATATATATATATAGGCAACATTGGCAACATTGCAGACATAGAGGACAGTTACAAGTACCTGGGGATCCCGCAGGCAAATGGGAACCATGAAGAGGCCGCTAGAAAGGCTGCAACCACCAAGTACCTGCAGAGGGTCAGGCAAGTCCTGAGGAGTCAGCTGAATGGTAAGAACAAGATCCGGGCCATCAACACATACGCCCTGCCCGTGATCAGGTACCCTGCTGGGGTAATAGGCTGGCCAAAGGAGGAGATAGAAGCCACTGACATAAAGACAAGAAAGCTCCTGACCATGCATGGAGGGTTTCACCCCAAGTCCAGCACCCTGAGGCTGTACGCTAAGCGGAAGGAAGGGGGCCGGGGACTGGTGAGTGTCAGCACCACAGTCCAGGATGAGACAACGAACATCCAAGAATACATTGGGAAGATGGCCCCAACTGACCGAGTGCTCAGTGAATACCTCAGGCAGCAGAAACCCAAGAAAGAGGAGGGAGACGAGGAACCATCATGGAAGGACAGGCCCCTGCACGGTATGTACCACCGGCAGATAGAGGAGGTGGCTGATATCCAGAAATCCTACCAGTGGCTGGACAAAGCTGGACTGAAAGACAGCACAGAGGCACTAATCATGGCAGCACAAGAACAAGCTCTGAGTACAAGATCCATAGAGGCTGGGGTCTATCACACCAGGCAAGACCCCAGGTGCAGGCTGTGTAAACATGCCCCAGAGACAATCCAGCACATAACAGCAGGGTGCAAGATGCTAGCAGGCAAGGCATACATGGAACGCCATAACCAAGTGGCCGGCATAGTGTACAGGAACATCTGTGCCGAGTATAACCTAGAAGTCCCGAGGTCAAAATGGGAGATGCCCCCAAGGGTGGTGGAGAATGACCGAGCTAAGATCCTGTGGGACTTCCAGATACAGACGGACAAAATGGTGGTGGCTAACCAACCGGACATAGTGGTGGTAGACAAACAGAAGAAGACGGCCGTAGTGATCGATGTAGCGGTTCCGAATGACAGCAATATCAGGAAGAAGGAACACGAGAAGCTGGAGAAATACCAAGGGCTCAGAGAAGAGCTCGAGAGGATGTGGAGGGTGAAGGTAACGGTGGTCCCCGTGGTAATCGGAGCACTAGGTGCGGTGACTCCCAAGCTAGGCGAGTGGCTCCAGCAGATCCCGGGAATAACATCGGAGATCTCTGTCCAGAAGAGCGCAGTCCTGGGAACAGCTAAGATACTGCGCAGGACCCTCAAGCTCCCAGGCCTCTGGTAGAGGACCCGAGCTTGAAGGATAAACCGCCCGCAGGGGCGTGCTGGGTGTTAAAATTATACATTATATATTGAATATACATTTCTATTTATATATATTGTTTAATAAACAAATTTAAACATCCAATAACAAACCAAATAAGGCCAAAGCTATAAAAGATTACCACATTTATTAAAAGGCCATCACATTTAAAAGTGAAACAGAATCCATGTAGATACACAGTCACTAATAACAAACAGTTTTCACAGGACTCTATGGAGTCCTATGAAAAACTAAAAATATCCTTTTAAAGAGTAAAGTTAGGCTTGTATAGAAGGGTTGCCAGGAGTAATCCTTTTCCCTCTATATAAGAATCTGGCAGTGTAACAGGGCAGCCCTTAGTGGCTGGAAACACAGTGAGACAGACCAAGGCAAGTGTAGTGGAACAAAGTATTTATTTGCTATATGGCTCTCCTTAAAACAATTAACTTGTCGAGCTTCTTCACAGCACAAAAAATCCACCTCTAATGACAACTGGCAGCCTTAAATATGTTCAGCTGTCACAGACTTAACCATTATTCCACTCTCAGGTAAATTCTTAAATCCCAACCTTCCACCACAGTATACAATATATCAATAAGAATAAATAAATACATAAATACATCTTCACATTTACATATTAATAAATATTTCACACTTTAATGTTACACCAAACCCAATATTATAAAAACCCAGAAACCCAAGCACAAAAAGATTCACCACACTCTTTACCCATGGTCTCTCCCGGAACCTTTAAATGGTGTCTGGACCCCCGGGGAAACATTTGCCCAAACACCTTGAAGAGGACACAGGCAAGAAAGGTGAGTAATCATTAACTTACAAACACTTATTTGCAACACTTTTATCCCTAGATTTCACACACACATTTGCATTAGTTTTCCTTATTGGTAAACCTTAATCCCAATCTCAATCACCATTCTTCTCTCCTGACAGACAACCACCACATTCCTTGATGAGGAGCAGCTGTGCAGGATCTGAAACAAGGCCACCAACTGATTTTAAAATTCCCAATAAATAGTCAATAAATATTTAAACTTCTTGTGTGCAAATCCATGCTTAAAGTGCAATGCTACATAAAGTGCTTGATAAGGTGCTTTTAATAAAGTGAAAGGTGTGCTCTAAAGTGCTATACAGACAATACAATATAAATAAATGCAGTAAGGGAGTCCTCTTCCTTACAGGCAGCACAGCTCAGGTTTGCAAAGCTGTATCTGAACAAAGACATCTTGAACAAGGACAAGGAAGACCAAATTGGAGATGTTCAGCCATAATGATCGGCACCACATTCAAAGAAAATCTAACAAATTAAATGGAGCATATCAGCACAAACACAGTATACCAACTGGCAAACACAGTGGTGGAGGTGGGATGATTTGTTGTTGTTGTTTTTTACAGCTACAGAAACTGCAGCCCTTGTAATCATTCAGTTGACCAAGTATTCTAGAGTCAAATGTTTGACAGCTACAGCTTGGCTGAAATTGGGACAAGCAACAAGACAATGATCCCAAGCACAGCAGCAAATTTAGAGCAGAATTACTAAAAAAGAAAATTATCAAGGCCTTGTTGTGGCATGACCTTAAGAGAGCTGTGCACAAACCGCAATGAACTAAAGCAATGTTGTAAAGAAGAGTGGGATAAATTTCCACAGTGATTAAAAAAAAATGCAGAAAATGATTTCTTAAAGTTATGGCTACTAAAGGTACATCTACGAGCTATTGAATTATGGAGAGTACCCAATTATTTTCTGTCTTTTTCCCATAAATATATTTATCAAAAATCTGTTACTGCATAACGGGTAATCGACAATATGTTAACATGAATATATATATAAGAGCCTAACCAGAGATGGGAGATACAAAATAGCTTCAGCTAGGTACACTTTACATGAAATGGTTTGCCTTGCATCTCCCTGTACTCACTCCATTGATTAAATTAATAATTATTGCAAATCAACAAATAAATAAAATAAATGTCAACATGAGTATTGATTACATAAAGTGGATTTCTGCAACCCTAATTGACTTTCTGTGTTGTTTTATTTTTCTTGTCAGACCACAAAGTCTGGATCTTTTTAAAGATTGATGGGTATGACTTGTGAATGAATGACCAAATTTAGTTTTCTCAGCGTGTTGCACATTCAAAGTGCAATCAAAGAATTGCCCAGCGGGTTGAGACATTCAGACAACTGCTCATTAGGTTTCCTACGTAACTTCACCCCATGCATATCTAAGAGTACAACACACTGATTGTGTAAGACAGAAATTGTCGTTCTTAGGTGATCGTGTTTATGCAGCGTATGCGCTGCAAAGTAAATCAAGTCAGTTACCTAGCAGCAACTTAACAATGACCACAACCTCCAGCTCTGCACAGCAGCTGCACAACTGAATCAGCCTTATTGTCATTCCAAAACAGCAGACTGTGGTTTAATTTGTCCTGTGATCTAGCAGGTGATTTCTGGATGACAGCAATGAGGAAGGCATTAAAATCTGAATAGATGAACACTCAAGAACAGCCCGGGGACAGAGAAAAAGAGATGTAGAGAAAGATTTCTTGGAGCCAGGCAGACTAGCTTTTTGCAATACAAATTACCCAACATAAAGTAAATCACACTCTACAGATTCTTAGCTAAAGCACCATCCTGGACTTAAATTTTATTGTTTTACATAGGTCAAATTTGTTTACTATCAGATCTTGCAAAATCTAAATTTATCCACTTTAGTTTTTGGGCATGGTCACTGTATTACTTTGTTATAGTTGCTACAGCTTTCCACTTATTATGAGACTTGGTCATGAGACCCAGTGTAGTTTTTCAGTGTAGCTGTCCTTAGGCATGGTGATCCTGGGTAAAGTGGTTTTACTGTTTGTTGAAAGTTTTTAAGATTACTAAAGTGATGAATTTCAGCAAGATTAAGAATAGGCCACAAAATCACTTTGGAGGACACCATGGTGGTTTGAAGCTTGGGCACTTGGATGCATGCAAAATCCTGTTACATTAGCCTGCAACCCATCCTCTGAAATCAGTTCTGGGTAACAAGAATTTGGAAACTCGCTGCTCTATATTACTTTTGGTGGGGGAATCTGTAGATTGCATTTCAGAAAGCAATTATGCAAAATGCCCCCAGGGAGAGAGGGTCAGATGCTGAAGCCACATATCACTGCTCTCACTGGCATCAGATGTGACAGACTGTGTCCCTTCATGGCAAAGCTCACATCTTTCACTGTCATCGTTAACCAAAGTTATCAATATTTTACTGAACTTAATGGTCTGACTGCTCTGAACAAAAGAGGGTTAGGAGCCTTTCATCCTCTTTATATTTTTTGATTGTTATGCTAGTCAGTGGAGACAAGCTTTAAAAGTAGCATCCTCTCTTAAAGCAAGATGTCTCTTTTATGTGAAACAGCTTTTTGCTCTGAATGGTTTTTACAATTCTGCCATTTCTGTATTGAATTTGAAACGAATGAAGGTAAACATGGACATTTTTTGAGCTGTCTTTGTAATGTTTTGTCAGCTCCGTAGCTCATTAACACCAAACCTGTTTCACTCACAGCACTGTGAGAGATAAAATACAAGTGAATAATTAAAAGAGAAACAAATGCATGAACAGTGTCTCCTCAGAGGTTTGACTTGTTCAGATTTGTATCAAATACACTGTATAAGTTTGCTTAGCAAATAACTAAAGTGGCTAACTTTAAATCCAGTTCTAAATGGTTTTATCCAATCATTCCTAATGCTAAACTTATAGAGTTACAAGGCTTAAACAAAATGTCACAGTTAACTGTGAGATATCAAATAATTCTTTTATTGTTTTTTCAGTGAAAAACAAGAATAAGCATAACTTGAAAGTATTCGCAGTTACTGTTTCATAAAGTCCTCACAGTTTAAGCAATGATGCATGCTTCATTGATTTGAGGCAGGGACACAGCAAGGCAGATAGGAAAAATTAGATGAGATGTCGTCAACTGGACTCTCCAAACACAAAAGCCAGAGCAGTGTTTTGGAAAATAATAACTGACAGATACAAATCACTGGCACTACAACACATGGCATCCGTGGCGCTCATTCCAGCAGTCTGATTGATCTAGCTGAAGTAAAGCCTGGAAGGCTTCAGGTTGTCACACTCAGCAGAGCCCATTGCATCTTGGAGGACATGCAGAATGGTTTGCTCATTCTTCCCTGTCACCAGCTGCACAGTTATAGCTGGAATTCACTCACCTTTTTTGGATTGTGAGATTAAAGAAGTGCACAAACAATCCTTTTGTCACATGAAAAATGATCAAGGTTGTCGAATCATTCACTTTGAATGATTCAACAAACCTTGATATAGATTTTATATATATATATATATATGTATATATATATATATATATATATATATATATATATATATGTATATATATATATATATATATATATATATATATATATATACCAACCAACCTGTGCACTGCCTGGATTGATTACAAGAAGGCCTATGACTCAATGCCCCACAGCTGGATACTGGAATGCCTAGAATTGTAAAAGATCAATGGGACCCTAAGAGCCTTCATCAGGAACTCAATGGGGATGTGGCGTACAACACTAGAGGCCAACTCCAAGCCCATAGCACAAGTCACCATCAAGTGCGGGATCTACCAAGGAGATGCTCTGTCCCCACTGCTGTTCTGCATAGGCCTGAACCACCTCAGTGAGATCATTAACAAGACTGGCTACGGATACCGACTACGGAACGGAGCAGTTGTCAGCCACCTCCTGTACATGGATGACATCAAGCTGTATGCCAAGAGTGAACGAGACATCGATTCACTGATCCACACTACCAGGCTATACAGCAATGACATTGGAATGTCGTTCGGACTGGAGAAGTGTAGTCGGATGGTATCAAAGAGAGGGAAGGTAGTCAGAACTGAGGGGATTGAACTACCAGAAGGCAACATTGCAGACATAGAGGACAGTTACAAGTACCTGGGGATCCCGCAGGCAAATGGGAACCATGAAGAGGCCGCTAGAAAGGCTGCAACCACCAAGTACCTGCAGAGGGTCAGGCAAGTCCTGAGGAGTCAGCTGAATGGTAAGAACAAGATCCGGGCCATCAACACGTACGCCCTGCCCGTGATCAGGTACCCTGCTGGGGTAATAGGCTGGCCAAAGGAGGAGATAGAAGCCACTGACATAAAGACAAGAAAGCTCCTTACCATGCATGGACAGACCCCAAGTCCAGCACCCTGAGGCTGTACGCTAAGCGGAAGGAAGGGGGCCGGGGACTGGTGAGTGTCAGCACCACAGTCCAGGATGAGACAAGGAACATCCAAGAATACATTGGGAAGATGGCCCCAACTGACCGAGTGCTCAGTGAATACCTCAGGCAGCAGAAACCCAAGAAAGAGGAGGGAGACGAGGAACCATCATGGAAGGACAGGCCCCTGCACGGTATGTACCACCGGCAGATAGAGGAGGTGGCTGATATCCAGAAATCCTACCAGTGGCTGGACAAAGCTGGACTGAAAGACAGCACAGAGGCACTAATCATGGCAGCACAAGAACAAGCTCTGAGTACAAGATCCATAGAGGCTGGGGTCTATCACACCAGGCAAGACCCCAGGTGCAGGCTGTGTAAACATGCCCCAGAGACAATCCAGCACATAACAGCAGGGTGCAAGATGCTAGCAGGCAGGGCATACATGGAACGCCATAACCAAGTGGCTGGCATAGTGTACAGGAACATCTGTGCCGAGTATAACCTAGAAGTCCCGAGGTCAAAATGGGAGATGCCCCCAAGGGTGGTGGAGAATGACCGAGCTAAGATCCTGTGGGACTTCCAGATACAGACGGACAAAATGGTGGTGGCTAACCAACCGGACATAGTGGTGGTAGACAAACAGAAGAAGACGGCCGTAGTGATCGATGTAGCGGTTCCGAATGACAGCAATATCAGGAAGAAGGAACACGAGAAGCTGGAGAAATACCAGGGGCTCAGAGAAGAGCTCGAGAGGATGTGGAGGGTGAAGGTAATGGTGGTCCCCGTGGTAATCGGAGCACTAGGTGTGGTGACTCCCAAGCTAGGCGAGTGGCTCCAGCAGATCCCGGGAACAACATCGGAGATCTCTGTCCAGAAGAGCGCAGTCCTGGGAACAGCTAAGATACTGCGCAGGACCCTCAAGCTCCCAGGCCTCTGGTAGAGGACCCGAGCTTGAAGGATAAACCGCCCGCAGGGGCGTGCTGGGTGTTTTTTATATATATATATATATATATATATATATATATATATATATATATATATCCCCTCTCGCCCCTGCGGGCAATCTATCCTTCAAGCTCGGGTCCCCTACCAGAGGCCTGGGAGCTTGAGGGTGCTGCACAGTATCTATGCTGTTCCTAGGACTGCACTCTTTTGGACATAGATCTCTGATGTTGTTCCCAGGATCTGCTGGAGCCACTTGCCTAGCTTGGGAGTCACCGCATCTAGTGCTCCGATTATCACTGGGACCACTGTCACCTTCACCATCCACATCCCACATAGCAGACAGGTCTGGCATCAAGCCGGCACTGCTGGCTGACTTCTGGCATGGTACGTAGTATGTCATCCAGATATGAGCCTGGCCTGACGTAGATGTAGCTCAGGAGGTAGAGCAGGTCACCTACTGATCAGAAGGTTAGTGGTTCAATCCATAGCTCCTCCTGTTTGCATGTCAAGAGTGTGAATGTGTATCAATGTAGTTAGGAAGCTCTCAGTTTAGAGAAAGTGGGTGAATGTGGCATGTTGTATAGAGCACTTTGAGTAATCTAGGAGAGTAGAAAAGTGCTATATAAGAATCAGTCCATTCACTGTCTTAACAGAGTTTCGTCATGTTACTTTTGCACTATTATGTTACGGCACATGATATTATTACATGGCTTGATTAAGGTACACATTAGGCTGACATCTGGGGCCAGAGCTGACATTGTTCTGGGCCAGCACAGGACCAACAGTGTGTCTGCAACTGACCTTGTGCTGGCCCATGTGTGGGCCACCTCAGGCAAACCAGATCTGGGCCACCAAAGGCCCGTCTTTCTTTGTGGTATGTGTGCCATTTGTAAGCACATTGTGTGGGCCAGATCCAGGCCATACCATTTTTGCTATGTGGGATCTTCTCGAGCTCTTCTCTGAGCCCTTGGTATTTCTCAAGCTTCTCGTGTTTCTTCTTGCTGATGTTGCTGTCATTTGGAACCGCTACTACAATCACTACGGCCGTCTTCTTCTGTTTGTCTACCACCACTATGTCTGGTTAGTTAGCCACCACGAGTTTGTCCATCTGTATCTCGAAATCTCACAGGATCTTAGTTCAGACATTCTCCACCACCCTTGGGGACGTCTTCCATTTTGACCTTGGGATGTCAAGGCCATATTCGGCACAATTGTTTCTGTATACTATGCTGGCCACTTGGTTATGGCATTCTATGTATACCCTGCCTGCTAGCATCTTGCACCCTGCTGTTATGTGGTGGATTGTCTCTGGGGCATCTTTATACAGCCTGTACCTGGGGACTTGCCTGGTGTGATAGACCCCATCCTCTATAGATCTTGAACTTAGAGTTTGTTCCTGTGCTGCCATGATTAGTGCCTCTGTGCTGTCTTTCAGTCCAGCTTTGTCCAGCCACTGGTAGGATTTTTGAATATCAGCCACCTCCTCTATCTGCCGGTGGTACATGCCGTACATACCCCTCCTCATCCTCCTCTTTCTTGGGTTTCTGCTGCCTGAGGTATTCACCAAGCACTCAGTGGGTTGGGGCCATCTTGTCACTTGTGGATGCTTGTTGCCTCATCCTGGACTGTGGTGCTGACATTCACTAGTCCCTGGCCTCCTTCCTTCTGCTTAGCATACAGCCTCAGGGTGCTGGACTTGAGGTGAAACCCTCCATGCACAGTAAGGATCTTCCTTGTATTGATGGCAGTGGCTTCTATCTCCTCCTTTGTCCAGCTTATTATCCCAGCAGGGTACCTGATTACAGGCAGGGCGTAGGTGTTGATAGCCCGGATCTTGTTCTTACCATTCATTTAGAACATAAATAGAAAGTTTAGTTTGGGGCGGATATTTTATCTTCTTTTCTTGTTGGAGTTTCTGTATTAACAAAGCTACTTTTTGGATTATTCATTTATTTATTTGAGATGCACCAAATTGCACAAAAAACGTAATTAAATGTTTTGTTTTTTCCTGAACATAGACTACTGCTTTTCTTTCATTCTGTTATGAGTTTGAGTAAATGAATAGCTGCCTCTGTTCATGTCGTTAAAACACCACTATTATATTTTCCGTTGACTGCTTCTCTTACCTTCAACCAACATTATTATTATACTTACTCATGGGCAAAAAAACAATCGGCGAAAGGCTCAACTTATTGTTGATAGTCGATATATTTGTCCAATCGCCCAACCTTTTTGCAGTGATGTTGTATACAAAACTATTTCTTCATCAGTAATATTTTATCTTTTGTCTATTTTATCTTTTTTTTTTCAGAGGATGCATCCTAGGGTTATACAGAGTTTACCCAAAGCAAATACATCGGATCATGGTGATGAACAAAGTGGCAAAGACACAGCCCCTCCTCCTCTCAAACAAGCCACCCTTAGCACTCCAGCCATCACCCAAAGGAGAGTAAATTCCTTGGTATTTGACTTCATAGTCAATGAAGTGCAGCCCTTTTCTACCGTTGAGAACACCTCATTCCGTAAGATGGTTGAAGGACTAAGTGGGGCAGGAGTCCTGTTTGCAGAAAAACATTGATGACTCACATTGAGAAAACCTTTCCAAAAGCAATAACTGAAATTCCTCTACATACTCAAGGTTAGTGCTACAGTCACAGACAATGGGATCAATTTTGTAAAAGCTTTCAATGAATATGGAGATTCAGAAACAGAAGATGATCTGGAAGACACCACACCATCAATGTGCTGCGCACACACTAAATCTCATTGCCACGACTGACCTTGATAAAGCTGCTTCACAGCAGGGTGTTTCCAGAAAATTATATAGGAGTGCAAAGGCAAAATGTGGAGCCATCTGGAATAAGGCTCATTGCTCATCAGGTGCTTCTGATGTAATTGAAGAAATTGCCCAAATGAGATGTGTTGTACCTTCAGTGACTAGGTGGAGCTCAGAGTACCATGCAATCGAGAAGCTAATGAATCTACCTGAAAGTCAGCTCAATGAAATCTGTGAACAACTGAAGGTGGCAAAACTGCATCCTCAAGAGACAGTGTTTCTCAAAGAGTATGCAGCCATTCTGAAACCACTTGCCTACTCAGTCAACCTGCTCCAGGGGGAAAACAACTGCTATTTCGGATATGTGATTCCCACCCTTCTCAGTCTGAAAGCCAAGTTATCTGAAAAGTTGACACAAGTGCAATTTTCAACTCACATCCTCTTAGCGATCATCAAAGCAATTGACACTCGATTTGCAGCTGTATTAGCCTCCCATGAAGCAAGGATGGAAGCATCCACCATCCCAAAATTTCGACTCTGGTGGCTTGCTGATGATGAGAGAGAATCCATGAGAAGAACAATGGTCCAAGAGGCTCGTCTCCTCAACACAGAACCTTCCAATGACACCAGCACCACTGGACATGCCTCAGTAGGAAATGAGCCGAAAGATGATGATGATGACAGCTTCTTCAGTTTTCAGAGTACACAGGTGACCTGTTCTATAGCGGAGGATGAGGTACAGAGGTATCTTCAAGATTCAGATAAGACATTGACCTCATTAAAGGGATATCCATTGATCAGAGCCCTCTTCTTAAAATACAATACAACTCTGCCGTCAAGTTCTCCTGTCGAGCGTCTCTTTAGCCACGGAGGACTTGTTTTCACCCCACACTGTAACCGCATGACAGACAAACACTTTGAACAGGTGCTGTTGCTGCGTTACAACTGCCATTACTGGACTGTAGACTAGGCGGAACAGATGTAGGTAGTCTGCTGAAACTATCTTGGTATTGTTCACAGATAGGGCTTGCAACCTCAGTATTTTGTAGTCTTTAGTATTTGTTTTTGGCATGCATTCAAAAAGCAGCACCTCATATGTTTACTGCAATTGTTAGCCAATTATTTGATTTTTGGGGCCAATTAAGGTTTTCAACCAAGCAATTCAGCACTGACACCTTGGACAGTTCTTTGTTGCATGCCTTTGTTAAATGGCCATAAGGTAATGCTGCTGAGTTGCATTAAAACATATTGTCTTGTTTTAAAATTATATCTAGGGGTAAGGTTTAAAATGTAATTTCTCATTGTTACATTGAGTTTGAATATCTGAATTGTATTGAAAAATCTTTTGTAATTTAAAATTATTGGTGGAAGAATAATGTTGACAGTAAATGCCAAAATAATATATTTTTAATTTTTGAGTATAATTTTATATATTGCCTTTTTTGTCCTAATAAGAAAACAGTCGTTGAAAATGCTGATATTTTTTCTCCTCGTGCAAGGCTACTTTTTATTTTAACTAAGTGATGTTGGTGACCATAACAGTAAATACTTTTCAATGGCATATTTTACATTTGTCTAATACTCTTCCACTTGTCAGCTTTATAAATAAAAAAAAATGTTAAGGAAAGACGGTGGTTTTTTAAATGATCTTTAAGAAGACAAAACAGCTTATACAAACATACCCAAGTCTTTGCTCCTCTACATTACATATATTATCTTAAACTGGGCTTAACAGCCAATTGGTAAAGAAAAACAAACAAGAATTTGCAGGATGTGATAGCGACATTCGTGTAGTTGTAAAAAGCATGACAATTTATTAAGTAATCCAAAGTATTCAGAATACGTTACTCACATTGAGTAACTTAACGGAATACGTTACAAAATACATTTTGGGGGCATGTATTCTGTAATCTGTACTGGAATACATTTTAAAAGTAACCTTCCCAACACTGTCTGCTGCAAGATGATGTTGTAGGTCTTTGGTGCTGGTCTGTGGGTTGACTCTGACTGTTCTCACCATTCGTCGCTTCTGTCTATCCGAGATTTTTCTTGGTCTGCCACTTCGAGCTTTAACGTGAACTGAGCCTGTGGTCTTCTATTTCCTCAATATGTTCCTAACTGTGGAAACAGACAGCTTAAATCTGTGAGGCAGCTTTCTGTATCCTTCCCCTAAACCATGATGGTGAACAATCTTTGTCTTCAGGTGATTTGAGAGTTGTTTTGAGACCCCCATGTTGCTACTCTTCAGAGAAAAATAAAAGAGGAGGGAAACTTACAATTGACCCCCTTAAATACTCTTTCTCATTATTGGATTCACCTGTGTATGTAGGTCAGGGGTCACTTACCAAGCCAATTTGAGTTCCAATAATTAGTTCTAAAGGGTTTGGAATCAATAAAATGACAACAGTGCGCAAATTTATGCACCTGCCTGATTTTGTTTAAACAATTATTGCACACTTTCTGTAAATCCAATAAACTTCATTTCACTTTCAATTTCAAATATCACTGTGTGTGTCTCCTATATGATATATTTAACTGACATTTTTTACATTAACAACCAACAATTTATACAGGAAAATAATGACTATTAACAAGGTTGCCCAAACTTTTGCATCCCACTGGACACACACACACACACACACACACACACACACACACACACACACACACACACACACACACACACACACGTGTATTTAATTTTGAGTGTGACTCCAAACACAGACATCCATGGTTTGCTAAATTTGATTTCTATTGATATTTTTTGTGTGATTTTTGTTGTTAGCACATTCAACTATGTAAAGAACAGTAGTAGTATTTAATAAGAAATAAGAATATTTCATTCATTCAGATGTCTTATGTTTGTGTTCCCTTTATTTTTTGAGCAGTGTATATAAAAGGTTAAAAAGTAATTTCACCATTGCTTCATTCTCGTCCCTGCTCCTTCATATAGTATTTTTATTTAGAGTAGTATGAGAAGACTTGTGAATGGGCAATTATATTTCGATGGTATTGCTGACCATGAATCAGATAAGTGGAAAGGAAAATGCACCAGTAGATATACTGGCACATGTAATTCGGCCTCATTATGTCCTGCACCTTTTTATACCATATCTGATATCACTATGTTTTTGTTGTTCATATAATACTACAGTTATCATATTTTTGTATTTTCTAATTCAATATTAATTTTCATTGTTTGGTTTTAATTCAGTTTGGTTTCCAAAGTGCATTTTTGTGTTTCAGTTTAGTTTTTAATGTTTAAAAATGTTTTGTTGTAGCTTAGTGTTTATCAGTTTCACTTTTAGTTTTAGTCTCTTTAATTATTATTGTAAGGAGGGTATATTTCTGAAAATCAATAGAATAAATACAAGAACTTTGAAAGCAGTCGACTTGCAGTCTAGACATCCAAAGTTTCAATAAAGACATACACCAGTGCCTTTTTTAACCAAACTAACAAATACTAAAACCATTTTTTATAAAATAAAAAGTTAGCTTTTCAAGTTTGTAAAATCAAATATAGTATAAAACCAGAGGTCAATACTGATTTACACCGAAGAGGATTAGGGCCACCAAAGAAAAAGGTCAGAATTCTGAGAAAAAGTCAGAATTCTGATTGTAATCTCAGATTTCAGATTTTTAAAAAAAAAAAAAAAAACAGTCAGAATTCTGATTAAAAAAAAATGAATTCTGAGAAAAAAGTCAGAATTCTGACTGTAATCGCAGATTTCTGATAAAAATGTCAGAATTTGGAGAAAAAAGTCAGAATTCTGAGATTCCAGTCAGAATTGTGACTTTAATTCTATGTGTAAAATACTGAATTTTAAAATCTTAACCACATGTTTGCAAGTTTTTCTTTTTGTTTTCTTCCCCTGAAAACCCCTGAAGGCAAACTTATCACATGTATGCATCACATGTGCGTCTATGTGAGAGAAAACACAAACTACGGCGGTGGATTTCTTTCTAGAGATGTGTGATGCCACTGCTACGCACAACATCTTGGCATTCACGTGTGTTATTTTCTGCAAAAAAAACAGAAACAAAGTGGCAGTTTTGGTTTCGTACCCATTTCACTAGATTTACTGTTTGAAACATGAGTTAAAGAAAGGCAAAAGATGATTCTTCACATTTCCAAGCGTGAATATATCTAATTGTATACTCCAAGTATTTATGATAAGAGAGTTAGGTTTTCAATAAGAGAAGTAGTCAGAGTGACTCAGCGTGAGTTTATAGGAACAAGTTTAACAATATAACAATTATATATTTATCTCCTGCTTGTTCCAACTGAAATGCACCACATGGACTCCACAACGTAGCAAATATTAACTCATGAAACAGACTTTGTTCTGTGTTACAAATACTACATAATACAGCTCTATTACATAATGATATATTTTTATTATTTGGTTTTTGCTCACGGTATCAAACTTGCATTTATTTAACAAAAGCGAACAGCCTACCCAAGGTGCTCACGAGAGTGACTTGTATAAATTTGTAAAATAAAAGTGTAATAATTGTGTATTAATCTCCAGGTCCCTCCAGTTGAAATGTATCATTAGAGACTCTCAAAATCCTTGCCTCCTTAAAAGCTCACAAGAAAGAAAGAAGCAAAATCACTTAGTGGTAAAAACATCTTTTTGAACTCTATAAAAGAAGACTACGTGCAATCACTCTCACAGAGATAGCAAGTTGAGTGGGTTTTATGCCTAACAGCAGCAGAAGGCTGCATCTCAAGTGATGTTTCTAGAGCACTGACTGCATAACCTTATTGCTCTCCAGTATGACACGGAAACACTATAAATCTCCTGCAGGATTGATTACTGCAATGCTCTTATTTTTGGTCTTCCGAAGAAATCTTTGTTACCCCTGTAACTGCTTCAGAACTCGGCTGCACATGTTGATGACCAGAAAGAGCCCGGATTACACCAATTTTAAGCACTGTCTCTCAGTCAGTGTTTTCAACTTGATTGCCTTTATATGTACCTGTATAGCTACCTTTTTAAAACTTTATTTCATTTTATCGCCAGTGTTTCCGTACAATGGGTTGGCGTCTAATATCTAGGTGGGAATGTAGGTGCAGTAAGGGCATAATGAAGGGGATCTATGTATGTTTTTGTTTATTTTCTGGTTTTAATGTGTACAGCACTTTGTGTTGTATCCTTATTGTATGAAAAGTGTGATATAAATAAAGTTTTGATTTTGATTACATTCATGTATTTAGCAGCTACAGACATGAGGTGGGATCTTGAAGGTGATTTTGCTCGCACAAAATGGCACGTGTGTGCAAAAGAGAAATGACATAAAACCAAAAAGATCGCAAAACAAGTGCTACATGTACTTATTAATGAAATGCAAATTCCTAGAGTGTATCTGCAGTCAGGAAACAGTCTGGACCTCTGTAATGATACTGTAAAAATAAACAAAAAAGACTTACTGGATAACTTGGGGGAAATTCATTAGTAACCTTTTAAGATGTTGAAAAACTTAGAACATCAGTGGTGGATTCTGTGCATAGAGGGCATTACAGATACAAGTACATGACAGACAGGATGGATGCTTCAGTGGAAAAACCGTCTGGTCCTGCAGACATGGAGGTTTCCAGTGACAAGCTTTTCTGCTGCAGGGGAGTTCGTAACAAGGTCCCTCTGACCTACAGAGAGGAACTGTATCACATCCTGAGGATGACGGGGCCTCTGGTAAATACTGATACTGTCTGCTTACACTTTTCTTCCTGTGTGTCATGTGATACCTGTATCACCAGTGGAACATTTTTGGTATTTGTCTTTCTAGCTGCTGTCTCGAATCCTCAATTACATGCTTCCGTTTGTGGTTACAATGTTTTGTGGCCGTCTGGGAAACGATGTGATGGCCGGCTATGGATTAGCTTCCGCTGTAAGTGGTTGTCTGTGGAGGCTGATGTAAGGAAATCATAAATAAAGACAAAGTTTCCAGGCACCTAGCAGATGGACAATAGATATTACAGCTATGAATTAGTGTTCTCTATATACCTATATTTCATATTCATTTCAGACCATTAACGTGAGCACAGCAGCGACAGGCACTGGTCTGGCACTGGCGTGTGATACTTTGGTGTCTCAGGTTTGGAAACTCATATTTAATTAGTTTTTTTCCCCCTGACCCCTAATTTCCCTTAATGCACATCCTAACTGTAACTATTTCTCACATTCATAAAATGATTAACTATGTCTGTGTGCTGCTTGAAGACCTTTGGTGGTAAGAACCTGCTGCGTGTGGGAGTGATCCTTCAGCGAGGCATCATTATCCTGCTATTGTTCTGTCTCCCCTGCTGGGGTCTCCTCATTAATGCAGAGGCCATCCTCTTATGTCTGGGCCAGGACCGTGAGGTGGCCCGGTAACTGAGCACACAGAACTTGCACATACAACTCAATCTTATTGTCAGTCAGAACAAGATACCCTCTCAACGCTAACAAGTGTCTACACTAACACTTGTCCTAGTCCCTACAGGAGTCATATGCAGTACAATAACTTTCAATAACATTTTTTGCCATAAATTAGCTTTTGAGTGGTAGCAGAGCTATCTAAGCCTGAACAGTGTATCTAACTATAATAGTCATTTCTTTAGCTTTGATTGGATCTGAATACATCTGCTTTTTTTTTTTACCCAGAATAGCTCAGCTGTATATTACAGCCTTCCTTCCTGCAGTGCCGGTGAGATGTGATTTTTCTCTCTGCTTTTTGTGCAAATTCAGTAGAGACACATATACACACCATTTTTTTTCTTTTTGCTAAATTTAAGCATTTTTGTCATAATTGTTTTTTAGGCAATGTTTCTACATCATCTTCAGGTGTCTTATCTACAGAACCAGGTTTGCTAATGCTGTGTACATAATTGCCTTTTCTTGTAATAGAATCACAGTTTGTTGTCTCAATCAGTGCGATACAGAGAGAAAGGTATGCTAAGCCTTGCATCATCTGGTGTTTGTGTACTCAGGGAATAATATTGCCACAAATGTACACTGCTGCTCTCGCAAATATTGCAAACGTGGTGACAAACTACATCTTTCTTTACTGGCTGGATCTTGGTGTTGGGTAGATATACTCATCTCAACTATCATTTTACACACGCACACACATATATACAGAAAAAAAAATGACATACTGGACTATCTCTGTGTCTTTGCATATGGCTTTCAGTGGCTCTGCAGCAGCCCACACTCTAGCTTGGATTTACATCTGCGCTTTTCTGTTTGTGTACATCTGGTGGAAGAAACTCCATGTATCAACATGGGGAGGTGAGATATTTAAAATGCATGCTCTCTCTGTGCTTGCACTAAAAAGTTCTATATAAACTGAGCGTCTCTCTCCCCCTGCAGGCTGGTCTGCAGAATCACTGCAGGAGTGGGGCTCCTACATGAAGCTGGCCATTCCCAGTACCTTAATGACTTGTTTTGAGTGGTGGGTTTATGAGTTTGGAGGATTCTTTGCAGGTAATCCCTATTTATGGTGTGAAATATATATATATTCAATTATCATGGAATATGTGCAATATACAGGATTAAACCAGTAAAGCCTGCTTCTAAGATAATTGGGTTTAGAGCTGGCAATACAGTCTGCAAAGGCTATAATTTATTCTGTGTCTGTAATGATCAGGAATGCTGGGTGAAGATGAGCTGGCAGCTCAACATGCTGTGATAATGGTGGCTTTCATTACTTACATGGTACTGTGTAGTGACTGCAAATCAGAACATTTCATTGTCGCCTCTTTCATAAAAAGTCTCAAATTTGGGTGATTTATTTAACTTTTTCCTTTCCTTTTTCAAAACAATGAATCCATAGTTCCCTCTTGGTGTTCAAGCTGCAGCATGTGCCCGTGTGGGCAATGCTCTTGGGGCTGGAGACACTGACAGGGCGATTCTATCAGCCAAGATGTCACTGGCTCTTGCAGGTTAGCTAAATGTGTTCTTCTGTGGTGTCTGATATTTATGAGTATTTCAAGTTAGAGTTTTTTTCCAGTATGACAGATTACTTACCTTTCCAGGTAGTTTTGCTGTTGTTGAAGGCCTCTTCCTGGGTGCTACTAAAACAATCATTGGATTCATCTTCACATCTGATGAGTGAGTCTGTGTACCTGTGTACCTAAACACCTGCTTATACAGTAGAAACTCTATACATGAGACTTTGGCTTAATTATCATTACAGAAAAATTGTAGCTCTGGTGTCACAGTTGATGAACGCTTATTGTTTCCTTCAATTTTTTGATGGCCTTGTGGTGAGTCTACCAGCTCTCGTTGTATTCAAAGCAACTATATTTGCAGCATGATTCCAAAGGCACCAGATTCATGTCAAATATGAAATTTGTTTTCCCCATCCCAGTGTGTGTGCACAGGCATCTTCTTGGGTACTGGCAAACAGAAGATACCAGCTGCGGCTAATCTCATTGGATACTACTGCATAGGGCTTTCATTGAGCATCACTCTGATGTTTGTTGTAAAACTAGGAGTGCTAGGTAATTACATCAAGTGGTCATATTTTGTTAGGTTCATAGACATGCAAGAAGAATAAATTGTTGCCTAGCAAGAGCCAGTTATTACAACTGATGCTCAGCGTGATTTCAACAGACCCATTTGTCTTTCTCTCTGCAGGTTTTTGGCTTGGACTGCTCATTTGCGTCATCTTACAGTCCACCTTTTACATCATTGTCATCTTCAAGCTGAACTGGAAGAGAATGACAGATGAGGTATATTAACTGACTAATATAACAATCAAGGTCATGCAGGGACTCAGCTGTTCATATACAGACAGAGATTTGTTGTTTTAATTTTTTGAGGCATCTGTGAGTGAGACAAAGCTGTACGTGAATATGAAAAATTTTGATTTGGTTTTGCAACTTTTCTATTTTTCAGGCTGTGAAACGAGCTCAGAAAAATACTTACATGGCAGCATTAGGCACGGATGTTGTTTCAGACACTGGCCAAACATCAAGCAATGGGAATGTAAGTGGTCCAATCTAAATTGGTTGATGTGTCTTGTTCTACTTTGTTATCAAGTAGAAGTAGCACTTCTACTACTTCTAGTTTTTTGTTTTATGTTTATTATTAAATTTCATTACATTTATCTTTATTTAACTTAATAAAGTAATGGAAAATACAATTCCTTTAAGTCAGTAGATGGCTACACACCAGTGAGTACCAAGTGCCAAGCGACACAGGGCGAACACGTGGACCACGACCCGAAGAGCAGCCATCTCTCCATCACTCAGCTGATCATCAGGCGAGGCCTCACTATGTTTGCAGCTGTTGGACTTCTTGCTGTGGGAGTAGGTGTGTACTTCCTTGTGCCTTTGCCAGAGACGATACCTGCAAACTCTACAATGGACAGGATTAATAGTACAGATACTCCTGATCAAATCTCCACCAGTGTGATGGTCACATTAGAGAGATAGCGTAAAAACACAGTGTTAAGCTCTTACAGAATGATTGTCTTGGACTGTTTCAGGACCCAACTGTAACAGATGTGATTCAAAAATAAGGTGAATTAATGGTGTTGGGTACATTTCATTTTCTTCAAATTATCATCATTATTAAGTAATAAATGACCTATTTCATCACAAAGTGATGAATGTGTATCTGATTGTTTTATCAGCATTTTGTTTTTAAGAATACATGTCAACAGTTGCTAAGTATAAATCCTGCCTGGAGATGAAAATTAAACTTTGTCTAATGACCAAAGAAACAATGCTGTTGACAGAAATGTAAATAGATGTTCCATTTTAATTATTAAAAAAAAAACATTTTAGGTTGAACTCTTTGGTGTGAATTTTTTTTTTTGCTTGTTTATTTGTTTGTTTTTGTCATGGTGAAGCCAAGCTGTTTATGTAGGGGTGGCCAAACTCAGACTGCATGATGTGGGATATAAAATAGAGTCCAGTTAGTAATTTCTTTCTCCTTTTTTTCTGCATGGAAAAAATGAAATCATGAATTTATTTCACTCAATTTTTTTTAGAAATATTTTAAAAACATATCTATGTTGCTCAGGTGATAAGAATTTCATGTCTTTGCATTGTTAAATGCAAAGCTGTAAAAAACAGCAGTATAGAAATGTTTCTGTCTCAAAAATAGTTATTGGATCCTGTTTTAAGAGTATGCACTTGTCCCCCTAAAAGCCTTCACCCTCATATATGTTAGGTAGCTCGAGTGTTATAGTAGCTCTGGGTTATGGAGACCTTAGTTGATCTTTCTCTGCTCTGAGAACCTCTATTACCTCTTGGTTCTGCTGTGTGGCCTCCTCCTGGTAGGACATACCTGAAACACCTCACTTCACCCCACGTCCTAAGGGGGACGTCCTGATCATATGTCCAAGACATCTCAACCAGCTCTTTTAAATGTGGAGGTGCAACTACAATCATCCACTTGTTTTTGTGTGTCAAGTCTCTAAGAGATTTATTAATGAAGGTATCAAAAGGACATCCTTCCACAAGACACTCACAAATGTTTATTTTATGATCACATTTCCCTCTTTACTCCTTTTCTATTGTTAACACCTCTTTGATGGTTGAGTTCTTAATTACCACTTTCAATTTGGCTTGAGAAGGCATTAAGTAAGCTATTTCATGTTTCTAGGATGCTGGATTGTTTAAGAAGTCTGTGAAATACTACAAGAGATTACATTATCAGATTTTCTCCAACAATGGCCTTTTTTTGGTCTACCATTGTGCAAATGTTTGATCTTTGCAGTTCTAAAATCCTGATGTTATTATTTTTGTAAAATTTCCTCAGCTGACCACAACTAGAGGTAGTTACTTGTGTTTTACACACGTTTAATCACCCAGATCAAAACATTCTTGCTTTCAAGTCCTCACCCCCATCTTTGCCTTTGTTGTGGTTGCTGAGTGTTTCTCTCTTCCTTCTCACAATCTGTGTTGTTTCAGCTGGACTTTGTTTTGCTCCAAGGCAGCTGTGGCTGCATCCTTTGCAGCATCCTGGAGTGCAACTAAGATGACTGTGTGAGAGTATAGAGAAAGGTTTTAGTGGAAGAACATACATTAGCATCTGGGACTGCAGACATGGAGAGGTCCAGCGGCAAACGTTTTTGTTGTAGACGGGTGTGCCACAGGGTTCCTGTGGCACACAGAGAGGAACTGTACCACATCCTGAAGATGACAGGTCCTCTGGTAAGTACTGGGATTGCTCACGTGCCATGATCTTTCTTTAACAGACCACGTAGATGGAGATTATCCTTGCTGATGATACAACAGAAGACTGATGACAGTCTTTCTGTTTTTAAAAAAAGTTTAAGATGTCAGGAAAACACACTTTCACAGATGTGACAATAAAACTGAAACAATATTTGGCACTTTTTACTCGCTGAATAATGACTGCAAACTGCAGGAAATAAACTTGTCAGGAAATCTGTGTACCACGATAATTAGTTGCAGTATGTAATGGTTTATTTTTAAATTACTTGTCATGTAATAGTGGTATCACTCCTGCAACATTTTTGGTATTTGTCTTTCTAGCTGCTCTCTCGAATCCTCAATTACATGCTTCCGTTTGTGGTTACAATGTTCTGTGGCCGTCTGGGAAATGACGTGATGGCTGGCTATGGATTAGCTTCTGCTGTAAGTCATCTGTATGCTCCACTGATGTTTTGAAGCTTACTCGAAAAATGGATTAAATGAAGAAGTAATTACGAGGATGCTGATGGAAGAAAAGGAATTGTTACTTAAGTCAGCAAGATAATTGTCTCGTAATCACTCGTCAACAACACTTATGATTTAATCTATGCTAAGCACTTGACACTTGCTCTTAAGAATCACTCAAGTTTTGCTTATAATAGTTTGCATTCATTTCAGACAATTAATATTACCACTGCAGCAACAGGATTTGGTCTGGGACTGGCATGTGATACTTTGGTGTCTCAGGTCTGTAAAACCAAGTCAACATGATGCTATCATACACTGGAATTTTTTGCTTTCCCTTTTTTCTTGCTGCCATCTTTAAAATGTTCATTATCCTGACAGACTTTTGGTGCTAAAAATCTACTCCGGGTGGGCGTGATCCTTCAGCGGGGCATAATCATCCTCTTGTTGTTCTGTCTGCCTTGCTGGGGTCTCCTCATTAATGCTCAGGCCATCCTATTATGTGTGGGCCAGAACCCTGAGGTGGCCAGGTAACTAACAGCAGCAAATATACAGTAATATTATTGATACAACTGGCATAGATATGGGTACATTTAAACATGAAACCTGATCTTCTCAGGAATAACATCTGTGCATTAAAACCATTTCTGGTTGCCAAAGATTCACTAAACAGAATCACAATACAAATTAAGTGAATGTCAAAATGATCTCAACTAATCGTATAAAACTGAACCAATGTTCCCTCTAATTTTTCATGCGTCTGAGCGAACACAAACTCCCTGAGCGGTCCCTTGGACCACTGTGAGCAACAGCAGACGTGAGCACTGTGGTCACGCCAGCATCGAATCCATCCAAGCTACATGGTTTACTAAAATAATCAAATTGCAGCATTTATGTTAGACTACTTTTAATTAACTGCTTTAGCCCACATACAATGAAAATTAAAAAAAATCTTGTTCATGACCTGTGTAGTATGTTAAAACTATTGGAAGTAAAAATAACTTGAACTCAAATTTTGAAAACACAACTTTCTTTTTTTATATACACTCAACAAAAATATAAACGCAACACCTTTGTTACTGCTCCCATTCCCCATGGGATAGACGTAGAGACCTAAAATTCATTCCAGATACACAATATAACCATCCCTCCCAAACAGTGGTCACAAATCAGTCCAAATGTGTGGTAGTGGGCACATCTGCCATATTGAGATAATCCATCCCACCTCACAGGTGTGCCACATCAGGATGCTGATCTGACATCATGAGTAGTGCACAGGTGTACCTCAGACTGCCCACAACAAAAGGCCACCCTGGAATGTGCAGTTTTGTCTCACAGCAAAATGCCACAGATGCCACAAGCAATGAGGGAGCGTGCAATTGGCATGCTGACAGCAGGAATGTCAACCAGATCTGTCGCCCGTGCATTGAATGTTCATTTCTCAACCATAAGCCGTCTCCACAGGCGTTTCAGATAAATATGGCAGCACATCCAACCGGCCTCACAACCGCAGACCTCGTGTAACCACACCAGCCCAGGACCTCCACATCCAGCAGGTTCACCTCCAAGATCGTCTGAGACCAGCCACCCAGACAGCTGCTGGAACAATTGGTTTGCACAACCAAACAATTTCTGCACAAACTGTCAGAAACCGTCTCAGGGACGCTCAACTGCATGCCCGTCGTCCTCATCGGGGTCTTGACCTGACTCCAGCTCGTCGCCGTAACAGACTTGTGTGGGCAAATGCTCACATTCGATGGCGTCTGGCACGTTGGAGAGGTGTGCGCTTCACGGATGAATCATGGTTCACATTGTTCAGGGCAGATGGCAGCTGAGAATGTCCCAGTTCTTGCATGGCCAGCATACTCACCGGACATGTCACCCATTGAGCATGTTCGGGATGTGCTTGACCGGCGTATACGACAGCGTGTACCAGTTCCCACGAATATCCAACAACCTCGCACAGCCATTGAAGTGGAGTGGACCAACATTCCACAGGCCACAATTGACAATCTGATAGACTCCATGCGACGATGTGTTGCACTGCATGAGGCAAATGGTGGTCACACCAGATACTGACCAGTTCTGGGTCCCCAGACCCCCAATAGCGCAAAAAACTGCACATTCCAGGGTGGCCTTTTGTTGTTGGCAGTCTGAGGTACACCTGTGCACTACTCATGATGTCAGATCAGCATCCTGATGTGGCACACCTGTGAGGTGGGATGGATTATCTCAATATAGCAGATGTGCCCACTACCACACATTTGGACTGATTTGTGACCACTGTTTGGGAGGGATGGTTATATTGTGTATCTGGAATGAATTTTAGGTCTCTACGTCCATCCCATGGGGAATGGGAGCAGTAACAAAGGTGTTGCGTTTATATTTTTGTTGAGTGTATATATATAAAGCTCTGACTTGTATTATGAGCAGAGATGGGCAGTAACGCGTTACTGTAATCCGATTACTTTTAAGTAAGTAATCAGTAATTAGTTACTGATTACTTTTTTCAAGTAACTTGACCAGCTGATTATGAGTATGAGTCTGTGGTCTGGGAGAGAGTCCTGTAACTCTCTGTCTGCAAAATACAGTATATAATGACCAATGTTGGGCAGTTAATTAAATAGTTACTTCTTCAAAAAAAGTTACTGAGTTATGCAAACAACAAAGTTTTTTGCAGCTGTTTACCTAAAAATGCAACCAAGGCATTTTTTAAAATAAACATTTCAAACCATTTACAGAACAATCAGCTGTTCTGCATCAAATCTGATGCCACACAAATTATTTGTGTCACTCCAAAAAATAATTTCTGTCCACTATGAGATAAAGGAGAACAACAGCCTGATACCTGCAGGCCTGACAACAGGAGATGTATCACTCCTGTAACACCTGTAACATTCAGTAGTCGTCTCATTGTTCTGACACACACAACAAAACTATTGACTACACTACACACTAACTACACAAGATTTGCGCTAAACGTCGCAAATCTCTCACATCTTAAAACACCGCCGCCATTCCTAAAACTTGCCCCCTTCCTAAACAACTAAATGCCATGTTGCCATATCATTTTTTGATTATTTTTATCATAACTCTGGTTTTACGTGGCCCATCAACACAATTTAAAAACTGGTATAAAGTTCACACTTTTTCTGTCAGTTGTTCCGTCTGTCCTGCTCACATCTCCAATGGTTGTGCACGTTGTCATTAACGTGGCTTCACTCCACATCAGCCACGCCGCTTTGCTAGCTAAAACACCAGTGTCGGCACATAAGGACGCTGTCATAGCCTGTCAACGACGTTCATTAGCTGCGTATATACGAATGTGAATCGCATTATTGGCTGGCCTATGGGATAAGGTGGCATCGTTCTAATTCCATACGGGAGCAGCCAGTCACTTACTGACTAACACCGCAAAACAGAATTGTTTAAGTTTTAATTGTAATTTCAATTCAGGTTAGATTTTTTTTTGTGCGCAACACAGATTTTCTGTGCGCAGAGACCATGCCAGCAGAGCGCAATTGCGCACGCGCGCAGCTTAGAGGGAACATCGATCACAGTCATTCTGATTACCTTTTTGCTTTATTCAAGGAATTACCAAATATGTCTTAGGAGCTTCACTAGCTATGCTCAAACTGCTCTTGTTAAGGTCTCAAACAATCTGCTGCTGACTGTGTGCTCTTCTCTATTTTCATTCTCCCTGACCTCATCTCAGCCTTGCATATTGTGGACCAGAACATTTAATTCAGTCAGTCTAAAGAACAGTGCTGGTATCAGTGATGTGACGCTGGATTGGTTTATGTCAGGTCTATCAAACAAGTAATTTTCAGTAATGACTGACAAAGCCTCATCTTCTCATTCAAATGGATGGAGTTGATTTTCACTGCTATGCAGGCACAAATGTCCTATAATCTGTTACCGCTGATATCTCACATATTAGGTCCCGTCTAGCTGAATTAGGAACTGGATGTCTAAAAACATTCTAAACCTGAATGATCATAAAATTGAAGTAATTATAATTACACCCTCGTCCCCCAGCACTAGCAGCACTTTTGATCTTTTTTCTAATCTGGGTCTCCTACAGTATTTAAAAATGTCTGGAGAGAGACTCATAACCTGGGGTAATTTTGGGTCCAAGCTCTCTCTTTTATATGCAGGTGTTTAAAGTTATGCAGTCCTGTTTCATTCCGCTTAGGCAGATATCATTCCTATCTCATTTTGGTTAAGGTCATCCATGCTTTTATGTCCTCTGGACTTGACCACTGTAATGCACTTTATTCATCGTCATAACATAAATAAGATACAAATAATTCAAACTGCAGCTGACAGGCTTTTAACAGATAGCAAAATAAGTGACCAGATGAAATCAGTCTTTACAGCTCTTCACTTCCTACCTGTTAGCCTTAGAAATGATTTTACGGCTCATTTTTGAAGCCTAACTTTGTTAAGCACCTGTCTGCATATCTAAGCTGCTGTATCCATATGAAACTTCCTGCTGCCTGAAATATTCAGACATGCCTGATGCCTCTGCCTAATGACCTCAGGCTTCTTCTAAATGCATTTTTACTTTTTGGCTTTTTAAACCCACTAATGTCTTACTGACCAAAGCAACTTCTTTAATGAGCAAGATTGCATGAGTACTGGTTTCTCTTCAATTTGAAATTGCTTTTGTTTCTACTGAAATTATTTATTTTTAGTTGTTTGTGTAGTTCAGTACAACTTTATTTTGAAAAGGCCTTTATGAATACATATAAACTAAAATGTAAAATGTACTAGATGTACTCACATGCACTTCTTGCTTTCAGAATAGCCCAGCTGTATATCACTGCCTTCCTGCCTGCTGTGCCAGTGAGTCGCTGCTTTTCTCCTTAACCTTTATACAAACATTCAAAACCAATGTTTGACGTTTTTTGTGCTGTGCAATAATTTATTATTCTTCCATAGGCAATGTTTCTACATCATCTTCAGGTGTCTTACCTGCAGAACCAGGTCCATTTCTCTATTCCGATCCCGTACTGGTTTTACAGATATCGTAAATGTTTCTAAAACTAATTACAATTTTGGTGGAAAAGGAAATGTAATCACGCTGACTACATTTTGTATTCTCAGGGAATCATACTGCCACAAATGTATAGTGCTGCTCTGGCAAACATTGCAAATGTGGTGACAAACTATATTTTTATTCACTGGCTGGATCTGGGTGTTAGGTATGCGAACTCACACTCATATCACTTTAATGCTTTAATTCTGAATAAAAGAATTTAACACTGATATCAACCCAAATGTCTTGCAGTGGCTCTGCAGCTGCAAATACTCTGTCTCAGATTTACATCTGTACTTTTCTGTTTGCTTACATTTTGTGGAAGAGGCTTCATGTAACAACATGGGGAGGTATACTGAGAACAGTGATGATCTCATGCACCATCTTCTTCTTTTCCCTAGTTTTATATAAATGAGCGTCTCTCTCCCCCTGCAGGCTGGTCTGTGGAATCACTGCAGGACTGGGGCTCCTACATGAAGCTGGCTATTCCCAGTACATTAATGAAATGCTTTGAGTGGTGGGTTTATGAGTTTGGGGGATTCTTTGCAGGTAATCCTTTTTTTTTCCTTTTAGATGATCATAGACAATCTAAAAATATTTGAATCATGCCTGCTCTTTCTTCTTTGTCTGTAACAATCAGGAATGCTGAGTGAAAATGAGCTGGCAGCCCAGCACGCTGTCATGATGGTGACTGTCATAACATATATGGTAAGGTTTAATCACTACAAATCAGAGAATTAAATTCTCCCTTTAAAATATTTCTTTGGTTGCTTTGAACCACCTGAGAGCAAATTTTCTCCTATACTTTTTTTCATAATAATGAATCCATAGTTCCCTCTTGGTATTCAAGCTGCGGCATGTGCCCGGGTGGGTAATGCTCTTGGTGCAGGAGACACCGGCAGAGCACTCCTAACTAGCAAGATGTCCCTTACTCTTGCAGGTCAGTTAGAAATGTATCGTGATTTATATTCGTTTCCCATAACTTTATTACCGTTATACAGATTTTGGAGCTCTTGTTTTCTAGGTAGCATTGCAGTTGTAGAAGGCCTTGTCCTTGGCTCCGTCAAAACAGTGATTGGCTTCATCTTCACATCAGATGAGTGAGTTCAGCTGCATTCACATTTCACTAACAGTAATATTCCTAAACACTGTTGTTGCATTCAAAGATTGGCAAGGATGTGCAAAACCTTAATTAAACCTTTTCTTTCAGGAAGATCATAGGTCTGGTCTCACAGCTGATGAATGCTTACTGTTTCCTTCAGTTCTTTGATGGTCTCGTGGTGAGTTTTAGTTACACTTGGCAGCGCGTGTATGCTCCTAAAAGCATGACAAGTAAATCTAATATAAAGTTTATCTCTGTTTCATCCAAGTGTGTGTGCACGGGCATTTTCTTAGGCACAGGGAAACAGAAGATTCCAGCTGTGGCTAATTTCATTGGATACTACTGCATAGGGCTTTCTCTAAGTATCACGTTGACATTCGTTGCAAAACTAAGAGTGTTGGGTAATTGCACAAAGTGATGCTTTTTTTGTAATTTACTAAAATGAGCTTTTAAAGTGAAGCTTGCCTTGCACTTAAGTAATTTGTCATTTTCTCTGCAGGTTTCTGGCTTGGACTGCTTGTTTGTGTCATTTTACAATCTACCTTCTACATTATTGTCATCTTTAAGCTGAACTGGGAACAAATCACTGAGGAGGTATCATATGAAAACAACCAATAAAGATACTGTGCCTCAAATTGAAGATCAGTTTATACTTAGCTTCCAAGACCCAAAAAATATTAATGAATCTATTGCTTACACTGACTTTTCATATTTATAGGCTGTGAAACGGGCTCAGAAAAATCCTTCGTTATTAGGAAGAGCTCCCGTGACAGGCACTGTGGAAACCAGCACCCAAGATCAAACATCAAGTAATGTGAGTCTATGTAACAGTTACAGTCAGCAATAGCAACAATTAATCTAAATTTCTTGACATAGTTTTGTTTTTCTTAAACCGTTCTTGATTACATTTATATTATGTTTTCTTCCATTACTGACATATATATATAGTACTGTGCAAAAGTCCTGAGCCACCCTTTGCTCTTTTGACATGACTTGCTTTTCTACTCATTTCAGTCCTTGTACATGGCCATTTTCAGAGGAATGATTTCCTTGTATTTGCTAAGTCACTTTGCACTTACCTATGAATCATGGAAGCTTTAAAAGGAAACTTTTTTTAGTCTTGTGTCAACATAACAGCTAAATTAGCAAAGAATGGATTTTAAATTGTATCTGTACCCATTTTCCCAGCAAAATATTTTTAAAAAGTGGAGAAATTAGATTTTCGCAGAGTACTATATACTATTGCAGTGGTGGATGCTCATATTCAACATGGCCAGATTTTCAAAGAGTTAGTAACCCCTATGTGCTAAAAGCTCAGTTTTCAAACTTCTATATGCTGGATTGATTGCAGATGTTTTTTTTTCCCTTTTCTTTGCTCTGCATGATTGCAGTGAGCACAGCACGTCCTTCATACAGATACTTCATGCACACAGGTTATGACCACAGCAGTGTGACCAACCTGCTGGTGTTTTTGTTTCATTTTTCCTAGCTGATGGATGGCTATATGTCTGTGAGCACTGAGTGCCAAGACAGGGGCACTGTGGTGCAGGATCGAGATGTGACACAGAAGCTGAAGGGCAGCCGCCTCTCCATCACCCAACTGATCCTCAGGCGAGGCCTCATTATGTTTGCTGCAGTTGCACTTCTTGCTGTGGGAGCAGGTGTTCACTTCCTTGTGCCTTTGCCCGAGACCAACTCTACTGTGGACTCGATCAACACTACATATACTCCTGATCAAATTTTCTCCACCATGTTGGTGCCAGATGAAGAGTCAGAGTGAACAATAGATAACTGCAATGATTCTGTTTAATGTTGTAAGAACAGAAAATCTGATGTTGCCTTCTCAAACCAGTTTTAGTTTGATTTGTTTGTCTCTGCAAGGTGTTGTAGACTGAACACAGGCAAATATAATGCTCGTTCATTGATTAATCAAGAGACCATTCATTCATTTCCTGCTCGTCTGCCTTTGTGCCTGCTTGTGCCATCCGTTACTGTCTGCTTTGTAATGCAAATGCTAGCATATTGCTGAGACCTCCCAGAAAAGCAGCACTGGAGTTATTTCCCTGAACGAGACAGACATTACTCATGTTCAGGTAGCCAAGTTGGTGATAAGTAGGTTCAAAATAATACCAACAGCCAAGATGAACAACATGAAAGCTAGAGCCAAGCCTCTACGCAGAACCAGAGTCCTGAAAGAGAGCTCTCCTTCAGCTGTCCTCACTGTTGTTTCCACCTGAACATCCATCAGATCAATGGTGTCTGCTTGACCCACTGAGTTACCAGAGTCTTCTAGTTGGGTACCTGGACATAAATATATGCAAATGTTCCATGTTAGGGATCATGAAATTATAATTGTTATTCAAAATATTGTTCACAGTTTGGAAGTTTTCTATATTAATTGCTGTATAATCAATATCTAAAATCTCTGAATTGTTTTTTGTTAGTTAGTTTTTTTTATGGTTCTATCTGCTGATCCAACTGAGTGCTTTTTTAGTGTTGCCATAGATTGTGAAGTTAAAGATGTTAAAGGACATTTAAAAAAGATGAAGATCTTGGTTTCTGATTGTTTAGCAAATACCAATTTGCAGACAAAAATTTGGACTTTGAACATTTCATACTTTTAGACCATGCATGATTAAAAAAAAAAGTAGTAAGGACACTTACTACATACAAACATATCAAAATGACAACAATAATAAAATAGCTATAAAATATGTTATAGACCTTTAAAAGTGTTAAATGTATTTACTTCTACATGTAGATTGTGCTTTTTTAGTTTACCCTGTCTACAGCAACTAAAGCATGACACTTTTAGGATTATTGTCAAAGATAAATTGTAAGTCACACCACTTGGTGAAGTGAAGGTAGGAAAAGATTTTAGCCTTTGTTAAATATTAAAGAAGTTACTGGTGACATAATGCTGTCCTAACCTTTCCGCACTCAACACATTTTATTGTGGCTTGAATATGACAAAGGTAGTTTGCACATACATATGGAGACATTGTTGCAATAATCAAACTAAAAACAACATAATTCATTTCTGGTGGCGCAGGATACATTTGTCGCAGGTTTTGCAACAAATTTGTCCTGCGTCATTTTTGGGTCCACAATGTGGTTATTGAAGATTTGGGGACACAACAGTCTGTAAAATCTTTTTGAATAATGTAGATACATAATTCAAATACACAAACAAGATTCATTAAATATTCTTCTAAAGGTATCTTTTAAACTCTGTATGTTCTACTTCCACACAGAACTGTTTTGTTTCTCGTGATGAACAGGATAAACACTTTTCAGCCAAATTAAATAATTTGTGAAAACTGTCCCTTACCTGTGTCTGTGGAGCTTACATGCACTCCTGCTCTGATCTGAGCCTGCAAGACGAATCAATGCGTGATCCTTTAATCATAAAGAGACAGCCGAAAACTACTGAAAATTAAATATTTATCCTTAAACACAAACCTCAACTGTGACATTTTTCCAGTTCATTCTGATTAGATAGAAAATCAGGAATAAGCATTGCAGGAACACACAGGTTAACAAGCCTGTCCACAGACCTGAGGAAAACAAAACATGTTTTTCTTTAAGAGGAGGAAGGAGATGTTGATGCTGTGGTAGAAATCAAATGAAAAAAAGAACTGTAGGGACAAAAATAACATGGATACAAACAGCTGATGGTTGAAAACATCTCACCCATGATTCCTAATTTGGCTGCAAACATCAGTGACACTCCAATCGGAAAGCCAACACCATAATATCCCAAAATATTGCAAATAGCTCCAACTCTCTGTTTGCCTGCTCCTCTTATTATGCCACACACGGCAGCCTAGTGACGCAAAAAGGATAAAGACATGGTTAAGTACCCACAAACACATACTTTATGGGATGTTTCTGGGGTATGGCAGATACTCACAGATGTTGCATCGAGTAGAATGAAAGGAGCATAAAAAGATAGGACATCTGAAACCCTTTGCCTGATTTGTCTGAAAGAAGAGAGTCTAAATTTTTAAAGTGAGACTGATGAGTTTGTAAACACATATTTTTGTGTAATTTGAGCCTTGTGCAACATTATACAATTATGCTGTTTTAGGAACAGGAAATATGTAAATAATTATCAGCACAGCTGAGTGCAGCTACCATAAACCTTTGTGTCTATTCAGTATAAGAGAGATTATGTAAGCGAAGGATGACAGTAACTTATGTAAGGGTAAAAGGTCGTTTATGAGGCCTGCTATCTCCCCTAGACTTGATACTGAAATTGCATGTGTAAGTGTAACCCATGCTGGTATTTCCTTCCTTTTTTCTTTTAAAGTAACAACTGCTGCGATTTATAAAACAAACAAAAAAAACATAAAATTATATACGCACTCATCATATGTAAAAACATAAGAGATGTGGTCCTTTAGGCTCCCGATGAGAGTTGACAAACATATAGACACTGACACTGCAGTAAAGACAGAAATATAATTAAAGATTTACCTTTTTCGGGAGCAACATGCCTTAACAGTCTTTTTCCTTATAGGATCGAAACCCTTTCTCGAGGGCACATCATAGGTAGGTAAAGAGAAGTGAAAATATTCACGCTTTCTGCTAACATTTATAATTACGGAGACTGTTTAAAATTTCTAAGCTACTTTTGTGCTTCCTTCTGGAGAGCAAAATTGGAATTATGCAACATTAAATTATGTAATTAATTACCTTTAATTGACTGTCTTTAAAATATTTTCAAATGAATATTAGACAAAAAACTAACAAAAAAAAAAACAAAACACACGGCAAAGAAATAAACATTGATGCATTCTGACCTGCACAGAACATTGACATCTTAGCAGACAGCTTGGCCTGCTCCGTTTCTCCACCTCCCAAAGCATTTCCAACTCTTACACTGCCCGCTATGCTGAAACCCAAAGGGAACTAAAAATAAAAAAGTTGTTACATTGGATGGATGTAAAATGAGAAAATTCTTTATGAATAAAGTTTTTTGGCAGTGCAGAGGGTTTGTTCACATCAAAAGGGCTCACCATGTATGCAACATTTGCCAGTTGATACACAACTGACTGAGCTCCGAGTTCCACTTCATTTATGAGACCTGTCAATGACAGACAGCGGATAGATTTCAGAGCTGCTTTTCTACAGTCAAAGGCATCCCAAAGTGGCCTGTGGCATTACCTGCTAGAAAGCCTCCAATCTCATATGTCCACCATTCAACACATAGCATGACCATGCCAGGGACAGCCAGGTGGATGTATGAGCCCCAGTCCTGGAGGCACTCTCGAGACCAACCTACGTAAGTGTTTATAAAGTAGATGTTAGCAATTCCAAATGTATATTTAAATTAAAGTGCATACAAAAGCAAAAGTTTAAAAATTCTCTCAAAACAAATAGTAGTCATATAATAAACCAATAAATCATTTGTCAACCTGCTTTTCTACCACATGATTTAAAGCAAATCTCAATACGCTAATTTCCAGTTCTATAGTGTGGGATTATAATATTATTTTATGCCATGTTAGACCCCTAATTAAAGATTGTGAATTATTATGTAGTTTTAGTTTGCATTATTCTCCTGAATT